>NW_024713129.1:21675998-21758372 GCF_018991925.1 Homarus americanus
ATCAGGTTCGGTTACGTGTGCTGGAAGAAAGCACAGAAATCCCCAAGCGCTTTCGTGAATTCACATCTTCAGGGTGAATACAGTCTAAAAAGTACAAAACAAGGTGATATGTACTTTTATTTACAGGCTGTACAGTACAAATCCAGAGTTGTTTGTTATTTAACAATAGATGGGATGGTGCTATTTTTTATATCTATCGGTGCCAAGGCTCTTATGGGCTGAATTTTGTTGTAGTGGCGGACTGCACGAGTTGGAGGGCTGCCGGTGGCAGGAAGTAGGGGATGTGGCGTGGGTGGTGCAATATTGTGTGTGTGTTTAGAATATCTACACCAGTCAGCTTCTTTTGAAGAATTGTGGATAACTGTTCTGGTTTAAATGTTTTTACTAATACTGAGCTCATAAACTAATTTGTATAATTTTCCTTATTTTCTGCAAATGTTTTAAATCCTTCCTCTTTTGTACATGAAATTCATCTTCTTGTGTTATTCTTCTTCTTACTATTAAACTATTATCAATGAATTCTATAAATGTATAAGTTAATATTAAGATTATTATAATTACCAGACCAGTACAATGAACGCCACTCATATCAACATTTTGGGTTCTATGTCATTTCATATCACTTGTTATAGTAAGTGCGTCAATATCACTCGTACAACAACAGAAACTGGCGTGTGTGTGTGTGTGTAGTGATGTCTCTTCACGTGTTTTAAAGATTTCGCTAAATAAGGGTTTATGAAGTTAGGAAATATCAAAGGTTTTTTCATGAAATGATAATCAATTGTATTATTTGATAATAGACCGAATAAATCAAAAATTATTTATTAGATAAATTATAATAAAGTGACAGTAGGTTAAGCGTATCTATAAGTTTCCTTACGAGATAAATTTATATTATATCAATGTTAAGTATAAGCAGGCATCGTATAGACACACATTTACAGTATTTTATCGTTATTTCTTCTTTATATATCGTGAGGAACATTATAATTTTCTCTTGTTCAAAATATCCACCATGGCCAATGAAGAACATATGTT
Organism: Homarus americanus; assembly: GCF_018991925.1. Lineage (NCBI taxonomy): Eukaryota > Metazoa > Arthropoda > Malacostraca > Decapoda > Nephropidae > Homarus > Homarus americanus. Next base: position 21,677,037 of record NW_024713129.1, read on the forward strand.
TTATGTACAGTGGTTCTTGTGATATTGAGCAAAATGTTAGAAACCAAATATATTGTAAATTCGATTCCGCCAATGTAAGATGCACACACTGCATTCAAGATGAGCTCCTCTTCAAGGTGTCCACACTGCGGAAGTTTCTCAATGCAGGACCTGACATAACCAGATCCATAACAGGCTGGAGACGCACATGGAATATAACAACATCGACAGACTTTGTGGACCTTGTTGCCGGATGCATCAAAGTTGGTGAAAATTCGTCAAGTCCAGGTGAAATCCACTACAACACTGCATAAATGTTTCAGTTGTGCCCTAGATGTATAGATACAAACATTCAGTTAACTGTATTGCTTAACGTGTTGTCGCCCTCACTGACTTGACGTGTCAAAATATTGATATTTAACAATTTCACATTTCCTTTAACATATTTAAGCAAACAATGCAGAACAGTAATATAATATGTGACGAATACTTTTCTGGGGGACATGGTGGAATTTTTTATATAAATTGAATAATCCATTTTGTACAGGCGCTGCTTCCACTAGAGGCAAATCTGTGCTGTTTATATCTAACGCTATTTGAACGCACCAACCCTAATATGCTTGCACCTAATTTCGTTTCTAACTTGAAGTGAACAATCGGTCCAATTTCAGCAGGACTATTTTCCTATTTAGCTTGACTGACTCTGCCTGGTGACACCACTTGGCATCCAACCAACAAATTTCTTTAGAATTATCGATGAGTCGCCTTGAGTGGACATGTGGTCTTGATGATCGTGAACCGCGGCCCTACAGACTTTCGTGGTAAGCTATTTGGACTCGCATTGAGATGCGTTTATAGTTAGTTCTTTAGTTTAACTGCCCGTTAAAACAAAATGGACATACCGCTCAATAGACTGATCGTTTTTAGATAAACAAAAACTATAAATTAAGTACCCATTCGTAGCTCTGTGGACAAGCGTCCAACGCTGCCAAACCTTTAATTAAGCTTTTGTGTTCATTACTCAGTAAAAATCTCGTCCCAAATAAACTTTTCCTACTTTAAATGTCAGCGGATTTTTATTTAACACTGATGAACACGTGAAGGTAGTGTGTAGCAATTCTTGAACATATTTATAATAGGACGATAAAATCCTAAACCAAATTCTGTAAATTTGCTAGAAAGATTGACAGTTTATTTCAGAAAAACAAAAAACAGACTTTATATTTCCTTCATTTTTCCAGAGTTAGTCACTAACATAGAAAGACACGAAGAACAATGAATAAAGAAGACCCATTTGTCGACACCACCTTTACAAAGTTGAAGGTCTTACCACACTCCACCCCATCCTCCCCCCATCATCACCTACCACCCCATTCTCTACAATTACCCCATCCTTCCTCCATTCCCCATCCTATCCACCACCCTATAGTTCACTCCATCACTCCCTCATCCTCCACTCTATTCTCACCCCATCCTCCACCTTATACCACCCCATCCTTCCACACAATCACCTCACCCTCCACCCCATCCACTACGTCACCTCACCTCCACCCCATACCTACACAATCACCTCACCCTCCACCCCATCCCTCACACAATCACCTCATCCTCCACCTCATCCTCCACCCATCCTCCACCCCCATCTCTCACCCCATCCTCCACCCCATCTCTCCCCATCCTCCACCCCATCTCTCACCCCATCCTCCACCCATCTCTCACCCCATTCTCCACCCATCTCTCCCCACCCATCACCCACCCCATCTCACCCCATCCTCCACCCCATCTTTCACCCCATCCTCCCACCCATCTTCTCCCCCCATCCTCCACCCCATCTCTCTCCCATCCTCCACCCATCTCTCACCCCATCCCCTCACCCCATCTCTCCCACCCCATCCTCCCCATCTCTCACCCCATCCTCCACCCCCATCTTTCACCCCATCCTCCACCCCATCTCACCCATCCTCCACCCCATCCCTCACCCATCCTCCACCCCCATCTCTCCCCCATCCTCCACCCCATCTCTCACCCCATCCTCCCACCCCATCTCTCCCCCCATCCTCCACCCCATCTCTCACCCATCCTCCACCCATCTCCCCCCATCCTCCCACCCATCTCTCCTTCATCCTCCACCCCATCTACCCCATCCTCCACCCCATCTCTCACCCATCCCTCCACCCATCTCTCATCCCATCCTCCACCCCATCTCTCACCCCATCACCCATCTCTCACCCATCCTCCACCCATCTCTCCACCCATCCTCCACCCCATCTCTTACCCCATCCTCCACCCCATCTCTCACCCCATCCTCCACCCATCTCTCACCCCATCCTCCCACCTTATACCCACCCATCTCACTTCCCATCACCTCACCCTCACCCCTTCACTACCAATCCCCACCTCATCCTTCACCCCATCCTCCATCCCATCCTCCACCCATCCTCCACCTCATCCTCCACATCCTCACCCCATCCTCCACCCATCCTCCCCATCTCTCCTTCCCATCCTCTTCCTCCTCTCACCCATCCTCCACCCATCCTCCACCCATCCTCCCACCCCATCTCTCCCCATCCTCCACCCATCTCTCATCCCATCTCACCCATCTCTCCTTACCCTCCACCCCATCTCTCACCCATCCTCCACCCCCATCTCTCACCCATCCTCCACCCCATCTCTCACCCCATCTCCACCCATCTCACCCATCCTCCCACCCCATCTCTCACCCCATCCTCCAACCCATCTCTCTCACCCCATCCTCCACCCATCTCTCACCCCATCCTCCACCCATCCCCTCCACCCATCTCTCACCCCATCCTCCACCCATCCTCCACCCCATCTCTCACCCCATCCCACCCCATCTCTCACCCCATCCTCCACCCATCTCACCCCATCCTCCACCCCATCTCTCACCCCATCCTCCACCCCATCTCCACCCCATCCTCCACCCATCTCTCACCCCATCCTCCACCCCATCTCTCCACCCCCATCCTCCACCCCATCTCTCACCCATCCTCCACCCATCTCACCCCATCTTTCACCCCCATCTCTCACCCCATCCTCCACCCATCTCTCACCCATCCTCCCACCCATCTCTCACCCCATCCTCCACCCATCTCTCACCCCATCCTCCACCCCATCTCTCACCCCATCCTCCACCCCATCTCTCTTCCCATCCCACCCCATCTCTCACCCCATCCTCCACCCATCTCTCACCCCATCCTCCACCCATCTCTCCACCCCCATCTCTCACCCCATCCTCCACCCCCATCTCACCCCATCCTCCACCCATCTCTCACCCATCCTCCCACCCATCTCTCACCCATCCTCCTCACCCCATCTTCCCACCTCCTCCTATCTCACCCATCCTCCACCCATCTCTCACCCATCCTCCCCCATCTCTCACCCATCCTCCACCCATCTCTCACCCATCTTCCCACCCCATCTCTCCCCATCCTCCACCCATCTCTCACCCCTTCCTCCACCCCATCTCTCCTTGTCCTCCACCCATCTCTCACCCATCTCTCACCCCATCCTCCCACCCATCTCTCACCCCATCCTCCCACCCATCTCTCACCCCATCCTCCCACCCCCATCTCTCTCACCCCCATCCTCCACCCCTCTCTCACCCCATCCTCCCCCACCCATCCTCTCCCATCCTCCACCCCATCTCTCCCCATCCTCCACCCCCCATCTCCCCCATCCTCCACCCCATCTCTCACCCATCCTCCCACCCATCTCACCCCATCCTCCCACCCCATCTCACCCCATCCTCCCACCCCATCTCTCACCCATCCTCCCACACCCCATCTCTCACCCCATCCTCCCACCCATCTCTCACCCCATCCTCCACCCATCTCCCCCCATCCTCCACCCCATCTCTCACCCCATCTCTCACCCCATCCCCTCCCACCCCATCTCTCTCACCCCATCCTCCACCCATCCTCCCACCCATCTCTCACCCCATCCTCCCCATCTCTCACCCCATCCTCCCACCCCATCTCTCACCCCTCCTCCCACCCCATCTCTCACCCCATCCTCCACCCCATCTCTCACCCATCCTCCCACCCATCTCTCACCCCATCCTCCACCCCATCTCTCACCCATCCTCCACCCCATCTCTCTCACCTTTATCTCTCACCCCATCCTCCACCCCATCTCCACCCATCCTCACCCATCTCACCCCATCCTACCCCATCTCTCACCCATCCTCCCACCCCATCTCTCCACCCATCCTCCCCCATCTCTCACCCCATCTCTCACCCATCCTCCCACCCATCTCTCCCCATCCTCCCCCATCTCTCACCCCATCCTCCACCCCATCTCTCACCCCATCCTCCCCATCTCTCCCCACCCCATCTCCACCCCATCTCTCACCCATCCTCCACCCCATCTCTCACCCCATCCTCCCACCCCCATCTCTCCCACCCCCATCCTCCCACCCATCTCTCTCCCCATCCTCCACCCCATCCTCCCCCATCCTCCACCCCCATCTCTCACCCCATCCTCCACCCCATCTCTCACCCCATCCTCCACCCATCTCTCACCCATCCTCCACCCATCTCTCCCCCATCCTCCACCCCATCTCTCACCCCATCCTCCACCATCTCTCCCCCCATCCTCCACCCCATCTCTCACCCCCATCCTCCACCCCATCTCTCACCCCATCCTCCACCCATCTCTCACCCATCCTCCCACCCATCTCTCCCCCATCCTCCCACCCATCTCTCACCCCATCCTCCACCCCATCTCTCCTCCCCATCCTCCACCCCATCTCACCCCCTCCCACCCATCTCTCCCCCATCCTCCACCCCATCTCTCACCCCATCTTTCACCCCATCTCTCACCCCATCCTCCCACCCATCTCTCACCCCATCCGCCACTCTCCCCAGGCATTTCAGTTTACATTCATAAAACAGAGCAAAAAAACGCAATAGAAAGAAAAAGTTAAGAAGAGACATTATTTTGTGTTTTTGTTTTCGTCTTATTTTATACCCCACCCCCCCTCCTCCCCTCCCCCTCCCCAAAAAGTGAAAATCATGGCCTATAACTTGAATATAATAAGATGAAACAGGAGAAAAGGTAGAAAAGAAGACAATTAAAAGAAAAGAATAGAAAGAATTAGAAGAAAAAGTAAAGGCGGAGAAATATGAGAAGGATCGGAATAAGAAACAAAGACGTTTTTAAATAAATGTCAAACATGTTGACAATAAGATAAGAAGAACTTGTACGAGGTGAGTAATAATGCACGACCCACCATTGGGTAACTCTCTTTCTCTCTCTCTCTCCTTCTTTCTCTCTCTCTCTCCTTCTCTCTCTCTCTGTTTTCACATGTGTACAGTATGTTATGTAGTATGAATGATGTATGTTATATATGGTGTATAGTATGTTATTTCTTGGCCACCCTAACACGTCGTGCACATAAAAATACATTCGGTATATATTCGAGCACAAAAATCTACAATCACCTACAAAAACGCCAGTAAGGAGGCACACACACACACACACACACACACACGAACTTTTGATATCGTTCTGACAATAGTGCCACTCTATCATGACCCAGGCTGAGTGCTGATGGTGTGCCTGGCATCCTGGTTGTTGCTTTTGCCGTCCACAACTGTAACTTGAAGCCCATGTGCCCCTTCCTCCTTGTCATTCTCCAAACGACTTATGTCCTTCGACTCTTCTGTAGGAATCTTTAGGTATTTTCCCCATCAGAAGGTAAACCGGAAACTGGGCATTAACAACAGGCTGTGGAATGCTGGTACTTGTGTAGGTGGTAGAGGACGGTGTTGCAGGATCGCTTGCATCGTCAAGTACGTCGACGAAGGCTGGGTTGTTTATGCCCAAAGTGGAGATATTGGCGGTCTCCATATTCTGCAGGATCATTCCTTCCCTCCTGAATTCGTTAGGGTGGACATTGACGCTACGTACAGTATATGACCAGTTTCACCACAATATCTGAAACTATTTACCCCAAAAGAACAATGGTTCAACCTATGTAAAACTTTTACGTCGTTGTACACAGGAATCACAGCACCAAAACCACAAAGCACTAATTCAGTCTTGAATGTCACGTTTTTCCTCCCAGTACGAACGACAGAGCCGCTCCCATGTGCGTTGCTGGCCGGCTCAGGTATAAATGGAGGCGGCTCCTTTCTCATTTACCCACCTCGGCAGAGTCATTAGTTATGAAATGAGAAAGGTTTACGGGTTGAAGAAAATGTGGTAAAACTGAAACAGGAGTTGAAAGAATCTGGGCTCATCTTTCCTATTGTTTTATCTATATTTTTTGCTCCCAGGTCGCCTTTGTATTAATATTGGTATATTTATATAGTGTTTTTTATTATTATTATTTAATTCTACAATGGGTTAGTGAGCCGCCCAGATCCTTGTGTAGCTGGGAGGTAGTCACTTTTTTTTTTTTTTTTTTTGCTAGGTGTTAGTTAAATGTTAGTTGTGTTAGTCTAAGGTGCACTGTATGGAGGCCTGCCAGGTTCTTGAGCTGGTGGTCCTCTCATCTTTTATTCTATTAATGTTTTATGTGTATATTGGGCAGGAGGTGGTTCATTACTTTCTCCTGGCTAATTTAAACCAACTGGTTTCTTGGATTTCTTCATGATCTATATGATTTATCCAGTTTTTGGCAAGTTTCTGTGTTGAGTTGAGTCAATTTGTTCCAAATACTTGCGGCTTTGTTGTGTATTTCTACATTGATTGCTAGGAGGTTTGCTATCTTGAGTAGCTGTTCATTATTGATGTGGTCTGTAAATTTTATGTTATATAAATCTAGGGCTGTACTGTTTGTAACCTTTTAATGCTCGTTTTACTAAGGGTGTTCAATGGGATGGGTGGGTAGTCCATAATTGATTTGACAAGGGCTATATAAATTTTTCATTTTGTTATTAATAAGGTTCTTAAAGCGTTTTATTTTATATAATCTTATTCTTGCCTGTCGTTCTTTATCTTTTAAGTATGTTATATATCCTCTTTTTGTTGATTTTAGTCCAAGCATCCTACCTTCAGTGTCTTATGGGTATAGTTCTGGTCGACTATTACTGGACTTGTTTTGATCTTGGCTATTGGTATTATCTTGATTGTTCTTATTTGTCCTGATTTTCCTTTTTTTCTCAGTCATTTATGTTTTTATCGCTCTTACCGTGTGAGAATGCATAAATTGGGTTGATTTCTGGGTATGATACCATTTCAGTAATATCATCAGCAAACGTTACATATTCGCTAAAGGTGAGTTGAGGTGTGTCTGAGGTATAAATTGTATATAGTGTTGGAGAAAGGCATCCTTGAGGTACTCCACTCTCAAGATTAAACATAAGTTCCCATAAGGTTTCCAATTTGAATTTGTGCTCTCCTATCATCTAAATAGTTACACAATATTCTTAGCAAGTGTTCGTTAAGTCCCAATTTTAATATTATATAATTTATTTTAAATGCCAAACTTTATCAAAAGCCTTAGAAACATCCCTTAAAATTATATTGATCTGGTTCCCTGTTTTTTTCTATTGCAATTATATCTGTTATTGTAGCTATTGCAGTTAGTATTTTATTGGGCATAAATCCATGTTGTCTATTGTTAGTTTTCCATGTTGTGTTAAAAGGTTATAAGTCTTGAATTTAAATTTTTCCATAGTTTCGGTAATTTCTAATAAAGATATTGGCCTGTCGTTTAATATTTCCTTATTGTCCTTACCCTCCGGGAATAAATATCATTTTATCATATTTTAGTTTGTCTGGAAAGTAACCGGTTATTAAAGCATGCGTTATAAATGTTTAATAGAGTTTTTAAGATGTTTTCAGGTAGATTTATGATCATATTTCGTATTACCCAGGAGAACCGGGGCCTTTCCAACCTCCCTGATGTAATGGCCCCTGTCTCATCAAAGAAGTATTATATAAATGGGTTATTTACATCTGATTTATATTCAGATTCATTCCCTGTAACTTTCCACTGGCTATGAGGTGACATGTTCAATGCACGTGATAAGGTGCCCACGGAAGCTGCGTCATACTATGCTGAGTAAAGGCATAAGTAGCCGGCTCTCTGCCACCTAACGCGAGCAGTAGTTTGATATCCTTGACTAGAGGAAGACGTTATTTTAGGAGCCGCAGTGGATGGCTCCGTCTTCCCTGAGGGGGGACGACCCAATTCCGTTCTCCTCGATGGGTAACTACTCAAAGTCAATCACACCAACTAATATCGAACGGACGTTGATTCACGTTTATATACATAAACGCCGTCCTCACTCACCACACTCATAAATAGTGGAACTTACGGTTGATCTACACTCAGGAATTATATACATAATAGTTTTTATAAAACAAGAAACTTCATTTGTTTTACAATAGCGCAATATAATATATGAACCAACCTGGTTAATTGGGAATTAACCAACCGGTTCACATCGATTTACGAAAGACGTTTCAGAGAACCTGATTGGTTGGTCTTTTACACATACGAACGAAACTTGACAAATCATAGGTTCTTCTTCGTGGTTCCAAAGGTTAAATGTGAGAGGACATGAGATTCTGATCAAAAGAATGTCGAATACTATATTTATATTTATTTACGTACATTCGCATTAACAATTAATTTTGAAAAAGAAAAAAACGGGTCCTTTGTCACATTACATTAACAAATAAGACACATTATTATTATATTTAATAGTATTATAGTAGTAAACGAGAACAAATATTAAAAATATCTTGATAATTTACAATAATAGGAAAACGGTTGTAAAACTATTCGTATATTCTAAACTTTTGAGCCAGCAAGACTGGGACCCCAGTACTTGTTTTTTTGGTAATAATAATAATAATAATAATTGACGGTTTATTGAAAAAGTTCTGCAGCCCGAAGGTGTGTGTCTGTGTGTGTGTGTGTGTGTGTGTGTGTGCGTGCGTGCACAGGGTGGTGTAATGCGTCTAGTGTGACAGCATTATGTTAGTGTTAACAGGGAAGCAACTTCCGTAAGCCTTCCCCTACCAATACACAGCCTCTTCACATCAAGACTCCTCATGTGACTCCTTGTGGCAACACACAGTAACTGGGTGCCCCGTGGGCTCAAGCTAGACCAGCAGGATCTCGGAGTAGCAGTGGCCCCAGAGGGACGGCGCAAAGGCCCATTGGCATGTGGACACGTCCTGGCGCCTGGCCAATGGTCTTTCGCCAGTGTGACCAGTGTGCGGATCGTACCGTTGACTATTGCCTCTGGATGAAATTTATCGAGGATTTATTGCACGAAGAACTCTGTGTGACGGTAGCTTCAGCAGCCCGTGGGTGTTTATGTACGTCTCTGCCAGACGCCTAGAGCAATAGAGCATTCTTGCGAAGGCATTACGGTGTTGAACAAGATACCACTGGAGAGTTCTAGAATGATCTACAGTAGCCACAATATGTGAATGAATAAAAATGATGCAATTCATTCTAGAAAATCTCATAAGTAATCCCAACATACACAAGAAAGTCTCTAAAAACCCTGCCAAAATAACTGCAACTTGAATAGAAAATAATCATTACAATAAAAAAAATATGCCTCGGCATGAGTTATTTATTGTAAAGAGATGGTAGTCACTTTTAGACAGCTATCGTACTCTAAACTATAACAATATGGTAGAAAAGATGACCAAGACTTTTTGCAAATATATATTACAAAAAGTTAATAGTTACTGTATGACGTCAAAACAACGCTGAGACTCTACCTGACTTCAACCGTAAAGTACAGGAAAAACTGTAACTTAAGAGTTTTGAGAGAGGAGAGAGAGAGATGATGTGACAATAACACCACCATCAGGCTGTAACACTAACGGGAAGGAAGGTATTAGGCGAGGTGTCAGGTCCAACGAGTAACCTTCACCACGCCATCCTGACCTTATCTCACCTATTCCTCGTCCATATTTATTTCCTAATTTCTTCCTCATTCTCCTCTCTCCCTTTTCTTCCTCGTATGCCTTTCTTCCTTACTCTTCATCTTTAATTTCTTTCTTCCTCAATTCCTTCAGTTTTATCGTCACTTCTCACCCGCACCTCAACCTCACTTCACCTCTCACCTCACCTTGACCTCACCTCACTCTCGCTCTCACCTCACTCCAACACCTTATTCTCGCTCACCTCGCTCACCTCACTCAACACCCCATTCACCACTCCCCTCACCAACACCCTTACTTGCCTCGCTCACCTCACCTCACTTCTCACCTCACCTCGCTCTCACCTCACTCAACACCTTACTTCTGCCTCGCTCACCCTCACCTCAACACCTCATTTCCCGCCCCCACCTGCCTCACCCTCACCAACACCATATCTCACCTCACTCTCGCTCTCACCTCACTCAACACCCCTCATTTTCGCCTGCCTCACCCCTCACTCAACACCCCATTTCGCCTCACCTCGCTCTCACCCTCACTCAACACCCCTACTTCACCTCGCTCACCCCTCACCAACACCTTATTTCTCGCCTCACTCTCACCCTCACCAACACCCTTACTTTCTAGCCCTCACTCCTCGCCGTTACCCTTACGCCAGAGGTCACCGTGTAAAGGGCAGAGTGTATTAGCCCTATCTAACAGACCGTAATACTTATATAAATGTGAACTATATACATTATGTTTACATATAATTATTCACCCACAGTAATTAACTATGAGCAAGGTTCTCGCATTTTCTAATATTTAGCGAGATATGTATGATAATTAATCTTCTTGTCTAACAGATGACCTCTTGACATCTGATCTATAGCCCCCTGCCCTGGCAATGTAAGAGTTAAGACCAGACCCCGGCCTGTGACTTGAGTTTACTCCCAGTTGCTCTTATTTTCTTGCCCACGGTGCACCGTGAGGTTCCTGAAGCTCAGATACATATCGGCTTTATATTTTTATTAATGCTCACAGGTCATAGCGTTAATTACGGTGATATCATAACTATTATTATTTGTGCACTGGTTTATCTTCTTAATTAATGGAAAAGACCATTTGGGTGGTAAGCGGTAACGCAGAATTTCGCCAATATGTCAAGGGTACGAGCCTCGGCCTGCACACAAGTGAGAAGGGTGTTATCCAGTGTGACCTCACTACCAAACACCCCAGATTCCGGTCCCCGGTCCCCTCTGCTAACAACACTGGATAACCCCCCAAATAGCTACTAAGCTGATAAGTGGCGAATATAGAAAAAAAAAAAAAAAAAATTATATATATATATATATATATATATATATATATATATATATATATATATATATATATATAAACGACCTCACCAGCCAGGAATCAACCCTCGACCTACTGGGTGGGACTAGGGAACGCCACCGACCAACCCACAAGGACACTAAAAAGCAGTCGTAGACTCTGTTATATTTCACACAAAGCCTGTTTATTGAGCTGATGGCGCCGGGAACCACATTGGGACTAAAAATGAAGTATATATATATATATTTGTTTGTAAATATTTATTTATTTATTTATTTATTTATTTTTTTATCTTGATAAAATCACACAGGAAAAGGGAAAGAACGGAGCACCTTAGCTTTCGTCTTTATTCAAGACATCTTCAGAGGCAACTGGATTACATGGACAGAGAGAGAGGCTTAAATATACAGGGTGACCTTATTAAACATGAGGTCAGGTCATAATGATGTCATCCACTAATCCCCACACCAACACACACGAGAGGAGCTTAAGAGAAGGGCGACGACTAGTCTGGTCAGGTCAAAAATAGGACCCACTAAATAACTATCCTACATCTAGATCATCAAAGGTTTTCAAAGCGTTTTAACATTGGGCCACTGACAAATAAATTTATGTAACAAATTATCAGTTTTGAACTGACCATCACTAATGTTTATTGATTTTAATTCCTTAATCAAACTAGGTTCAACCAGAAGTCTTTCTGTGACACAAGATGATTTGAATACTTCTAAGCTTTTTTCCCAAGCAATGGGATGATTATTATTCCCAACCTGAACGAACAGGGCAATTTATTTATTTATTTATTTATGATACTTCTTAGGAACCTGCCAGACTCACATTAAAGGACATACAACAGTGATTGCTACAGGTAAAAGGCAATAGGCCCAGGAGTTGAGCCTGGTAATTATATGTTAATAACATCTATTTTCCCCTTTGATTTATATTAATAAATCCTTGTTCTTTGAGAATTTTAGGAGACCACCTCCCCACAGTAGTTACTCTTATTTCCGTCCGCGATCCTTCTGACATCAGAATTACACTACCCAGCCAGGACCATCGGGGACATGCCACCAAGAAGAACTGGAGGTTAGGTATTCAAAATGAACTGAAGAGGAGAAGGCACATTTGAAAGAACTAAGATATGTTATGGTTTCACCCTTCTTTCCCCATTTGATTCTAGTCAATGGTGAAAAACCTAACCCAATGCTCTGGGGTCCACTTGCAGTTGTACCCAACGAGCTACATGCTGTCCAGAGGTCTGGTGGCAGCACTTCTTAGAAATTAAGATTAGAAAGGCGAATTCCTTTATATTTATGGGGACCCAGTCTGCCAAGATATTGTAACTAACACTCCTTTGTATGAACCCAAAGTACTTTATTAGCCTTGTTACTTGAGCAAAACATTGTTTACTTGGCTTGCTGTCTTACTATCATTTCTCCTAAATCTCTCGCAGTCGTGGATTTCTATATCAAGTGAAATTATCTTGTATCTGGTTTCCCTGTTTACATCTCCTATAATGAGCCTCTTACATTTGTCCACGTTGAATTTCATCTGCCATTTCTCAGACCATTCGAAAATTTGTTTAGATCTTCCTGTAGTTTTATGGAGTCCTCGCCAGATTTCTAATAACACGTCCTATTTTTAGTGTCATCAGCAACTTACTTATGTTAAGTGTTTATGTCGTTTATGGTTATGATGAATAATAATGTACTAAGTTCTGATCCTGAACTCCACCAGACGTTGTTCAATGACTTAGTGCCGTCACCATTCCCCGTTTCGTCCTGGAACCCACGCCTCAATCCATTTAAGGATGTTACCTTTTGATGCCAATGCATTGCCTACCTTTCTTCTAATTGGTCTTTCGTGGGGACTCTGTCGAAGGCTTTGCTAAAGTCGAGATATACCACATCATAATTGTGCCCCCTCGTCCACCGATTCGAAAAATCATGAAAAGAATACACAGGACTAGTTTGACAAGAACAGTCAGAGATGAGAGGTGAGCTAGTCAGAGAGGAGAAGTAACGGTCAGAGATAAAACAGTCAGAAGTGAGACAGTCAGGAGGTGAGAGATGACAGTCAGAGATATGACAGTCAGAAGTGAGAGGTGACAGTCAGGAGGTGAGAGATGACAGTCGAGGTCAGAGGCATAGTCAGAGATGCAGAGGTGACAATGGGAGGCGAGGAGGTGAGCCGAGATGAGAGGTGACAGTCAGAGAGGAGAGGTGACAGTCAGTGGTGAGAGATGAGTCAGAGATGAGGTGACAGCTCAGAGATGAGAGGTGAATAGTCAGAGATGAGAGGCACATTCGAGGTGAGAGAGACAGCTAGAGAAGCTTAGAGATGACAGTCAGAGATGAGAGGTGACAGTCAGGGGATGAGAGGCTACAGTCAGAGGTGAGAGACTTGACAGTCAGAGGATGAGAGGTGGCAGTCAGAGATGAGAGGTGGGAGAATAAGATGAGAGGTGACAGTCAGAAGAGAGATGACAGTCAGAGTTGAGAGATGCTGGGTCAGAGAGATGAGCAGGTCAGAGATGAGGAGGCGACAGTCAGAGATGAGAGGTGCATTAGTCAGAGATGAGAGGTGACACAGTCAGATGGAGAGCTGATAGTCAGAGATGAGAGGCGACAGTCAGAGGTGAGAGATGACAGTCAGGGGTGAGAGATGACAGTCAGAGGTGAGAGGTAAATAGCCGAGATGAGAGACAGTCAGGAGATGAGAGGTGACAATCAGGGAGATGAGAGGTGGCAATGAGATGAGAGGAGACAATAAGAGATGACAGGTGACAATCTGAGATGAGAGGTAACAGCCAGAGATGAGAGAGGTAACAGAGAGGTGAGAGACAATAGTCAGGGGGGTGAGAGATGACAGTCAGAGATGAGGTGACAGTAGGGATGAGAGATGGCAGTCTGAGTGCAAGAGGTGACAGTCAGAGGTAAGAGATGACAACAGATGAGAGACGACAGTCAGAAGTGAGAGGTGACAGTCGGAGGTAAGAGGTAACAGGCAGAGATGAGGGGCGACAGTCAGAGGTGAGATGACAGTCAGGGTGAGAGATGACTGTCAGAGGAGGAGATGACAGTCAGGAGAGGAGAGGCGACAGTCAGAGATGAGAGGCGACAGTCAGGTGGTGAGAGATGATGAAGTCAGAGATGAGAGGGGACAGTCAGAGATGCAGAGGTGACAGTCAGAGATGAGAGATGACATTAAGAGATAAGAGGTGCAGGGGGAGGGAGATGACAGCGCCGAGAGGGAGCACAGTCAAGATGAGACGGGCCAGAGTCAGAGATGAGAGGTGACAGCTGGGAGATGAGAGAGAGGACAGTCAGGAGAGGAGAGGCGACAGTCAGGAGATGAGAGGGTGACAGTCAGTGGTGAGAGATGACAGTCAGAGATGAGGGGATGTCAGAGATGAAAGGTGACAAACAGAGATGGTAGGTCGACAGTCGTGGTGAGAGGCGACAGTCAGGAGGTGGGAGATGACAGTCAGAGTTGAGAGATGACAGCTAGATATGAGGAGGTAACAGTCAGACATGAGAGGTGACAGTCAGAGATGAGAGATGACAGTCAGAGATGATACAGGGCGACAGTCAGGAGATGAGAGGCGATGAAGTCAGGGGTGAGGAGACAGTCAGAGATGAGAGGTAACATTCAGAGATGAGAGGCGATTAACATAGGTGAGATGACAGTCAGAGATGAGATGACAGTCAGAGATGAAAGGTGATAGCCAGAGAGAGGAGGTGACATTCAGAGGTGAGAGATGACAGTCAGAGTTTAGAGATGACAGTCAGAGATGAGAGGTGACAGTCAGGGATGAGAGGCTGTGTCAGAGGAGAGTCGACAGTAAGAGGTGAGAGGCTACAGTCAGAGGTGAGGAAGGACAGTCAGAGATGAGTGGCGACAGTCAGAGGAGATGACAGTCAGAGATGAGAGGCCACAGTCAGAGGTGAGAGATGACAGTCAGGGGTGAGAGATGAGTCAGAGGTGAGAGGTAACAGTCAGAGATGAGAGGTGACAGTCAGAGATGAGAGGACAAATAACAGAGATGAGAGGTGCCAATCAGAGAGAGAGGTAACAGTCAGTGATGAGGAGGTGAGAGTCAGATGAGAGGGAACAGTCAGAGATGAGAGGTAACAGTCAGAGATGAGGTAACAGTTAGGAGATGAGAGGTAAATAGCCGAGATGAGAGGCAATAGCTGGGAGGTGAGAGATAATAGTTGGGGGTGAGATGACAGTCAGAGATGAGAGGTGACAGTCAGGCGAGAAGTGGGTCAGAGGTGAGAGGTGACAGTCAGGAGGTGAGAGGTGACAGCCAGTGGTGAGAGATGACAGTCAGAGTGTGAGACAACAGTCACAGAGGAGGAGACAGTCAGGAGATGAGATGGCAGTCTGAAGTGAGAGGTGACAGTCAGAAGTACCTGAAAACTATTTAATTCTCAAAAAGAACAATAATGGTTCAACGTGGAGGGATGCTGTGTGGTGACGTGTGATGTGGTGACGTGCTGTGTAACGTGTGGAGGGGATGCTGTGTGGTGACGTGTGAGGGATGCTGGGGACAACGTGAGGGGATGCTGTGTAGACGTGGGGGAGGGATGCCAAGAGTGACGTGTAGATGCTGTGTGGTACGGAGGGATGCTGGGGTGGCAACGTGTGGAGGGATGCTGTGTGGTGACGTGGGGAGGATGCTGTTGTGACGTGGAGGGATGCTGTGGTGGCGTGTGTGGAGGAATGCTGTGGGGCAACGTGGAGGAATGCTGTGTGGTGACGTGTGAGGGATGCTGTGGTGGCGTGTGGAGAATGCCAGGGACAACGTGTGGAGGATGCTGTGTGGTGACGTGAGGATGCGTTGTGTTGTGATTTGTGAGGGTGTAGTTTATGCATCTGGGTTACCAGCCAGTAGCAACCTTGTAAATAACCTACTGTGCCAAGTAGCATTTATATATATATCATGTGGCAACACTGCACGTGTTATGTGGCAACATGTCTCCAAGGCTGCCATATGGCAAGGCAGTCTCAGTCTGACCAGGAGCCGTGGCATGGCACACGCTAGTCAACACTTGTGCTTCTCTCATCCATAATAAACGGACTTCAGTG
Organism: Homarus americanus; assembly: GCF_018991925.1. NCBI lineage: Eukaryota > Metazoa > Arthropoda > Malacostraca > Decapoda > Nephropidae > Homarus > Homarus americanus. Next base: position 21,693,303 of record NW_024713129.1, read on the forward strand.
TTACTCGGAAAAGCTTCTTACCCATCACTGTATTCTTTTCGAGGGCCACCTGAAACCATCATGGCGCAGTGACTAGGATCTGTGGACTTGCTAGTGTGCGTAATAATGCCGACGGTGGTTACATCTGGCCGTAAGATATATGCTGCTGACTCATAGTGTGTTGTGTTGCTCTGTGTTTTGCCGCTGATGTGTAGGTAAGTTGGGCCGCCACAGTGCTTTTTATGACGGCGGCAGTGTTGGGGTGTCAGTGTATTAGTGTCTAGAGCTGAGAGTGAAAGCATTGGCCTGTTTTTTAGTGGTATCCACTGAGCACGCAGGGGCGCACACCCCCTTGTAGACATCCCGGGAGACACTGACTGCTCCCACCCCACCGCTTCCCATCCACCTGCATTAAGTGCCACCACGAAGTGCTCTTCAGACACACACACACACGCACACACGCACGCACGCACTCACTCACGGACAGAACAGTGGACTCTATAAGTATTTCTGCGCTTTCTGTTTATGTCATATATATGTGGTTCCGAGCTGCGAGGCGCCACACTTTATATGAAGAGGCAGTCCATAACACACACTAAGATGGGCAGTAAGAAGGACAAGGCCAAGATGGAGACACGCACTTCCCACCACCTTCTCCTCCACTGGGTGCAGACTCTCATCCTCCACCTCCAGTGACGGACATTGCCACACTTGAAGTGGATGGACTACCGACGAGCGACGAGAGAGATGGGAACTTCAGAGGAGGAGACACGGCGAGAGGAGGAAACGCGCTTTTGATGCACTATTGGCGACTCCTTGGCGCTAATTCCACCCACACTCTCCTCACTTCGCGCAATTGCTGCTGGCATCCTCTCTCCACACACCAGCTGCCCCTCCAGGTACTCTTACTCAAACAAACAGCTCCAAGGCATCTGTTCACCCCCACCCTCTCACCAGACGCCACGCTTTCAGCTTTTTCGCGGAGTGGAGGCGGCGTTGACAGATTACCTACTGGCGAGGACCTGACAGCATGCCTCCAAACAAAACAGCTCATCCAACTGCGGATGCTGGCTGCTGGAGACCCAGAGAGTTTTGGAGCACACGCAAGTGCCTGATTTCAAGACCAGTGACGATGCTCGACCTTTACAGGAGCACGTTAAAGCGTCGGAATAACGAGTTGCGTCGCCGCCGCCTTCACAGTTGCAAGCAGGCGGAGAACGAATCCTTTGACCACTTTTTTGCACGCTTTTGAAGAGTTTGTCAGAGGAGATCGACGTCTGCAAGTTGCACAGCCGGGAAAGTGAGGAAGCCTGATCAAGCACGGGTCTTTGACAGGTGTCAAGCACGGCCGCTGGTGTAGTGACTCATCCTCGACGCTTCCTCCACACCCAGGTGGTAGTGATCGAATGTCGGTCGCAATGAGGTCACCAAGTCCGCCACCCTGCCTGATGGGTCTCTCCTGCTGTGAGAGCTATCTCACAGTACAAGAAGGGTAAGAAGGCGGCCAACAACGCGAAGGCTGCTTCTTCCACCGCATTCGCCTAGTGCTTTCTGTGGCAGCTAGGAAAGCAGCATGGCCCCAAGACATGCCTGGCCGCCGACGCGACGAAGCTGGAGGTAGACTGTAAGGGCCACTGGTCTAACACAGACAGGTGCCCTGCACGAGGTCAAGAAGTGGGTCAGGCCTGTTGCTGCAGGAACCACCACAAAGTGCCGCCGCCAACCCAAAGCCCAAAAAGCCCGAGAGACGAGGAGGAAAGCACTTCCCCACGTGGTGAGCCAGGCAGTTCTCCAGATGGCCCACGAGCCCCTGGGCAGCAGCGAGTCACATCAGGAGGGTGGATCTGACCACACGCCCCCAGGGCTACCTCCTACCATCCGCTGCCGCTGTCACACACGCAGATGTGTCGGGTCACATCGAGGTGATACCGGACAATCGGCGCTGGATACCACGGGTGATTGCTGAAGCACCTCCAGAACTGGGCCTCACCAAACGCGACCTGGGGACCACCTTCAGCCAAGAGTTGCAGTACTACAATGCGGACGGTTCCCCAGATGCCAGATGCCAGGCCCTTTCAGGAGATCACTTATGGCGACAGGTCGTGTCACGGATGGCCTGACGTAAGGCCTACTTCGCTACACCCCTTGTTGTCGAGCACTGCAAGGAAGTTAGGGCGTGGTGCTCAGAGACTTTCTCGAGCAGATCCCAGCTGCTCGGGTACACCGCCAGCAGGGTGTGAATCAACGAAAGCGGACGCCACTTGGCGCTAAGCGCACAGAGCTGCCCAGAACCCGCCTCCACTCCCCACCCACACAGGACGCCCTTCGCCCAGATCCTGTATGGTCACCCTTCCGCCTTTGCGTTCCTTGCACAATACCAAGGCCTTTTTATGGGCGACCGGCATCAGAGCTGAGAGCCGCCATCGCCGCCGCCGCCACACGCAAGCCCAGGACGCCAAGGCTCGGTATGACGACCGTGCCTCGCCCTCTTCAGCCACTGAGATTGGTGCCCTTGTCCGCGTCCAGACCCGACGACGACACGCTGGGGGACAAGGTGGGCATAGTGATGGGCGTCGGCCGGTCGCGGGACCATAAGGGTCAGGATGTCGATGTCAGAATCTGGTGGAGGAACCGCCGCTTCCCGGCCAGTCCCACCCCCCTGCTGCTGGCCCTGACCGAGAAACGAGTCCTTCACCTAACGAGGATCCTACCCCACACTGCACCTCGACGCTCAGAGTGACTTAGGATTAAGAAGTCCGCCTCACACAAAGACTATGAGCTGAGGGGAGGGGAGATGTAGGTTATGCATCTAAGCTACTGTGCCGAGTAGCAACCTTGTAAATAAAGCTAACAGTCGTAGTAAAGCATTTATATATATAATTACGTGCAAAGACGTGTTATGTGGCAACATTGCCCCGAGGCTGCCATATGGCAAGGCAGTTCCCAGTTCGATCGTGAGCCGCATGGCACACGCTAGTCACCACTTTGTATTTCTCTTATCCATACAACGGACTTCAGTGTTACCCGGTGTTTCCTACCCTTCACTGCATTCTTCAGGAACACTTGCAACCATCAGTACAATAACAAAGGTTGCCTATTGGCAATATCAAATGGGCTGGCTTTTAGGTCAAGAAATGCGTACCACCACCACCATCAGGTGAGTGCCTCACATCACTCATCAGGTGAGTGCCTCGCCATCACCATCAGGTGAGTGCTGCCATCACCCATTAGCAAGCGCCACACCACCTGTGCAGCTTTGTGCCATCAACACCACCCACCAGGTAGTTCCTGCTTGTCTAATGCTCACATTCCATTTACAACACAATACTACAGCTGTTAGGTTCTGTGATGATTAAGTAAGCTTCCAGTTTTTGTAAATTACTAAACGAAAATTCAAGAGAACTTACAATACATACAAATAGTCATTGAGACAAAGCTATAACCTGGTTAGGAAGGATATGTGAAAGTTCTTCACTACCATCCATCATCTCAGGTCGCTTTCTTTCTTCATCATCGACCAACAGACCATCATGAATGGAGGTGTGCCCCAGCACCACCCCTGGAGGATCTTGTTGTGGCACCTGGCTGAGAGCTGTTGGGTGAAAGCCTCAAAACCGACCGTCCGCCAGTAGTGTGGCGCAAGAAGCTAACAGCCTCCACCCCCACCTCCTGCTCCTTTTTTGAAGGTGGGGGGAGCAGCTTCATAGTGTTTATTACACACTTCCTTGATTATTCTTGGATACGTTGCTGATGGCTCACATCTGCACCATTACTAGCCTCGTATAGCAAGAGTAGAAATGGAAAACAGTTCTGGAAGTTGTTTGTGATATTTAACTGCTGAAATGAAAAATAGCAAAAGTGTAACTTGATCAATTATGAGACATTTAGAACAAGTACTTGAACGTAAGTGTAGAGCAGCAGGGCGGTTACAGTGTTGTCGCCCTCTTGTCGTATTGGGGCGATGTTCATCACAGCTTGTGACTAGTATGTTGTTGTTGGAGAATTAGAAAATTTAGCTACACTGGTTGTAAATCCAACATAATGTTCAATATGAAATTTATGAAGATGGTTATTTCTTCCTTTCATTCCTAAACTAGTTTTAATTTTTTATTGTATATTCGGCAGTTCATTGACGTTTCTATTTTTAATTTTTGGTGAAAGTCTAATTAACTGCAAGTTAACAAGAATTGTGTAGATTTCAGTAATTAAAAGCTTATTATTGGTTGCTGTGTTAGAAACTTCAGTTATAATTAATACATTCTAGAATTTATTCGGTCACTTTTACCTCTACTTTCGGTCACCCAATTGTATCGTGCGTGCGTTTGTTTGTGGGTGTAATGTGTCGTCTAGAACTGTTTTAGTGATCTTGCTGTATCAACATGTTCTGTAATTTGGTTCTCATTACTTTACCTCAATCGTTGCTTCTTTTAATTATTTCAGTTAAGTATGTTCCGTGTGATTGTTAATAATCTGATGACAAACTTAACCTAAGAGATGCTGCTAAGAATTCTGAGATGATTAGCTATTAATTCCACCAAAACATCGGATAAAAAATAAATAAACGGCAAATTAGGTTGGGTCAGATTAGGTGTGTTTATACAGTATATTCTCGTAGAGCTGCAATTGAGTAATACTAGCAGCATTACTCAACACTACACCGATATTTTACTTTCGTTAACAATAATATTTGGACGCCTTTAAAAGAATTCCTTAGCACCAAGTAATGTAAGAGTGTTATCAGTTTATCCCTGTTGCAATTTCGATTTTGGTTCCCCATCATCTCTGAATCAAGAAACACGAATATCTTTTTTCCAACTTTTTTATTTCATCTTCTTTACAAAGTACAATAATGGTCTGGTATAAATTTAGAAAATTTGTGATGAGCTGTCTACCAAGATCTTTTTCTTTCTCTTCCATCAGCTATAGTTAATATTAACGAAGTTGGTTATATTCCTTTGTTTTAATAAAGTATTTAAATTATCATTATATTTTATTCCACATTTTTCCAGTGTTAAAATTGAATCATCACACTTTTTAGTATGGTATTCGCATAACACAGAGACAGATTTTAAGTAGAAAACCTATTAATGCAATTTTTTTAATTTTGTAACTTTCTTGCGAATATGAAGTGACTGACTGGTTACAGGTAGTCTGTTCAAGATTCTTTCGAACACTGCTGGAGACAGTTGACAACTCAAGGCCATTTAGTTTGATTATAGTACGTAGTATAATAGAAACAACAAAGCCCAACCATTAATTAAGCAACGGGAACTAAGTAACCAATCAATTTTACATTCATTCATAATTTTACTACGTACTATACAACTTAAGGCACCCAGAGCTGCTAGACCACCCCCCCCATGCGCTCCTCTCAGTCCCAGACCTCCATGAAATATCATGGTGTGAAGGTGTGAAACAACTTACACCCACACATCCGAGCAAAGACTACGCTCCCTTCCTTTAAATCATCTCTAGAAAAATATCTGTTGTCGAAGTATTAATATTTCTTGTAACACTTACTATATTTACAGTACCTGCTTTATTGTACCATCAAAACCGTTTTATCGGAAATTATCATGTAAATAAACAAGTAATTATCATTGCAATAAACATAATTGCCAACTAGACATAATCCTGAAAACTTTGTCCTCTTGTTCAACCTTATTACTGTACAACCCAGGTTGTACTGCTCCCCCATTATACTTATGTTTTTAAATTCCGCTCTAATTTATAATAATAATAATAATAATTAATAATTAACCGTTTATTGAAAGAGCATAGCAGCCAGAAGGCTGAAAATATACATTTACGTGACTAGCCAGGTCAGGTCAGAAAAAAGGGACCCACAAAATAACTATCATACATCTAGATCAAAGGTTTTCAAAGCATTTTTAACCTTGGGCCACTGACAACAAATTTATGTAACATATTATCAGTTTTGAACTGACCATCACTAAGGTTTATTGATTTTAATTCCTTAATCAAACTAGCTTCAACCAGAAGTCTTTCTGTGACACAAGATGATTTGAACACTTCTAAGTTTTTCCAGCAATTGGGTGATTATTATTCCTAACATGAACGAACATGGCACTGCTTTCAGATGCAGTTCTGATATTATACTTATGTTGTTTGATTCTGAGCTGCAGTGTTTTTCCTGTCTGACCTACATAATTACAATTACATTTGCTACATGGAATACAATAAACACTTCCATTTACATTCAAACTTGGGCTATTCCTTATTAACATATTGGTAATGGTTGAGTCATACTAGAAAACAACATTAATATTTAGAAGCTTGAGGGACCGAACTAACGGGACAAATTCATTACGATAGGGCAGAGTCAAAATATTCTTAAGTGTAGGAACTTGTCTAGCAGTTATTTTGTGGGTCCCTTTTTTCTGACCTGACCTGGCTAGTCACGTCACCACCCTTCTCTTAAGCTCCTCTACGTGTGTGTTGGTGTGGGGATTAGTGGATGTCATCATTAGGACCTGACCTCATGTTTTTAGGTCACCCTGTATATTTAAGCCTCTCTCTGTCCATGTAATCCAGTTGCCTCTGAAGATGTCTTGAATAAAGACGAAAGCTAAGATACTCGTTGTTTCCTTTCCGTGTGATTTTATCAAGATTTATCTTATCCACGTTTTCATTATTAGATTTACATGAAATATATATATATATATATATATATATATATATATATATATATATATATATATATATATATATATATATATATATATATATATATATATATCTTGATAAAATCACAGGAAAAGGGAAACAACGGAGCACCTTAGCTTTCGTCTTTATTCAAGACATCTTCAGAGGCTCCATTGTTTCCCTTTTCCCGTGTGATTGTATCAAGATTTATCTTATCCACGTTTTCATTGTGGATCTACATGAAATATATATATATATATATATGTTTTTATATATAAAAGTATATATATATATATATGTATATATATATATATATATATATATATATATATATATATATATATATATATATATATATATATATATATATATATATAATAATATATATATATATATATGTATATATATGTATGTATATATATATATGTATATATATAAATATGTATGCATATATATATGTATATATATATATATATATATATATATATATATATATATATATATATATATATATGTATATATATGTATGTATATATATGTAGCTATATATATAACATAAGAACATATATATATATATATATATATATACATTATATATATGTATATATATATATATATATATATATATATATATATATATATGTATATATATATATATATATATATATATATATATATATATATATGTATATATATATATATATATATATATATATATATATATATATATATATATATATATATATATATATATATATATATATATATATATATATATATATATATATAGAAAGTGGGATACTACAGGGAGGCCGACTGGCCCATACAGGGCAGATCCTTTCACACCCATCCCAGCACTTCCATGTGCCTATCCAACTTCGTCTTAAGCTCCTAAGCGTCCCCGATCCTACTATAGCACTCAGTAGCCTATTCCACATATCCACAATATTACCAAACCAGTGGAATCGGAATTTATCTAATTTAAACTCCATTTGTTCGAGTTATTTCATATTACTGAGCTTCAGAAATACCTCCATTTTACCCTTGTTAATCCCACTTCCTACCCACTTGTACACCTCTATCATATCTCCCCAACTCTACGCCTTCTAATGAATGTAAGCCTAAGCTTTTTCAGTCTTTTCTTTCATATGGAAGGTTTCTATTATTATGGATCATTTTTGGCTTATTCTTCTTGTACTCTCTCTCCAAAGAATCTATGTCCATTCTATAATAAGGACACTGTAACTGAACCCATAATCCATGTGTATTCCTCACTAATGCTAGGTAAAGTTTCAAGATATCGCCAGCAGTTCTGTTACCACAGATCAGATATGAACCCAAGAATCCTGTTTGCCTTGTTGCGAACGCTAATACATTGTTTTCAGGTTTCAAGTCGTTTCTAAATAAATACCCAGATCTTTTTCACAAACTGAGTTTTCTATTTCCGTGTTACCTAGCTTATACTTAACGTTTGTATTCGTCTTCCTATCTGTAGTACCTTGCATTTATCAGTATTGAAAAATTCATTTATGCCTACTGACCACTCATGTAAGGTATCTAGATCTTTGAAGGTACCAAAGTCACTGTCTGAATTTATCACTCTCCATTTGCATCATCTGCAAATTTACTAATCCTACTAGTTATGCCTAAATCAAGATCACAATGAATATAACAAAATATGAGTCCATTACAGATCCCTGGGGGAACCTGCTTTGACCGCACCCCCAGTCTGACTTTAATCCATTTATGCTGACTCTTTGTTTCCTACCAGTTAACCACATATGACCTAATCCATTTTAATACTGATCCACCTATTCCATGTTTAATTTTCCTTATCAATCTCTCATGAGGGACTCCTATCATCGAATGCTTTACTGAAATCTAAATAAATTATATCATATGACTTATCATTATCTACCGCTTCATATACTTCTGAGAAAAAGCTAAGCAAATTTGTGAGACAAGAATGTCCCTGGGTGAACCTGTGCTGAGAAGAATGAATTAAGTTGAATGTTTCAAGGTGGCTTCTGATTTTCGTAGCAATAATTGACTCTAGCAACTTGCCTATGATTAACGTGAGACTAATGGGACGGTAATTTGATGCAATTGATTTATCACCTTTTTTGAAAATCGGAACTACATTTGCAAGTTTCCAAGTTTCTGGCACTAGGCCCGATTCTAATGACTTATTAAATAAAACTGCTAATGGATTACTCAACTCATCTTCATATCTTTAATATTTCTAGCATATACCCTGTCTGACCAGGCGATTTTATGAGGCTTCAGTTTGTTAATTACTTAAGCAATATCAAAACATTAGTAATATTGATATTCATCAACATATTTATACCGTCGTTATATACCTTTTGGCGAACTTCTGGAACCAGCTAGGGTTTTCATTTAGAATACGGAGCGAAATGACTATTTAACGTACTACACATTTCTATCATCAGTCATTTCTCCTGTCGTAGTTTTAAGGGAACCTATTGTATCTCTAACCTTTGATTTATACAGTTGATAAAAAGCTTTGGGGGTATATTTCGATTCGTTTGCTACCTTGATTTCATAATTTCTCTTTGCTTTCCTAATTTCTGTTTTTACCTGTCTTGTTAGGTTCTGATAGTAACCAAGTAAGTGATTTTCGCCTTTCTTAACTTTTCTATATACTCCTTTCTTTTTCCCTAGAAGATCTAAGAGTCTATTATTCATCCATTTTGGTTGGTTCCGTATCGATCTGAATTTTCTTTTAGGGATGTGTTTATTTTGAGCATTATTGATTGTCGCAATAAATTGTTCATAAGTAGCTGCTAAATTAAATTCGGGGTTATCCCGTCCTAAGTTGACAGTTTCCGGAGGTGTGGGGGGGATTAATCTTTTGACCATAGGGTCATCCCTTAGGTCTCTCCTTAAGCTACCGTAATTAGCCTTCCTAAAATCCGGGATCAAGGCCGAATTTTCCTTCTTCCTGCCATCCCATATTATGTTAAAATATATGGCTTTATGATCACTGTTTCCTAGTTCGTCTCCAATCCCAACATCTTTTACTAGATTTTCATTATTACTGAGAACTAAATCGAGGATATTATTTCCTCTAGTGGGCGAGTTTATGAATTGATATAAAAAACTATCTTGTACTACTTCTAGAAAATCTTCAGATTCATTATCGCTAAGTTGATTTTTCCAATCTATGCCTGAAAAGTTGAAATCGCCTAGAATACATACATTGTTTCTATCAGATGCCTTCTTTATTTCCTCCCATAGCAATTTACCATCGTTCCTACTCAAATTAGGTGGTCTATATATAACACCAATGACTACGGATTCACTGCCCTCACCAATCTCTACCCAAATACTTTCATTGTCGCTATTTGTTTTAATGTTTGATTTATTGCAGCTTTTTAATGACACCCTGATATACACTGCTACACCGCCACCTCTCCTTCCTACTCTGTCAAATTTAAATAGGTTATATCCTGGAATATGAAATTCTGCTAAAAAATGCTTGCTGTTTGAATTTATCCATGTTTCCGTTATTGCAATTATATCTATGTTCTCTTTACTAACAATGGCCCTGAGCTGGTCCATTTTGTTACACAGGCTTCTACTATTAGTATAATAAACACTCAATATATTTCTTCCGTTTCTATCTGTTTTACATTTATTACTTTGATGTTTGTTATTATGACTAACTATATTTTCAGCATTATCTACTTCTGTTTCACTACTTCCCAGGACCTCCTTGTTTTTTGACTCCCATTTTCCCCGACCCCTCTCTACTGGCGAAACCCCCCCTTCGGAGTGACAATTTCACGCTCCAGGGATGCAGACAACGTCTTTACCCCCTCACGAGACAAGTGTACTCCGTCGCGACAGTACAGGTAGTCGTTGCCATAAAATCGTTGCCAGTCATCAATGAATGCCCAACCATTGTTTGCACAATGTTTCTCCAGTCGGCAATTAATAGCAATTGCCCTGGACAGCCATTCACGACCAACCCCTCTTCTAGGCAAGACACCACATACTATCGGGATCCCTCCCCTATCTCTAATCTTCCCCAGCGCCTCCCTATACCTCTTGAAAAGTTCCTCACTCCTAACCTTACCTATGTCGTTTCCTCCCACACTAAGACACACTACTGGATTGGTACCCTCCCCTGACAAAACTCTGTCTAACCTCTCGGCTACATGCCCTATCCCAGCCCCAGGAAAACATACCCTAGTCCTACGTTTCCTATCTCTCGCACAAAAAGCCCTATCCATAAACCTCACCTGGCTGTCACCAACTACCACGACCTTACCTGTGGGCAGGGTTTGTACAACTGCCCTTTCCTCTCCTTGATCCATACCGTCCTGCCTCTTCTCTTCCTCTCCAGCTTCCTGCAGCACCTGGTAAGGGTTACTGCACTCCACACCCTGGTCAGCTTTCCTAAGCCTGACCCTAGTCCCCTTGGAGACAACCACTCTCCACGCCTGCTCCTCCTTCGCAGGTGTCCTGCTAGGCAGGACACCTACCTGAAGGAGTTCCGTCCTGAGGGCTTCATTTTCCCCCTTTAGAGTGTCAACCTCACTCCTCAACTGCCCCAGCTGCCTTAACAGCGTGGCAAGGAGGTCGTCCTTCCCCACACTCCCCTCCTCTTCCCCCACGGCACAACGATCCAAAGCGGCCATTTTCCTTGGTCTCTAGCGGGAGCACTATCAGCACGACCTTCTCCAAGCTGGGTCAGAGGTCAACAATACTTAACAAAAGACAGTTTTCCATGTTATATATATATATATATATATATATATATATATATATATATATATATATATATATATATATATATATATATATATATATATATATATATATATATATATATATATATATATATATATATATAAGGGGTTTTAATCGACCGGTACACTGGCGGGTTAGATGTATGGCAGGTGAGGTACAGGGGATAGACACAGAGTTGTTTAAAAGAAGAGAGAGAGTCAATGGTGTTTATACCCATCTTAAGCTTTGATGGTCGGTGTTTGCGGTTACCAGCTTGTTTGTTGAAGATTTTAGTTTTCTCAGTGGAGATGATGAGACCAAGGTTCTTACAGCCTGACTGGACATGGTCAGGGTGGTTTGCATTTCATTGTTTGTTTTATTATGTACAGTATAAGAATGTGATCTGCATAGCTAACCGTAATATTGTTGAGGCTGTCTGGAATTGACTTTAATAATGCATTCATAAGAACATTGAACAAAGTGGGTCTAAGTACCTTGGGGGTGCCAAGTTGCATATTTTTTTACTTCACTTTTTTAACCCTGAAACAATACAGCAGCTCTTCTGTTCGTGAGGTAATCACTTATCCAGTGCAACAGCGGACCTCCTATATCCATTTTGGCTAGTTCGTACAATATAAGTTGCCTATTGGCAATGTCAAATGCAGCCTTTAAATCGAAAAATGTGGTGTATCTGTGGCCTTCATCCCCATGCACAGTTAGGAATGTGGGAGTGCAATTACGTATACTTTTAGCATGGGTGAAGCTATTTATGTGAGGGGAATGTGTTCTCTGGTTCTGTATAAGAGTCTGCCAAGAACTATCCTCTCATAGGTTTCCTCCTCTTTTTTTGGTGGAGGCATTGCTGGGAAAGAATGTGTAAGTCCTAGCTACAAAATCGTCATGGAGACTTTGATAAATGCCAGGCTTGTAATATTTGTACAGTTGCAGAAATGTGTTTCTACACCCCTGTTGTAACGCGTTTCTCCAAACGCCCAAAGTATATGACCTATAGCAAATCTATCCACCAATCACGTCTGTCGTCACACGACCAATAACCATTCATTCATAAACAGTGATACTACTATTTCAACGTTGCCGTTTGGAGACACGGGTTACACCCCGTAGGAACACATTTCCGCAACTGTACCAGTTATAGATGTAGTATATGAACTGGTTTTCGTATTCTCGCTTGACTGAATCCACGTCTGTTAAGCTTTCCACCAGTAGGGGTGGCATTGGCTACAAGTATAATTGCTTGGATAGTTTTGAGATCAGATATAAGATCAGTGACTACATCAGAGTTAATTTATTGTGTTTAGTGTGGCTTTGCCGAGATCGTTTGTGATCCAATAATACTGGAAGTTGGTAGTCTATTTTGATCTAATAGATACAGTAGTTAAAACAACTATCTGTGCAGGTGGGGGTCGATATGCTCCGAAATTTTACTTGTGACTAATGACAGCCCTCATATACCAAAATTTACCGTCCACGGTCTCATATTGTTTCCCGCAAAGTATGCACATATATTTGTTTTATCTACTGTACATGTGGTAGCAATTTCTTTACATACATTAGACATGTTTAAGTAAAACTAGGATCATAATACACATAATTGGGTAGACTGGGTGTGAGACACTCCTCCAGAAAGACAATATCGATGTCCTCAATCACAACTTTGTAGTGGTCAGGGTATCGTTTTCTGTATTTCTATGGTATTAACACTTACCATTATGTACTATATTTAGAAAGAAGCTTAAGTCACCATACGAGACTTTTTTCCATGTTGCCTGTCTCTTTTGCAGGCAGGAGATTGTTTAACTTATTTTTAACATTCTGGAACATGTACTGAAAACCAGTTATACGAGTATTTCAGTGGAAGACATCGACACACTTTTATCAAATCAACATCACCACCATTTTCTGTTTGTGTTTGCTGATCTTCACTGACAGTGTCCACAGAAGACTCAGTAAAACTGTTCTCAGTATCATTATTTTCCTCTGGGACACGAGTTCCCGGTGGATCTTGGGTTTTTACATCTGGCACTTCATTTCCGCATAACCCTTTCCTTTACATTTCTTGCATTACTGAAAAGTCGTGGTGCTCAGCCTGCCCTCGTGCTTCCACTCCCCCCCCCCCACCTCCTCCCCTCTCCAGTCAGGAAGTTCTATTGCTTGCTAAAGGGGAACCAACTAGGAACAACAACTGGTTTACCCGCCCCCACCGCAACTAACCGACCAACATAGAGGGCAGTGTCGGGGTAGGTGGGTCGAGGCGGGGCTGGGCGAGATGGGGTGATCTTTCGGAGTACTGGTCACTGTATGTTACAATTCTCACCGCTCATCATTGTTGTGCGAGTCTGGCTTGAATCTTCAATCTTCAAATCTGCACAGTGGGAACACAACAATATGAACTAGCAGATGACACTGGAGGTCATTTCAACAATCAGGGAATGTTTTGAGAAGGTAAATTCAGATCGTTTTGTTGCATAAGGTGTTTTCTGCCGTGCCTGAAAAGGTTGTCAATCTCCTCAAGGGAGAGACCCCGAGTTTCCTGCAGAAATATTGCAACCCCTAGGACAAGCAACAAGCTGCAGACGCTGTAAATCCAGAACACCCCATCTTCCCCGAAGGTCTTAACCATAAGCGGGAAGGTCTGGATGACTACGAACAAGCTCGCATATAAGAATATGTACAGTATTGATGTGGCAAATGCCCTTAGCGAGTTGGGTAGTAACTCTGCTCTCAAAAGGCTCACCGACAAATCCACTGCAGAAAACAAAGCAGTGAAGATCATTATTGCAGCCAGCGGTAACCAGCCAATGTTGCTCACGTCCACCCCTTGGTTCAGCAGGTAGAAGTACACCCCGAGGGTCATCATTGACATGGAGCAGATGACACTAGGTACAATGATCGTGTACTTGCGTCCCAGGCGGTCCACCACTAACAAGCACACAATTGTTCCTGCGACTTGAATGCTGCCAACAAATATTGCACTTGTATAAGAGTTTATTCTAGAGTTGGATGCTTGGAAGATGGGCACAACGTACGTGAGTATGCTCACCATGCCGGTAAACTGTACCAAAACCAAAAGGAAGATCAAGAACAGCAACCGACGAAGCACAGACTGTTCCCGCGTCTGACGGAGCTGGGATACAAAGCTGGTGTTGTTGCTGGTGGTTTCATTAAATTGGTGGACGATGTCGTCGAACTCCGGCTGTGAGTCATAGCGAGGACCTCGAAAAAACACGAGGGCCTTGCGGGCTTCCTCCAGGCGGCCTCGGGTAACCAGCCATCGTGGGGAGTTCGGCAGGAAGAACAACCCAATGAAGGGCGGGATGGCGGTGACGCAGCCGCACACGAGTATTATGTGCCGCCACGACATGTCCAGGCTCCCTATTATATACACCAGCAGGAACCCAGATTTCCACCCAACGACCGTGAACCCAATCAGCCGTCCACGTAGATGACTTTCTGACACCTCCGCTACGTAGTTGCTGGAGGCGGCAGCGATAACACCTTGGGTGAGTCCTTGCGCAGTGCGGAGCAACAGGAGTAACCACACTTTGGGTGTGAAAGACAAGGCCAGACACATCACCAAAGAGAAAGGCATGGCCACGAGAAGTGACACTCTCTGACCAAGATGCATACTGACTACTCCGCCTCCTATAGAACCAACTGCTGCGCCAATGTGGACCACACTTCCTGTAAAGACATAAGGTTGTTATTTTTTCTTCAATATCTATGTGTAGGTTATTCTTGCTTCATGCATATGCCCAATTTCCTCTCGGTTCTCCGTAAGTATATTAAAGGACAACTCCAGATGAGAAATACTTTCGTAACTGATCCCCAGAATTATTAGTTCTTTATCGTATTAATGAACAGGGAGTTATTTAACAAATTCTAGTCAAAATATATAAACTTTTGCAGGGATTGACTTGCCGTTGCTTAGGTGGAAGATGACGTCACTCGAGGGAGGGAATGGAAATGAGATTACCAGTCACTGATCCTAAAGTTAGGATTGAATAACTTTCATTAGTTTTAGTTTTATTTTGAACTATATCAAATCCCATATCGATTTGTTATATAAATTGTGGATTCAAACTTTATCTATACAGGATTCTGAAGCAAATTTATGCTGTCTCATGAAGCAATTGTGAACTTAATGTTATTATTCACTAGTACCTCCTATAACGTCATACCTGGGGCCCAGGTAGGAAGAGTTTATGGTGTACTTTAATGGATTTTGTTTTCCAATAATAATATGATAGTGTTTATCCATTCTATGAAAAGTAGCAATACCAATAAATTGTGATCCTGGAGTTGAACTTTTTAATGTTAACGGGAGAACAAAATTAATAACAACATAGGACATGTACAGCTTTTATTCAAGTGTTCTGTAATTTAATATGACATCGCGGCCTATCTAGTAAATTGTAAAAAGGGTACAAGAAAAGGGAATATTTTTAAGGTGTGGGACATTAAAATTATTCTTAGCAGTTGGATGTGTTTATGCTAACAAGAAAGTTCACACATTCTTTAAGCTGAATCGTGTTGAAGTTATTGACCACTGGTTAAGCTGTCTCGTGGAGGCCATGGTGATTATGGATGACCTATACTTGTACGTATCAAGGAGGTCAGGTCAGGGGAACTAATTAGTGCTAGCTTGTTGGTATTTTGGAAAGTTTCAACGAACACCATTTTGACCACAAAATTAGTTAAAGCCAATTATTCTTTCAGTTGCTTGCTGCTGCACTGCCTGCTTCAGATGTATGAACTTGAGTCTATTACTAACCTTTAGATTCATTTGTATCGGTTTCACGTTCTGGTTGGTACGGAGACAGTTTCAAACATCTGAAGCAGGCAGTGCAGCAATAGCTGGCTGGGAGAGTTAACGAACTTTTGGGTGAGACTGTACCTAGACACCATTGCTCAATATAACCAAATTAACTCGCCAGATGAATATGGTTCACTATGTAGGTTAATGTAGAGATCATTAATAAAGTTGAGTACTGGACGTCACGAGACTTACCGAACAACGCAACCTGTTTAATATCTAAGTAGAGGTCAGGTGATTCGGGGTCAGTCATCTGGGGAAGGATGACACCCGGCAGGCCCACCATAGTTCCGATGACGACGTGGGTCAAACCTGCCATCACTGCTCCCATAACCTGCAGGTAAAAGATCATTGTTCACTCAAGTTATTCCACCAAAAGGAGATTTACTCGTGTATATATATATATATATATATATATATATATATAATAGTAACCATAAATAAATAAAAGTAAATAAAATATAAATCAAGAGTGAAAAAAGATGATACATATATGTTGTGTTGTCAAAAGTGAAAGAAACAATTCAGACCCTGCAATTATGTGTAAATGAGGCAGAAAGTCAGATCAGTGCTCGCGCATGCAATTTAACAGTTGGGCAGCTGAAAGGATTCTGACATGCTACAACTTGTGAGCAGTGGAATAGTTGACCAACTAGCTTGTGTTTGCAGAATTCAACTTGTGCGAGCGCACTAGCAGCGAACTGTCGGCCGACTCTCACCTCGGTCTTACCTTAAATAGTCTGAGGGCAGTGAAAGGAGGTCACGAGTCTAGATTGGAGCTCTGAGGTCGGAAGTCGCCCTCGGAGCTCTTAGTCAGAACCGATAAATGTTGGCCCTCCAGATTCATAGCGAGATATGAGTCAGCATTGCTGACAAACGGAGTTTGACGGTGACCCAATCAGGTCGCCGTCACTACTCAATACTGAGAAACGAGTCAGCTTGGCTGACAGCAGACAGACATTCGGGTCGGGCTAAAGGTGACCTCGCGGCCCGAATGGTAAGACCTAGATATTAAGACCGACATAAGAAGACCGTGTATAAGTCCGAGTATAAGACCGCGTTTAAGAAGACCCAAACAGCTCTGGCCAAAATAGCCGAAAGGAGAAGTGGCCAGAAATCCTAAATAAAAAAAAAAATAATGTAGGTAAGGAAGGAGGTGAGTTCTGATCAAAGCCCCAGCCAGGGTAGTGCAACGTGACCCAAGGATATACATCTCTACACTGCTTCTGTTAATTCACCTGAGTATCTCTCTTGTCTTTCAAACAATAACACCTGTAATACCAACAACAACAATACAATAGCACCATCTTCTCTGCCACCACCTCCACCATCAACATCATCATTTTCACAACAAAAATTGATAATAAAAACTACATCACCAAAATTCACAACGACGACAATTAGCAGCACAACATGAACAACAACAACAATAATAACAAAACCATCACTAATACCGACAACAACAACAATAACACCACCAACAACAAATATCCCCACCACTACCAACACCAGCGATAAAAAAAATACGAACAGCAATAATAATATCACCAACAATAACAGCATCAACAAAAATAAAAATAAAATATAACACCACTAGTACCAACAAAATTAACACCACCAATATTAACACCAACAAGAGAATCACCAACAACACCACCAACAGCACCATCACCAACAGCTTAACTTGCATTGCACAGCATTTCGGTTTTCAATTGGCTGGTGCGGAACGAAGCACTTACTCCCAAAGCTGGGAGGGTGGGGCTTGCGGCTTAATGAGACGAGGTATTAACAAGGGCTTTACATCATGAATCAACTCTATTGTGTGTGTGAGAGAGAGAGAGAGAGAATACAGTAGAGGTAGTAGAGTAGTAGGCAGCTAATATCAAACAAGGAGAATTACTACTTTAGGAAGATATTGGAGAAGCATAATGTGTTGTTGTCTAATGTTAGACCTGCACATATATGACTCACAAAGAGATTTGTTGACCATGTCCCAGGTTGCTAATCTGACTTTCTGCCTCATTTACACACAATTAAAGGGTCTCAATTGTTTCTCTTACCTTGACAACACAACATACATAAACTATATCGTTGATATTGATTTTTTTTTATTTATGACTATTATTATTATCTATTATTATTATTATTATTATTATTATTATTATTATTATTATTATTATTATTATTATTATTATTATTATTATTATTAATTGTATTTAATTTTTTGTTTCAAGTTTCTATAAATTTGTATTAATTATTATTTTGAATAATAATAATAATAATAATAATATTATCATCATCATCATCATCATCAACATCATCATCATCATCAATACATTTTTTTTTTTTTTTAGCCCCGAGGTCTTAATGTGGGTCATTGACCTGTGCCCTAGTGGGCTAATCCCGTAAAAAAAAAAATATATATATATACTGTATATATACATATATATATATATATATATATATATATATATATATATATATATATATATATATATATATATATATATATATATATATATATATATATATATATATATATATATATATATATATATGCTGATAAACCACAAGGAAAAAAAAAACACGAAGTTCCCAAGGCTGTGTAATTCACATCTTCAGGGTGAGTACAGACTTTTCACAGTAAAAATGCGACTCTCTTTCACTCTCTGGAACGGTTTCTCTCATTAACTATTTCTATCACTTACTATTCTATTCCTTTTCACTTTCTCCGTTTGTTTTCAACTGACCACTGCTTCACTCTATTTCACCTCTTTCTGTATTTATATATAACACCCTATTTATATAATATATATATATATATATATATATATATATATATATATATATATATATATATATATATATACAAGGAAAGAAGAAACATGAAGTTCCCAAGCGCCGTAATTCACATCTTCAGGGTGAGTACAGACTGGACTTCTTTTCCTTGTAGTTATATATATATATATATATATATATATATATATATATATATATATATATATATATATATATACTGTATATATATATATATATACATATATATATATATATATATATATATATATATATATATATATATATATATATATATAAATAGGGGGTGTATATATAAATACAGAAAGAGAGTGAAATAGAGTGAAGCAGTGAGTCAGTTGAAAACAGAAAGCGGGCGATAGAAGGAAAGAGAAAGTGAAAGGCAGATAGAATAGTAAGTGATAGAAATAGTTAATGAGAGAGAAACCGTTCCAGAGAGTGAAAGAGAGTCGCATTTTTACTGTGTAAAAGAAAACTTAAAAAGTGAACTTTCTGATTTTGCAGTTGTAATAATCTCTTAGTTGAATTTTGACGCTATTTTAGCTATCAACTTTCGACGCAGTTAGAAGAGCAGAAATTAACATACCAAAATTTGAACATTCGGGGCGTGTATATTTACTGTATCTCAGTGAACCTGTATTTTACTGTACCTGTACCTCCCTGTAATTCCCGAAAACCTAAATACACAGGCACCTACAAGGACTTGTGTGGTTCTGTGTTTATGGAACCCCAGATGTACAGAACAAAACAGGTAAGATAATTCAGTTGTAGACTGTCTCGACTAATCCCTTCACTACGGCGACGTCACTTTTAATTGTATTTGGATTACACCATCTTAGAGGAGAACCCGTACTCAAGCACTAACTCTTTAAACAATTCAGTGACTCTATTATAATGAGGTGTCTCTCTCTTCCTCAGCTTATGTTCTCTGCTCCTCCGTTCTCCTTGTCTTCAATTCCTCCTCTGGCAACCACATAGGCCCAAGAACCAAGCTATAGAGCGGAGGGAAGTAACCTCTCACCTGTACATTACACTTTACACGTCTGACATGTCGCCTCCTACCCACCTACTAACGCCGATGACGTCAGTTAAATCATCCGACATCCAGGCAAGGTCAAACAGATGATGGCATGTAAAACAGCCCGCGCCATCGAAGAAATAAACAACTACGAAAACAAGTGGAAAATTAAAACTAATATACACAAACTAAAGTTCATTCACATTGCTAAAAATACTGAACTTGAAGGTGTAGAAGACCTAACCTTTTCCCAGTTAAATGAAGAACCCATTAGAACACACCAGACCCACTATCTACGTGTGTGTGTGTGTGTGTGTGTGTGTGTGTGTGTAATAATAATAATAATAATAATAATAATAATAATAATAGTAATAATAATAATAATAATAATAATAATAAACGGTTTATTAATAGAGTTGCAGCCGGTGGCTGAAAATATACAAACTTACATTTGATTTAGACATAATGATATGCGTTGAATACATCTACAGGGCTGTACAGTACATAAATCTGGAGTTGTTTATTATTTTAACAATAGATGGGATGGTGCTATTCTTATATCTATCGGTGCGGGCTCTTATGGGCTGAATTTTGTTGTAGTGGCGGACTGCGCGAGGTGGGTGGGGTCTGCCGGTGGCAGGAGGTGGGGATGGCGAGGGTGGTGCAGTGTGTGTGTGTGTGTTGTTTAGATATCTACACCAGTCAACTTCTTTTGAAGAATTATGGATAATTATTTCTGGTTTAAATGTTTTACTAATACTGAGCTCATAAACTAATTTGTATAATTTTCCTTGTTTTCTGGAAATGTTTAAATCCTTCCTCTTTTGTACATGAAATTCATCTTCTTGTGTTATTATTATTACTATTAAACTATTATCAATGAATTCACTATAAATGTATAGAGTTAATATTGAGATTATTATAATTTACCAGGCCAGAGTACAATGAACACCACTCATATCAACATTTTTGGGTTCTATGTCATTTCATATCACTTGTTATGATAAAGTGCAGTAACATCAACTCGTACAACAGCAGAGAACTGGCGTGTGTGTGTGTTAGTGATGTCTATTATGTGTTTTAAAAGATTTCGCTAAATAAGAGTTATGAGATTAGGAAATATCAAAGGTTCTTTCACGAAATGATAAATCAACTGTATTATTTAATAATAGACCGGAGAAGTAAAATAAATATTTTTCTTTTATTAGATAAATAATTATAATAAAGTGACAGTAGGTTAAGCGTATCAATAAGTTTCCTTACGAGGATAAAATTTATATTGTAGGGGTATAGAGATATTAATGTTGTCTAGCACTCAGGATGGAAGGAAACTCTAATGTGGTTTTCTTGTATAATATATATAAGTTATATGATAGACAGTCTGGTGCTGGAGGTGCCGTGTGGTGAGGGGCTGCTTGGTAGAGACGTGCGGTGAGTAGCTTGTTGAAGGAGATAGATGTGCAGGAGCTTCGTTAGAGAAGATGTTGCCTTTTGCTGGATTCCTGGTTGAATGAAATGTTAGCAGCGTGGAGCTTGCTGGAGGAGATGTTGCTTGTTCAGGAAAATGGGCAGAATGAGAGTTGGTTGGTGAGGAAGCTCAGAGAAGGACATGCTCGCTGGCGGGAGAGAGGACCGCCAGGCAGGCGGAGGAGAGGCGAGGGTCGCCAGGCAGCGGCAGAGGAGGAGGGGTTGCTTGTTCAAGAAGATTGGTCAGACTGAATCTCAAGGGAGAGACAGAGCTTATATACACCGCAGCAGCGGCTATGAGTCATGGTGGGAAAACCCGAGAAGTAGCCGGTGACTTGTTCCGTTGCTAAGATACGGCGGGCATTGGAATGTGGATACGCTTGGTTGCTAGGGAAGACGGTAACAGGTGGTGGCGTGGCTACGCAGTTAGGCAGTTGTAGGGGAGAAGTCCACTACAATATCATCTCAATGTTAAGTATAAACAGAGCATCGTATAGACAGCACATTTTACAGTATTTTGTCGTTGTCTACTTTATATATCGTAAGGGAACATTATAATAGGCATATGATTTTCTCCTGTTCGAAATATCACGCACCAAAGCCAATGAGGACATATGTTTTATGTACAGCAGTACTTGTGATATTGAGCAAAATGTGAGAAAGCAAATATATTGTAAATTCGATTCCGCCAATGTAAGATGCATACGCACTGCATTCAAGATGAGCTCCTCTTCAAGGTGTCCACACATGCGGGAAGTTTCTCAATGCAGGACCTGACATAACCAGATCCATGTAACTTAGGCTGGAGACGCACATGGAATATAACAACATCTGACAGACTTTGTGGACCTTGTTGCCGGATGCATCCAAAGTTGGTGAAAGTTCGTCAAGTCCAAATTGAAATCCACTACAACACTGCATAAATGTTTCAGTTGTGCCTAGATGTATAGATACAAACACTCAGTTAACCGTATTATTAGCAGTGTTGTTGCCCTCACTGACCAGACGTGTCTAAATTATTGATATTTAACAATTTCCGCATTTCCTTTAACATATTTAAGCAAAACAATGCAGAACAGTAAAATAATATGTGATGAATACTTTATACTGGGGACATGAGTGGAATTTTTAATATAATTTGAATAATCCATTTTGTAGAGGGCGCTGCTTCCACTAGGGGGCAAATTTGTCGCTGTTCCATATCTAACGCTACTTAGACGCACCAACCTGATAATAACTGCACCTAATTTCACGTTTCTAACCCGAAGTGAACAATCGAGTCAATTTCAGCAGGACTATTTTCCTTGTTTAGCTTGATTGACTCTACCTGGTGACACCACTTGGCCATCAACCAAAAAATTTCTTACGAATTTATTGCTGAGCCATAACTATAGTGGACATGCGTTCCGCTGTACTGTACATGCAGTCTTGATGATCGTGAACCGGTTTCGTGGTAAACTTATATCGAATTTATATGGACTCACATTGGAGATCCGTATATGAAAGTTGGTTCTTTAAGTTTAACTGCCCGTTAGAAGCAAAATGGACATACCACTCAATAGACTGATCGTTTTTTAGAGAAACAAGAAACTATAAAATTCATAGCTCTGTGGACACGCTGTGCCCACACGTTGCCAAACCTTCAATTAATAAGTTTCCGTGTTCATTACTCGGTACAAAAAGTCCTCGTCCAGAAATAAACTTTTCCTACTTTCTTAGTCACCGGATTTTATTTAACACTGATGACACGTAGGAAATTGTGTGGTTATTCTTGAACATATTTATAATAGGAAGATAAAATCCTAAACCAGAAATCTGTAAATTCGCTAGAAAAAACAAAAAACAGACTTTACATTTCCTTCAATTTTTCCAGAGTTAGTCACTAACATAGAAAGACCACGAAGAAAAAATAATCAAAGGAAAAACCCCATGTGTCGACACCTCCTTTACAAAGTTCAAGGTCATACCACACGCCACCCCCTTCCTCCACCCTATCATCCACCCTACCACCCCATTCTCTACACAATCACCCCATCTCTCACCCCATCCTCCATCCCATCCTCCACCCTACCCGGAAACATTTCAGTTAACATTCATGAAGAACAAGACAAAAAAAGCAATAGAACACAAAAAGAGCTAAAGAAGAGACATTATTTTGTGTTTTTGTTTTCGCATTATTTTTTACACCCCCCCCCCCTAAAAAAGTGAAAATCATGGCCTATAACTTAAATGAAATAAGATGAAAGAGGAGGAAAAGTAATAAAAGAAGACAATTAAAGAAAAGAATAAAAAGAATTAGGGAAAGAAAAGTAAAGGAAAGGCGGACAAATATGAGAAGAATAGGAAGAAGAAACAAAGACGTATTTAAATAAATGTCAAACATGTTGACAATAAGATAAGGAAAACTTGTACCCACTATTGGATAACTCTCTCTCTCTCTCTCTCTCTCTCTCTCTCTCTCTCTCTCTCTCTGTTTTCACATGTGTATGTTATGTAGTATGAATGATGTATGTTATATATGGTGTATAGTAATGTTATTTCTCGGCCACCCTAACACATCGTGCACATAAAAATACATTCGGTATTTAAAATTCGAGTACAAAAATCTACAATCACCTACACAAAAACGAACGCCAGTAGGGAGGTACACACACACACAAACACACACACACACACACACACGAACTTTTGACATCGTTCTGACAATAGTGCCACTCTATCATGACCCGAGGCTCACCTGAGTGCTGATGGTGTGCCTGGCATCCTGGTTGTTGCTTTTGCCGTCCACAACTGGCACCCGAAGCCCATGTGCCCCTTCCTCCTTGTCATTCTCCAAACGACTTATGTCCTTCGACTCTTCTGTAGGAATCTTTAAGGTATTTTCCCCGTTAGGAGGTGAACCGGAAACTGGAGCATTAACAACAGGCTGTGGAATGTTGGTACTTGTGTAGGTGGTAGAGGACGGTGCTGCAGGATCGCTTGCATCGTCAATTACGTCGACGAAGGCTGGGTTGTTTATGCCCAAAAATGGAGAGATTGGCGGTCTCCATATTCTGCAGGATCATTCCTTCCCCTCCTGAATTCGTTAGAGTGGACATTGACGCTACGTACAGTATATGACCAGTTTCAACCACAATATCTGAAACTATTTACCCCCAAAAAGAACAATGGTTCAACCTATGGAGAAAATTTTACGTCGTTGTACACAGGAATCACAGCACCAAAACCACAAAGCACTAATTCAGTCTTGAATATCACGTTTTCCTCCCAGTACGAACGACAGAGCCGCTCCTGTGTGCGCTCCAGGCCCGCTTAGGTATGAATGGACTAAATGGAGGCAGCGCGCTCTCTAAGCTCATTTTACCCACCCCCTCTTCCCGGCTTTTCTGTTTTTGTAAGACGTTTCATAGAACCTGATTGGTTGGTCTTCTCCACGTATTTACGAAACATTGACAAATCATAGGTTCTTCGTATACCAATGGTTAAATGTGAGAGGACATCAGATTCTGATCAAAAGAATGTCGAGTACTATATTCATATTTATTTGCGTACATTTGCTTTAATAGTTAATTTTGAAAATAGAAATTAAAAACGGGTTAGTTGTCACATTACATTAACAGATAAGTCACAATACTATTATTATTATTATTATTATTATTATTATTATTATTATTATTATTATTTAATAGTATTGGCAGTAGTGTAAACGACAACACATTAAAAATACCTGAATAATTTACACAATAGGAAAACGGTTGTAAAACTATTCGTATATTCTAAACTTTTGAGCCAGCAAGACTGGTTTAACAATCAGGTGTTCCCAGACCTCTGCTTACCTTGCTTTTTTTTGGTGTGTGTGTGTGTGTGCACGTGTGTGTGTGTGTGTGTGTTTTTGCTCGTAACAAGGCTAATAAAGTACTTGGGTTCATACAAAGGAGTGTTAGTTACAAGACGAGGGAGGTCATCCTAAACCTGTATCTTGCTCTTGTGAGACCACACCTGGATTACGCAGTTCAGTTCTGGTCACCGTATTACAGAATGGATATAGAATCCTTGGAAAGAATTCAGAGGAGAATGACAAGACTACTCCCGGGCATTAGGAACCTTGAGTATAGAGACAGGTTAAAGCATCTTAATTTGCACTCCCTTGAGAGACGTAGAGCGAGGGGCGACCTGATAGAGGTGTATAAGTGGAAGGTAGGGCTAAACAAAGGGGACATTACAAAGGTACTCAAATTATCCAACCAGGAGCGAACTCGTAACAATGGTTTTAAATTAGACAAATTTAGATTTAGGCGTGAAATAGGTAAACACTGGTTTGGAAACAGAGTAGTGGATGAATGGAACAAGTTACCAAATATCATCATTAACTCGAATACGCTGAATTGCTTCAAACATAGGTTGGATGCTCATATGAGCAATAGGGGTTGGGTGTAAACGGGACTGCCCAGTATGGGCCAATAGGCCCGCTGCAGTTTCCTCCATTCTTATGTTCTTATGTTCTTATGTGTGTGTGTGTGTGCACAGGGTGGTGTAATGCATCTAGTGTGGCAGCATTATGTTAGTGTTAACAGGGAAGCAACTTCCATAAGCCTTCCCCTATCAATACACAGCCTCTTCACACATCAAGACTCCTGATGTGCCTCCTCGTGGCAACACAAAGTAATTGGGTTCCCCGTGGGCCCAACCTACACCAGCAGGGGATCTCGGAGTAGCAGTGGGCCCTAGAGGGACGGCGCAAAGGCCCATTGGCATGGAGACACGTCCTGGCGCCTACCAACCATAGCCCCGCTGCGTTGCGGATTAACCTTGGGAGGTATAAGGCTACGGGAGTACACCCCTAACGAAAAATCTGTGGTGGATCTCGGCATCAGGCAGACATGCTTACAGAACTCCAACAAGACCCCATCGGCGGTATAGGCGGAAGAGATGACCACCATGGTAACCCAACGACTACACAGGCGGATTAAGGCAATGCATGATGGACAGGCTACGAAGGCGAAACAAACAAACTGGGCTTTCGGCAGTTCATTGCAACTCTCCCTCTCCCCAGTCGTTGAAACACTTGCACCACTGGATTAGAAAAAGGGAGAGTCAAGATGTGTGGTTGCAGCCTGCGCTCCTGCCTCACCACATAAATCAACTCATGCACAGCCATCATCCAGCTCATCATTCCTCTCATCATCATAAAAACCCCTATCCCCTCAAAAATCCTATGGCAACGGACAAGTGGTGACGGGGACAGGCAGAGATGACTGCCGGGAGTTTCTAGTCACAGCTCTGCACATGGGCGGCACACAAAAGATGGGATCTAGGCAGCAGGGCAATCCGGTCCTGTCTCTGCGACTGAGCAGCCCTTTCGAGGAGCTACACCCAGTAAGGTCATCCTTGTGCAGTCGAAAACAATCAAATTCACAGCTCCAAACAAAAACAAACTATACAACCTCTTATGGTCGCTGCATGGAATATCAGGACCCTTCCGGATACTGGCAGAAATGAGCTTCCTGAAAGAAGAACTGCCCTTGTGGCAGCTATTAGTGAGTCCTGGCTCCCAGACGAGGCTATACCTTCTTCTTTGAAGGCTAAGCCTGCTGCAGAGAGAAACCGCCTTAGACCATCATGTGACACCACTGACATGATCGTTGCTGCCCGCCAGATACAGGAAAAGTGCAGAGAACAGCGTCGTGACCTGTACATGACTTTCATTGACCAAACCAAGGCCTTCGACTCCGTCAACAGGGAAACCCTCTGGTGGACCCTTATCCCACCAAAATTCATCGCCATTGTGAGGCAACTCCACGATGGTATTGTTACGAACCACGCCATCAATTGTCATGATCTACCTACCCAGCACTACGAACCACGCCATCTATTGTCATGATCTATCTACCCAGCACCACGAGCAACGCCATCTAGGGACGAAACCCGAGTATGACTAGTCTTAGTTACCACTCCGGGGTTTCCCTTCTCCATATCCTGGTTGTTGCGTCACCTCCTCCAAGTCTTCCTCATCAGCTCCAGATCGAGGAGAGTTCAGTTCACTCTGGGAAGTGACCACACTAGGATCACCTATCCTGGAAACCTACGGCACAGTGACTACCTACCATCTTCTTCAATACTCAGCCTTACTCGTCAGCCATCTCAGCACTGCACTTGAGTATTTTGTAATCTTATATTGCCTCCCACCTCCACTTGCTTCTGTTTGTTGTATGTTGTATAGTTATGTATATACTGTTAAGCCAATGTTGCGTATGTTTAGGTTAAGTATGGCTAAGGGTAAATTATAGAAAGCTGAATATTTTGTTAAGGAATTTATGGTACTTTATTATACACAACAAAAACTCGCATCCTTTATCTACCCTTTTATAGTCCGATTGTCTTTGTTTTTTTATTGTTGTTGCCTGTTGGGATCTGGGTAGACTTTTAACTATATTCTAAATCCCCAACTCGTAACAGTATGAACGGCAGAGTCCTGTACAATGGCACCCAGTCTGAGTTTTTCCCCATCCAAACGTGGATAAAACAGGAGGTGTACTGACACCAACTCTCTTTTCCATTTTCTTGGCTGCCTTCCTTACTCGTGCCAGTGCCAATTTAGCAGGCGGGTTGACATCTAGTGCCAGATGAAGGGTCTTTTCAACATAAGACGACTCCAGACAGGAACAAAGGTGTCGGCAGCTTCCATTACTGAACTTCAGTATCCAGACAGCCTCACCGTTGTCTCTCACACTGAACACCTACGCAGATGCATATGCACACTTCGGCCTTGAAGTGAATGTACGCAAGACTCAGATTCTCTTTCAGCCTACCCGTGGTTCAGCCACAGCTCCACAATCCATCTCAACGGTACTACCCTCTCCAATGTTACCCAGTTTCTGTATCTTGGCTCCCACCTATCCACCACCGCGGACATCGATAAAGAGATTCAACATCGGATCAGAAGTGCATCTCAAGCCTTTAGCAGACTTCGTAACCGTGTCTTCAGCTGCAGGGAGCTGAAATTATCTACAAAGTTGCACGTATATCGAGCATTGGTCCTCCCCACCCTGCTATATGGCAGCGAGACATACGTCACATACAGGAGGCACCTAAAAGCACTTGAAAGCTTTCACCAACATAGTCTATGTTACATCCTCCGAGTTCACTGGGAAGACAATAGAACAAATGCCATTATTCTCGCTGACACCAACTGTAAGAGCATCGAGGCTATCATTATCCATGAACAACTTCGTTGGACTGGCCTAGTTACCCGTATGGACGACAGTAGACTGCCAAAGCAGCAACCCTTCAGTCACCTAACGAATAGTAAACGTAACGTTGGCGAGCAACTGAAAAGGTATAAGGATAGTCTTAAGACAAACCTGAAAAAGTGCGAAATCGACCTCTTCTCCTGGGAGACAATTACTACACACTGTAACGCCTGGAGGAGCACCACAAAAGAAGATGCCAATACTTTCGAGTTGGTCCGACTGCATACCGAGGCAGACAGACGCCAACGCCGGAAAGATGCTGCCGCTGCCCCTCCCACACTAGATGTAACCCTCCACACGTGCATCATTTGTGGATGACCCTGCCAGTCTCGTATCGCCCTCTCTAGTCAAGTTAGAGCTCACCAGCGAAGGTGACATCCTTAATAACTCATATCAATGTATCATTGCTGGATGGTCGTCATACTCGATTCCCAGTGACAACAAAGTAGTAGCAATAGTAGTAGTAGTAGTAGTAGTAGTGTGTGTGTGTGTGTGTGTGTGTGTGTGTGGTTTTAACGTGTGTAATAATAATAATTAACAGTTTATTGAAAAAGTGCTGCAACCCGAAGGCTGAAAATATACTTTGGTCATAAATGACTTATTACACACATTGACATTTGTGGTTTAACAAAAGCTTTCATTACAGAAAGTTAAATGATCATACAGATTAATGTTTGCAATGGAGGTCACGTAGGACATGTGCGCTGTTGAACAGCAGACACGTGGCGTAGTAAGTCCCTCACAGATGGTGTTATGGGGGGCATCACGTGGTGTATTAGTTCCCTCACAGGTGGTGCTATGAGGGACATGACGTGGTGTAGTAACTCCCTCACAGATGGTGTTATAAGGGGCCTGACATTGTGTAGTAATTCCCTCACAGGTGGTGTTATGAGGGGCCTGATGTGGTGTGGTAATTCCCTCACAGATGGTGTTATAAGGGACCTCACGTGGTGTAGTAATTCCCTCACAGATGGTGCAATGAGGGACCTCACGTGGTGTAGTAATTCCCTCACAGATGGTGTTATGAGGAACCTCACATGCTGCTGTAGCAAATCATTCACTACGTCATGGGGACACCACGTGGTCTGGTGTCACAGGACCACACCTCACTCAAATGAGTGAGGTGTGGTCCCAGTCCTCCCTATCGTGGATGAATTAACACATAGCTGGTGTTGTTGAGTCTCACGGGCAGTTATCACTGGGTACCTGGGACCTCACTGTGTGAAGGTTAGCTTAAGCACTGACTTAAGCACTGTTCACCACTATTCAACACTGGTTTCAGTGGTATGGGCCAACATAACTGCTGACCTGGTTGCTGCCAGAAAAAGTGCAGGTACGTCTTGACCCTTCGGTGGTCAAGGATGAAGTGTGTGTGTGTGTGTGTGTGTGTGTGTGAGGGAATCATTAGCCCACCCGGGCACAGTTGTGTTCTGACCTCACTAGGGGAAAGGTCACGGCAGGGTTAGCTCCAGAGGGATAATTATCAGATATGGCCAGTGATATGTGCGGTCTTGGGTATGAGAGTTTGTTGACCAAACTGGAGTGGTCCACTGAAGAATTGGCGAGGGCCAAGTTAGAAATTGAGAGGGTCACGTTGGAGAACCTGAAATTAAGGAAAGAGCTGGCGAAGTTAAAAGGAGAGGCTGGACGAGTAAAGCCAGTGTCTGACGAAAAATCAAACGAGTGGAAAGTCGTGAGTAGTGGGAGGACCAAGCTGGTGGTCAAGAAGCACTCGAAGGATACGACAACAACGTCAACAACAGCTAAGTGTACCAACCCGTTCAGTCCCTTGATAGACGAATTGGACGTTAGTACAGTCAGGGGCAGGGATGACAAGGAAGGTATAAAAACTTTAATTGTTGGTGACTCACAGGTAAGGTACATGGACAGGGCCTTTTGTGGTAAAAACAAAAATAGGATGAGGGTGTGTTTGCCAGGAGCTGGGGTGGGGGATATAGTTGACAGGATGGACAATATCTTGTCTGGTAATGGGAACAAACCCATTATCTGCCTCAGTGCAGGAGGCAATGATATTGGCCGGTGTAGGAGCGAGGAACTTCTTGATAAGTTCAAGGCAGCCATAGATCGTATTAGGACTAAGGGAGGGATCCCTATCATATGCGGTGTCCTGCCTAGAAGGAGAGTTGGCAGTGAATGGTTGTCAAGGGCAGTTGGTGTTAACGACCGTCTTGACAGATATTGCAAGTCAATATCAGTCCCATTCATTGACAACTGGGACAACTTCTATGGCAGAAGGGACCTTTATGCTAGGGATGGGGTGCACCTGTCTAGGGATGGAGTAGCAACCCTGGCTGGGGCTCTTGAGGGGGCAGTTCAAAAGATATCCAAGTCTTTAAACTGGTAAGAGAACATAGGAGCACGGGGGTGGAGGAGACTGCAGTGGGAGCGGGTAAACAAGGCGAAAGATTACAGGGAAATAGTGTTAGGAATGATGACAAAACTAAATTAGACAGGGAGTTTAAAACTAAACGCGGTAAGGGAAGGACTCAGAACACGACTAACTTAAATGTATACTACGCGAACAGTAGAAGTATGAGAAACAAAATGGATGATATTAAGGCCTTGGTATGTACCGAAGAAATCGATATAATTGCATTCACTGAAACATGGATCAACCTAGACACACGTGAATTACCAGTCGAATACCAAATTGCGGGTTACAAACTGTTCCATACCGATAGGCAGACCAGGAAAGGAGGCGGAGTAGCAATCTATGTTAGGGATAATCTGAAGTGTGAAATAAATAAGGAAATAAAAACTGAGAGGAATACAGAAACAATTTGGATAGAATTAAGCGACGGTCGGGAAAAATTAATCACAGGGGTAATATATAGACCCCCAATCTTGATAGCGTCAATGAGCGACTTATCTGGGATGAAATGCGCAGGGCTTCCATACACAACAAAGTCTGTATAGTAGGCGACTTTAACCTTGGCCAAATAGATTGGACTGTCCTTACGGGTAACTCAGAATCAGAGGATTTTCTCGAGACGATCCAGGACTGTTTCCTAAGTCAACATATAACCGAACCCACACGGGGTAATAATATACTGGATTTAGTTCTGACGAACAGAGAAAACCTCATTAGCAATGTCGAGGTAGGGAACGAACTTGCAAACAGCGATCACAAAGAAATTCGATTCCAGTTAGATTTTCAGGGCAGACGTAAGGAAAATTCCACTAAAGTACCAGATTTCAGAAGGGCAAACTTTGACAGTTTAAAGAGGCAGCTGAGAGAGGGGGTGTCGCGCTTGGCCGTGAACCTGACAGATGACACCGACCTGATAACAAGATCTGAGATATCCGAGTTCCACGATAATTTAAATAGTGAGTTACTTAATGCACAAAGGCAGAACATACCATACAAAAACTCAGATCAGACAACAATGACCCTAAATGGATAAATAATTATTTAAAGAACATCATTGGCCAAAGGAAGGCTATAGGTAGAAGGATAAATCGTGGCGAAATTTACCTCCGGGATTATTATAGGGTATTGGCGAGTAGGGTTAAAACCGAGATAAGGAAAGCAAAGAGGAATAATGAGGTAAGGATAGCAAGGGAGGCGAAGACAAACCCCAAAGGATTCTACCAAATGTATCAAACTAAAACACGAGAAAAGATTGGACCAATACGGTCAGACTCCGGCGAGCTCACTGATAACGACGGAGAAATGAGCAATAATTTGAATAAATATTTTTCAACAGTTTTCACCACCGAAAATCTAAACATGATACCCGAGGCACTGACTCTATTCAGAGATAGTGAAGAAAACAAATTAAGTGAGATAGTAGTGACTAGTAACGATGTTAGTTAGCAAATAGACAAACTAAAGCCTAATAAGTCACCTGGTCCCGATGAGATATTTGCCAGAGTATTAAAGGAATGTAAGGAAGAGCTTAGTATGCCCTTAGCAAAGTTGTTTAACATGTCCTTAAAAACAGGTGTAGTACCAGAATTCTGGAGGATAGCGAATGTAATACCGATTTTCAAGAAGGGGGATAGATCACTATCCTCTAACTACCGCCCAATCAGTCTAACATCAATAGTAGGCAAATTACTGGAAGCAATCATTTCAAACTCTATTCGAAATCACCTGGAGAAGCACCGATTGATCAATGATTCCCAGCATGGCTTCACAAGCGGACGTTCTTGCCTAACTAATCTATTAACATTCTTTTCATCAGTTTTCGAATCGGTGGACGAGGGGCACAATTATGATGTGGTATATCTCGACTTTAGCAAAGCCTTCGACAGAGTCCCCCACGAAAGACTAATTAGAAAGGTAGAAGCTCATGGCATCAAAGGTGACATCCTTAAATGGATTAGGGCGTGGTTACAGGACAGGAAACAGCGAGTGAGCATTAACGGCACTAAGTCCCATTGGAGCAACGTCACAAGTGGAGTTCCCCAAGGCTCAGTACTTGGACCATTATTGTTTATTATATACATAAACGACATAGATATCGGCATAGACAGCAACATAAGTAAATTTGCTGATGACACTAAAATAGGACGTGTTATCAAATCTGACGAGGACTCGGCAAAACTACAGGAAGATCTAAACAAATTTTTCAATGTCGACAAATGTAAAGTACTCAGTATAGGAGATGTAAACAGGGAAACCAGATACCAGATGAACAACGATGCCATAGAGAAATCCGACTGCGAGAGAGATTTAGGAGTAATGATAAGTAGGAACCTTAAGCCAAGTAAACAATGTGTTTTTGCTCGTAACAAGGCTAATAAAGTACTTGGGTTCATACAAAGGAGTGTTAGTTACAAGACTAGCGAGGTCATCCTAAAACTGTATCTTGTTCTTGTGAGACCACCTGGATTATGAGTTCAGTTCTGGTCACCGTATTACAGAATGGATATAGAATCCTTGGAAAGAATTCAGAGGAGAATGACAAGACTAATCCCGGGCATTAGGAACCTTGAGTATAGAGACAGGTTAAAGCATCTTAATTTGCACTCCCTCGAGAGACGTAGAGCGAGGGGCGACCTGATAGAGGTGTATAAGTGGAAGACAGGCCTAAACAAAGGGGACATTACGAAGGTACTCAAATTATCCAACCAGGAGCGAACTCGTAGCAATGGTTTTAAATTAGACAAATTTAGATTTAGGCGTGAAATAGGTAAACACTGGTTTGGAAACAGAGTAGTGGATGAATGGAACAAGTTACCAAATATCATCATTAACTCGAATACGCTGAATTGCTTCAAACATAGGTTGGATGTTCATATGAGCAATAGGGGTTGGGTGTAAACGGGACTGCCCAGTATGGGCCAATAGGCCCGCTGCAGTTTCCTCCATTCTTATGTTCTTATGTTCTTATGTGTGTGTGTGTGTGTGTGTAAATAATAAAATAATAATAATAATTAACGGTTTATTGAAAGAGCATAGCAGCCAGAAGGCTGAAAATATACAGTTACATAATTGGAGAATGGGCTTCGATTTACAAATAATGTACAAGTAACATAAGTGATACAAATAAGATATATAATAACTAGATAGGGAAAAGCTCAAACTACAGGGCATTTCAACATAGTGACAGTGCAGGAAGTAGGATTGACTGGGAGTGAATACACTGGTTAATTACAAGTTATTGATAATTTTTACAATGGTTGGGACTGGGCTGTTCTTATAGCGATCAGTTCGTGCACGTATGGGCTGGATGCGGTTGTGGTGTTGAACAGCAATTCTCGGGCTAGGGATCTCAGGTGTCGAGGATGGTGTGCAGAAGCTTCTTACGAGATTTTCAGATGAGGTCGTGGTGATGGTCAGCGAGAGTGAGCTTGGGAAGTATGAATGTTGAGTAAACACTGAGGAGCTCGGGTGCAGGAACTCCGAGGGACTTGAGTCGGCGGAGGAGGTGGAGACGGAAACTGGAGGATTTGACAACTTCAGTGACGTGTGGTTTCCAATTTCGTTTGTTGTCTATGGTGACGCCGAGGAGCTTAGTGGAATCTACAACCTGGAGTGTGTTGGGACCTAAAGTAATGGAAGGGGGTGGGACAATGTCGGAGGAGAGGTTGATGTGCATAACCATGGTCTTGGTATGGTTGATGGTGACGTGGTTGTTGGTGGCCCAGTTTTGGAGACTGTTCAATAAATCCTGAAGGGCGTTTAGTCGGGAGCAGAATTGTTGACGCTGATCCGAATAGTGGAGTCGTCGACATATTTCCAGCAAGCAGGGGTTTCTCTTAGGGCATCATTGATAAGCATAAGGAAGCAGAGTGGTCCCATCTTGGTGCCTTGGGGGACACCATAGGTGAGTGACTGAAAGGTGGAGACAGCCCCTCGGAAACGTACAGCTTGGCGTCGGTCACTGAGGAAGTCTGTAAGCCATGGTATAAGACTTCTCCTAAGCCCGAGGTCAATAGCTTTGTTGATGATTAAATTGTGGTCGACTAGTGTGTGTGTGTGTGTGTGTTTTCAGTGCATAAGAATGTGTGTATCTGTCCCTGTGAGTGGGTATTTGTTTGTTTGCTCTTGAGTGTGAGAATGTGGGATGAGGGATAGATAGTAAGGTGGTTAGATATGTGGATAGTGACACAAACGTACACAATTTTTCCATTTATGGTCTTACATGTGGGCTAAAAACTGGTTTTCCTTCACTTGTAGAACGTCATGGGTGTTTTCACTTTGTGTGGGTGACAGCGTGGAAGAGGATGAGTCACTGCTAATGTAACCTCTCTCTCTCTCTCTGGGATACCTAACTGTGTATCTGTCTATTTCCTTATATATCTGTCTTTCTGGCCATCTATCTGTTTTTATCTGTCTACCTAGCTATCTATCTACCAGGCTATCTAGCTATCTTTCTATCTTACTGTATATCAGATATATAATTTTTTCATGTTTCTAGCTATTACAGTACAGTTATAGGTACTGTACAAATATAAATAATATAGGATAATAATATGAGTAAGACTACTCTTACTTACAAATAGGAAATACATAGGAATACATAACGTAATGATTCTACAAAAACAGAGGTATAACCATAATTACATGTACAGGTATAAGTACAATGACAAATATGAATCAAGCTACGAACATAAAATACAAGTACAGGCCGTACATAAGTACAGGTACAGACGTAGATACAAATGAACACAGATCCAGGCACATATATCTACGTACACATACAGATGAAAACCACAGATAAAATCAAGAGACAGATACAGGTATATTATAGGAATAATGTTACAGTTAAAAGTACAGATGTAAAAACAAATGAGGATCACATCCACGTACTGTACATGTAATAATCGCTTAATAATCACTGACACAGCCGTGGATACTAATACAGGCAAAGTTTACGCATATAAATACAGATAAAACTACAGGTATAAAATTACAGTTGCAGCACTGTCACCAGCATCATAATTACAGATAGGAATAAACACTAATAGAAATATGATTACAGGTACAGGTAAAAGTTTGTAATCACAGGTACAGTTACGGACAAAATTCACCTGTAACACTTGACAATATCTGGCATCTACTTCTGGGTCATATGTATGCATAATTTATATATCTGATAACGTTACTTCCATCAAATATCTTGTAGGAAGCACAAAACAAAAAAAATACTTCTTAATACGAATAAATATCTGAACAAAATTACGTGGAAAATCCAATCCCTCTCATGTTATCATCCCCCAAATACTTACTGTGCATGCCAGGTGATGTCAAGTGCATTTGGAACAAAAGTGAAGGTGTGGGTTTTAACTCTATAATAATTTCATTAAAATAATAAAACAATATGATGCAACGGGAAATTCTGTGAGTCATCTTCAGTGTTTTCCTTCTTTCTTCACGTGAGGTATGAAAGGGAATGAGGGTGAAAGGTAAACACAGAGAAAGAGAGAGAAAAGATGGGGAGGAGGAGGGGGAGGAGGTAGAAACAAGAGCGATATAAGGTAAAAAAAAGAGATAGGAGTAAGAGAGATAATGAAGTCAGAGGTTAAAGAGACGAGAGGGATAACGTTAAGGAAAGAGAGATAGAGAGAGAGAGAGAGAGAGAGAGAGAGAGAGAGAGAGAGAGAGAGAGAGAGAGAGAGAGAGAGAGAGAGAGAGAAAAAAAAAAAAGGTAACAGAAAGAGACAAAAGAGAAAGAGAGAGGAAATGTAGAAATAAAAGATATAAAGGAGACAGAGATAGAAGAGAGAACTAAGATAAGGAAGAAACTTGATGAAAGAAATAAAGAGACAAAAAGAGAAATAGAAAAAATAGAGCCAGATAAGACATGAGAGACAAAAATAAAATAAACACGAGATATAGAAATAGGAA
This sequence comes from Homarus americanus, assembly GCF_018991925.1. Classification (NCBI taxonomy): domain Eukaryota; kingdom Metazoa; phylum Arthropoda; class Malacostraca; order Decapoda; family Nephropidae; genus Homarus; species Homarus americanus. Next base: position 21,730,412 of record NW_024713129.1, read on the forward strand.
ATAAAAATGATACACATAGATGATAAAGACACAAGACAGACAAACATACAACAATAAGAGACACGAAGACCAGAGACAAAGGGAAGAGAAAGACAAAAAAGATAGAAAGAAAGAGAGAGAGAGAGGAGGAGCAGAGAGAGAGAGAGAGATCGCAGCACAGTTGCCTATATCTCCTCCACACATGAAAGGTTACCAAAAATAAACGAAAGACGGAGTTGCGCAATAATGTGCAGTAAAGATAAATGAATTAAATGAATCTCTCTCTCTCTCTCTCTCTCTCTCTCTCTCTCTCTCTCTCTCTCTCTCTCTCTCAGCAGTATTATTCGTGTAATTTTGTGTATGTGTGTATTGTATATAGAAACATGTGTAGGGCGATGTATGTCTATCTGTGTGTCTGTCTGCCTGTCTGCGTGACTTCCTCGTGGACTCTATTAACACTTGGAGACAGGTAGGCAGTGATACCTGCGTGAGGGTGGGTGGCACTGTTATGGTGCGACAAATAAGGGACAAGATATTAAATTACACGATCTACAACAATGGAATTTTAACACGTATTTGGCCTCGAACAATAAGAACTGCTGGACACATGGCTTAAAATTTTAGTGTTTGTGTAATAATAATAATAATAATAATAATAATAATAATAATAATAATAATAATAATAATAATAATAAACGGTTTATTAATAGAGTTGCAGCCGGTGGCTGAAAATATACAGACTTACATTTGTTTAGACAATGATATAATATGCATTGAATACATTTACAGGGCTGTACAGGACATAAATCAGGAGTTGTTTATTATTTTAACAATAGATGGGATGGTGCTATTCTTATATCTATCGGTGCGGGCTCTTATGGGCTGAATTTTGTTGTAGTGGCGGACTGCGCGAGGTGGGTGGGGGCTGCCGGTGGCAGGAGATGGGGATGGCGAGGGTGGTGAAGTTGTTTAGATATCTACACCAGACAACTTCTTTTGAAGAATTATGGATAATTCTTTCTGGTTTAAATGTTTTACTAATACTGAGCTCATAAACTAATTTGTATAATTTTCCTTGTTTTCTGGAAATGTTTAAATCCTTCCTCTTTTGTACATGAAATTCATCTTCTTGTGTTATTATTATTACTATTAAACTATTATCAATGAATTCACTATAAATGTATAGAGTTAATATTGAGATTATTATAATTTACCAGGCCAGAGTACAATGAACACCACTCATATCAACATTTTTGGGTTCTATGTCATTTCATATCACTTGTTATGATAAAGTGCAGTAACATCAACTCGTACAACAGCAGAGAACTGGCATGTGTGTGTGTTAGTGATGTCTCTTATGTGTTTTAAAAGATTTCGCTAAATAAGAGTTATGAGATTAGGAAATATCAAAGGTTCTTTCACGAAATGATAAATCAACTGTATTATTTGATAATAGACCGGAGAAGTAAAATAAATATTTTAATTTTATTAGATAAAAAATTATAATAAGTGACAGTAGGTTAAGCGTATCAATAAGTTTCCTTACGAGGATAAAATTTATATCATCTCAATGTTAAGTATAAACAGAGCATCGTATAGACAGCACATTTTACAGTATTTTATCGTTGTCTACTTTATATATCGTAAGGGAACATTATAATAGGCATATGATTTTCTCCTGTTCGAAATATCCCGCACCAAAGCCAATGAGGACATATGTTTTATGTACAGTAGTTCTTGTGATATTGAGCAAAATGTTAGAAAGCAAATATATTGTAAATTCGATTCCGCCAATGTAAGATGCACACGCACTGCATTCAAGATGAGCTCCTCTTCAAGGTGTCCACACATGCGGGAAGTTTCTCAATGCAGGACCTTACATAACCAAATCCACGTAACTTAGGCTGGAGACGCACATGGAATATAACAACATCTGACGGACTTTGTGGACCTTGTTGCCGAATGCATCCAAAGTTGGTGAAAGTTCGTCAAGTCCAAATTGAAATCCACTACAACACTGCATAAATGTTTCAGTTGTGCCTAGATGTATAGATACAAACATTCAGTTAACCGTATTATTAGCAGTGTTGTTGCCCTCACTGACCAGACGTGTCTAAATTATTGATATTTAACAATTTCCGCATTTCCTTTAACATATTTAAGCAAAACAATGCAGAACAGTAAAATAATATGTGATGAATACTTTATACTGGGGACATGAGTGGAATTTTTAATATAATTTGAATAATCCATTTTGTAGAGGGCGCTGCTTCCACTAGGGGGCAAATCTGTAGCTGTTCCATATCTAACGCTACTTAGACGCACCAACCTGATAATAACTGCACCTAATTTCACGTTTCTAACCCGAAGTGAACAATCGAGTCAATTTCAGCAGGACTATTTTCCTTGTTTAGCTTGATTGACTCTACCTGGTGACACCACTTGGCCATCAACCAAAAAATTTCTTACGAATTTATTGCTGAGCCATAACTATAGTGGACATGCGTTCCGCTGTACTGTACATGCAGTCTTGATGATCGTGAACCGGTTTCGTGGTAAACTTATATCGAATTTATATGGACTCACATTGGAGATCCGTATATGAAAGTTGGTTCTTTAAGTTTAACTGCCCGTTAGAAGCAAAATGGACATACCACTCAATAGACTGATCGTGTTTTAGAGAAACAAGAAACTATAAAATTCATAGCTCTGTGGACACGCTGTGCCCACACGTTGCCAAACCTTCAATTACTAAGTTTCCGTGTTCATTACTCGGTACAAAAAGTCCTCGTCCAGAAATAAACTTTTCCTACTTTCTTAGTCACCGGATTTTATTTAACACTGATGACACGTAGGAAATTGTGTGGTTATTCTTGAACATATTTATAATAGGAAGATAAAATCCTAAACCAGAAATCTGTAAATTCGCTAGAAAAAACAAAAAACAGACTTTACATTTCCTTCAATTTTTCCAGAGTTAGTCACTAACATAGAAAGACCACGAAGAAAAAATAATCAAAGGAAAAACCCCATGTGTCGACACCTCCTTTACAAAGTTCAAGGTCATACCACACGCCACCCCCTTCCTCCACCCTATCATCCACCCTACCACCCCATTCTCTACACAATCACCCCATCTCTCACCCCATCCTCCATCCCATCCTCCACCCTACCCGGAAACATTTCAGTTAACATTCATGAAGAACAAGACAAAAAAAGCAATAGAACACAAAAAGAGCTAAAGAAGAGACATTATTTTGTGTTTTTGTTTTCGCATTATTTTTTACACCCCCCCCTAAAAAAGTGAAAATCATGGCCTATAACTTAAATGAAATAAGATGAAATAGGAGGAAAAGTAAGAAAAGAAGACAATTAAAGAAAAGAATAATAAGAATTAGGGAAAGAAAAGTAAAGGAAAGGCGGACAAATATGAGAAGAATAGGAAGAAGAAACAAAGACGTATTTAAATAAATGTCAAACATGTTGACAATAAGATAAGGAAAACTTGTACCCACTATTGGATAACTCTCTCTCTCTCTCTCTCTCTCTCTCTCTCTCTCTCTCTCTCTCTGTTTTCACATGTGTATGTTATGTAGTATGAATGATGTATGTTATATATGGTGTATAGTAATGTTATTTCTCGGCCACCCTAACACATCGTGCACATAAAGATACATTCGGTATTTAAAATTCGAGTACAAAAATCTACAATCACCTACACAAAAACGAACGCCAGTAGGGAGGTACACACACACACAAACACACACACACACACACACACGAACTTTTGACATCGTTCTGACAATAGTGCCACTCTATCATGACCCGAGGCTCACCTGAGTGCTGATGGTGTGCCTGGCATCCTGGTTGTTGCTTTTGCCGTCCACAACTGGCACCCGAAGCCCATGTGCCCCTTCCTCCTTGTCATTCTCCAAACGACTTATGTCCTTCGACTCTTCTGTAGGAATCTTTAAGGTATTTTCCCCGTCAGGAGGTGAACCGGAAACTGGAGCATTAACAACAGGCTGTGGAATGTTGGTACTTGTGTAGGTGGTAGAGGACGGTGTTGTAGGATCGCTTGCATCGTCAAGTACGTCGACGAAGGCTGGGTTGTTTATGCCCAAAGTGGAGATATTGGCGGTCTCCATATTCTGCAGGATCATTCCTTCCCCTCCTGAATTCGTTAGAGTGGACATTGACGCTACGTACAGTATATGACCAGTTTCAACCACAATATCTGAAACTATTTACCCCCAAAAGGAACAATGGTTCAACCTATGTAGAAAATTTTACGTCGTTGTACACAGGAATCACAGCACCAAAACCACAAAGCACTAATTCAGTCTTGAATGTCACGTTTTCCTCCCAGTACGAACGACAGAGCCACTCCTGTGTGCGCTCCAGGCCCGCTCAGGCGTGAATGGACTAAATGGAGGCAGCGCGCTCTCTAAGCTCATTTTACCCACCCCCTCTTCCCGGCGTTTCTGTTTTTTTAAGACGTTTCATAGAACCTGATTGGTTGGTCTTCTCCACGTACTTACGAAACATTGACAAATCATAGGTTCTTCGTATACCAATGGTTAAATGTGAGAGGACATCAGATTCTGATCAAAAGAATGTCGAGTACTATATTCATATTTATTTACTTACATTTGCTTTAATAGTTAATTTTGAAAATAGAAATTAAAAACGGGTTAGTTGTCACATTACATTAACAGATAAGTCACAATACTATTATTATTATTATTATTATTATTATTATTATTATTTAATAGTATTGGCAGTAGTGTAAACGACAACACATATTAAAAATACCTTAATAATTTACACAATAGGAAAACGGTTGTAAAACTATTCGTATATTCTAAACTTTTGAGCCAGCAAGACTGGTTTAACAATCAGGTGTTCCCAGACCTCTGCTTTCCTTCATTTTTTTTTGGTGTGTGTGTGTGCACGTGTGTGTGCGTGATAATAATAATTAACAATTTATTGAAAAAGTTTTGCAACCCGAAGGCTGAAAATATACTTTGGTCATAAATGACTTATTACACACATTGACATTGGTGGTTTAACAAAAGCTTTCATTACAGAAAGTTAAAGGATCATACAGATTAATGTTTGCAATGGAGGTCACGTAGGACATGTGCGCTGTTGAACAGCAGACACGTGGTGTAGTAAGTCCCTCACAGATGGTGTTATGGGGGGCATCACGTGGTGTATTAGTTCCCTCACAGGTGGTGCTATGAGGGGCATGACGTGGTGTAGTAATTCCCTCACAGATGGTGTTATGAGGGACATGACGTGGTATAGTAATTCCCTCGCAGACGGTGTTATAAGGGGCCTGACAGGGTGTAGTAATTCCCTCACAGATGGTGTTATGAGGGGCCTGATGTGGTGTGGTAATTCCCTCACAGATGGTGTTATAAGGGACCTCACGTGGTGTAGTAATTCCCTCACAGATGGTGTTATGAAGAACCTCACATGATGCTGTAGCAAATCATTCACTACGTCATGGGGACACCACGTGGTCTGGTGTCACAGGACCTCACTCACTCAAATGAGTGAGGTGTGGTCCCAGTCCTCCCTATTGTGGATGGATTAACACATAGCTGGTGTTGTTGAGTCTCACGGGCAGTTATCACTGGGTACCTGGGACCTCACTGTGTGAAGGTTAGCTTAAGCACTGACTTAAGCACTGTTCACCACTATTCAACACTGGTTTCAGTGGTATGGGCCAACATAACTGTTGACCTGGCTGCTGCCAGAGAAAATGCAGGTACGTCTTGACCCTTCGGTGGTCATGGATGAAGTGTGTGTGTGTGTTGTGTATAAGAACTTTGTTTTCGTTAGTCTTATATTCCTTTGTTTGTTACCTTCCCTGAGAATGTGTGTGTGCATATTTATTTCCGTGCCAGAGAGAGAGTGTGTGTGTGTGTGTGTGTGTGTGTGTAAATAATAAAATAATAATAATAATTAACGGTTTATTGAAAGAGCATAGCAGCCAGAAGGCTGAATATATACAGTTACATAATGGGGGAATGGGTTTCGATTTACAAATAATATACAAGTAACATAAGTGATACAAATAAGATATTTAATAACTAGATAGGGAAAAGCTCAAACTACAGGGCATTTCAACATTGTAACAGTGCAAGAAGTAGGATTGACTGGGAGTGAATACACTGGTTTATTACAAGTTATTGATAATTTTTACAATGGTTGGGACTGGGCTGTTCTTATAGCGATCAGTTCGTGCACGTATGGGCTGAATGCTGTTGTGGTGTCGAACAGCAATTCTCGGGCTAGGGATCTCACGTGGTCGTAGGAGCCGGTGTCGAGGATGGTGCAGAATCTTCTTACCAAATTTTCAGATGAGGTCGTGGTGATGGTCAGTGAGAGTCGAAAGGGTCAGTGTGTTGAGCGCTTCTTGATATGTGGAGTAGGAAGGGGAGAGAATAATTATGCATGCGCTCTTTTGCACTTTTTCTAGGTGTTTACGTTGTGTGGCATTTAGGGAGGAAGACCAGGTAGGGGAGGCATAGGTGAGCTTGGGAAGTATGAATGTTGAGTAAACACTGAGGAGTTCGGGTGCAGAAACTCCGAGGGACTTGAGTCGGCGGAGGAGGTGGAGACGGAAACTGGAGGATTTGACAACTTCAGTGACGTGTGGTTTCCAATTTCGTTTGTTGTCTATGGTGACGCCGAGGAGCTTAGTGGAATCTACAACCTGGAGTGTGTTGGGACCTAAAGTAATGGAAGGGGGTGGGACAATGTCGGAGGAGAGGTTGATGTGCATAACCATGGTCTTGGTATGGTTGATGGTGACGTGGTTGTTGGTGTCCCAGTTTTGGAGACTGTTCAATAAATCCTGAAGGGCGTTTAGTCGGGAGCAGAATTGTTGACGCTGATCCGAATAGTGGAGTCGTCGACCTATTTCCAGCAAGCAGGGGTTTCTCTTAGGGCATCATTGATAAGCATAAGGAAGCAGAGTGGTCCCATCTTGGTGCCTTGGGGGACGCCACAGGTGGGTGACTGAAAGGTGGAGACAGCCCCTCGGAAACGTACAGCTTGGCGTCGGTCACTGAGGAAGTCTGTAAGCCATGGTATAAGACATCTCCGAAGCCCGAGGTCAATAGCTTTGTTGATGATTAAATTGTGGTCGACTAGTGTGTGTGTGTGTGTTTGTGTTTTTCAGTGCATAAGAATGTGTGTATCTGTCCCTGTGAGTGGGTATTTGTTTGTTTGCTCTTGAGTGTGAGAATGTGGGATGAGGGATAGATAGTAAGGTGGTTTGATATGTGGATAGTGACACAAACGTACACAATTTTTCCATTTATGGTCTTACATGTGGGCTAAAAACTGATTTTCCTTCACTTGTAGAACGTCATGGGTGTTTTCACTTTGTGTGGGTGACAGCGTGGAAGAGGATGAGACACAGCTAATAAGAACATAAGAACATAAGAAAATAAGGAGTCTGCAATAGGCCGGTTGGCCTGTGCATGGCAGCTCCTGTCGAGAATTACTACCACTCTCTATCATCCATGAATCTATCTAGCCTCCTTTTGAAACTTTCCAGAGTTCCCACACTTATTACAAAGTTGCTAAGCTTGTTCCACTCGTCCACCACCCTATTTGTGAACCAGTTTCTTCCTATCTCCCTCCTAAACCTAAACTTATCCAACTTGAATCCGTTGCTCCGAGTCCTATCCTGCTCGGATATTATAAGAACTTTATCTATATCCCCTTTATTGATTCCTTTCACCACTTAAATACTTCTATCATATCTCCCCGCACTCTTCGTCTTTCTAGGGAATGCAAGTTAAGTTTCTTTAACCTATCCTGATATGGAAGGTTTCTAAGTCCCGGAATCATTTTTGTCATTCCTCGCTGCACCGACTCTAGTGAATTTATATCCATTCTATAATAGGGGCACCAGAACTGAACCGCATAATCGAGGTGCAGCCTGACTAGCGCAAGATATAGTTGCAATAAGACCTCTGCACTCTTGTTACTTACACTTCTAGATATAAAACCCAATACTCTTTTTGCCTTATTTCGAACATTAACGCACTGTTTTGTAGGCCGTAGGTCCGGGCTTACAAGTACCCCTAGGTCTCTTTCACAAGTCGACTTCTCTAGGTTGATGTTGTTAAGGCTGTATACATTATAAGTATTTGTTCTTCCAATATTAAGTATGCACTTGCTGGTGTTGAATTTCATTTGCCATTTTTCAGACCACCCCTGCAGTTTATTTAGATCCTCCTGTAATGCATTTGCATCCTGCCCTGAATTAATTTGCCGCCCTATTTTGGTGTCATCCGCAAACTTGCTTATGTCACTGCTGATCCCAGTATCTAGATCGTTTATGTAGATTATGAACAAGAGTGGGCCTAGTACTGACCCCTGGGGAACCCCACTGGTTACACGGCCCCACTCAGATTTAACACCATCTACGCCGACCCTCTGCGTTCTATCGGTGAGCCATGATTTTATCCAATTTAAAACTTTCCCCTCGATACCATGAGCCTTAATTTTTCTCAGAAGCGTCTGATGCGGTACTCTGTCAAATGCTTTGCTAAAGTCTAAGTAAATAACATCGTAATTTTCGTCATTATCTACTACCTCGAAGACTTTCCTAAAAAACGTTAGCAGATTTGTTAGACAAGATTTTCTCTTTGTAAACCCATGTTGAGAGTCGTAGATTAATTTCCTTTTCTCTAGATGCGATCGGATGCTATCTGCTATAATTGATTCAAGAAATTTCCCCACTACTGACGTCAAACTGATCGGCCGGTAATTTGACGCTGATGCTCTGTCTCCCTTTTTGAATATGGGTACTACATTTGCCTGTTTCCACAAGTCTGGCACAACTCCAGTGTCTAATGATTTTGTAAATAAGTTTACGAGGGGTCCGCTAATCTGTTCCCTACACTCTTTCAAGACTCGAGGGAAAATTTCATCCCGCCCTGGGGATTTTGCACTCATTGTTATTCCTTCATTATTGTTGGCTTTCTCTTATCTCGTCATCATTTTTTTCCTTTCCCCCCCTCCCCCGTTATTGTTTATTTTTATCTCCCCTTATCTTTTTTTCCCTCCTCCAGCATTGTTCTCTTTGCTTCTCTCATTAGTATTGTCCTTCCCTCCATTCATTATTGACTCTCCTTCTCTCTTAAATATTGTTATCTCTGTCTCGTTATCGTTGCACTTGTCTCTTCATTATTTACTTGTTATTATTACTACCAAAAAGAAGAAAGACATTGCATAATTTATTTTCTGTTTCTTCCTCCTCTTCCTACTCTTCCTCCTCCTCCCCCTCCTCTTTCTCTTATCCCAAACATATTACAATTAATAATCACTCGTTCAATACGACCTTTTCTGGTTCTTTTAAAAAAATTCTTATATCCGTCTTTCGAAGGATTTTATGAGGTCAAAGGTCAATTAATCTTAGTAAAATAAAATTTGACCTACTTATACAGTAGCTTAGCCAATACATTGATTCATTTTTAAGTGAGATTCGTTAATTTTTTTGGTTATCTGATAAGAGTCAAAGGTCACAAATTTATATAATTAATTTTGCCATAATCTAACCTATATGGGACTCAGTCTAGTCCAACGATGTTTTTTACCCCAGTACTTCAGTATTTCTCTTGTTTATGCGGCTTCAGTAGGTAGACTGTTAACTAGGTCTACCAGCCTCTGCGTAAAGAAATATTAAATTATATTCGTCCTCTATAACAGTTTGGTGATATTAAAAATACACATGACATCTTCTGCGTGTGTGTGTGTGTGTGTGTGTGTGTGTGTGTGTGTGTGTGTGTGTCGCGCCTAACATCTTCAAGAAGTGATTTAGGTTAATGTATTTCATCCTCTTCAGATATCTGAATATCTATGAAATTTGCTCTGTCGTGTCTTACCAGTTCCAAGGCGTTGTCTAGTGAGATGGGTCAGTACATAATACAAACATCTCCGGATAACACTTCAGCATAAAAATGTCACACATTGAACAATCCATTTTATATGCAGCAGATATGAACTATTCCTAAGACTTCTGCAGCCACACACAAGCTTGGAGTTCCATGTTGGACACCATCTTGCTGACTAGTGATAAGTGAGCGCAACAGTCGGTGCTGGATTTTTCACAGAGCTCCCTCCATGTTCAACCTCAAAGAGTATACGAAGGGAAGAGCTCAAACTAAAAAAAAATTAAGAAGTGTAAAACAGAGTCTTAGCGAGCTTTCGTCTCATTTATTGCCAAGGGCACACCTTCTTCTGAGATCTGGTCTGTCATTAATTGGATCAGACCACACGGGAGAAGCACTTTCATCCCACAAGTTATGGCCAATGCCTTACTTTAGAAGTTTACAGATGTAAGTAGTACCGCAAATCAAGACCTCGGCTTTGGCGCGGCTGGTGATCTTGCCGAGCTAGGGCATCTTGACTTCGATAACAGGACGAACAAGATTATAGCCAAGCATTCTCTGCCTCATCTTCAGTGCAACGATAAATCGTTTGTCATTAAAGAAAATATAACTTACATTACATAATGGAACAAAAACCTTACGACAGATATATCACTTGATATTACAAGAACTCCGGGGAATTGCTTCATCTTGAACAAAAATAACTTACGCTGATAATGGTGTATTATTGTCCAACAAAAACAAGTTGCGTAACGATTATCGCATGGTTGGGCGCGCACTCAGGCACTTGTGACGCCGAAGTGACTTGTAGAATCTGAGAGACAATGTACTGTACAGGCGGCGTGACTGACCTTCTCTTTTACTGGCGGCAGTACGCCTGTCAGTCCATCACCTCTTTCTTGCCGCCCCGGAGTTGATTTGTCCTTCTATCACGGTAATTTCTATATGACTTCCTGGATACACACACACAAACGCAATGTTTGGCTCCTTTGTAGGGTTTTTTATTTATATATTTTTTATTTTTTTTTATTTTTTTTTACACCTAGTGACTTAGTGACTTAGATTCATGTTCAATCGCCATTTGATTTTAATTGCGTGCATTGTTTTTACGTGTTTCTGCTTTCGATTTCATTTGTTTTAGATATCAGATGATGGAGGAAGTGTCTCCAGAACTGTCGCTTACAATAATTCATTATTTCTTACCAAGTACAGGTTTGACTCTTAAATATATAATTATGTCTGTCTTACTCCTATTTCTTTTTCCACGCCAGAGTTTGTGAAGTCATGGTGTGTGTGTGTGTGTGTGTGTGTGTGTGTGTGTGTGTGTGCCAGTCATACAATCTCACTCTAGTGCTTCTATCTATCTTTCTGTCTTTTTGTCTGTATATCTTTCTTTCACTTTCACTGCCCATCTATGTATTATATATATATATATATATATATATATATATATATATATATATATATATATATATATATATATATATATATATATATATATATATATATATATATATATATATATATATATATATATATGTATGTATATTTCTACCCATTATATCTTTCTAAATATCTATATCTCTAACTATACTCGTTTATCTTACTAACTATATATTTTACTAACTGTATATCTTACTAACTGTATATTTTATTAGCTATATATCATGCTAACTATCTCTTATTCTAATCATCTGCCTATCTACATATTTTTTCCACATACAGTATCTTCCTAATTTCTATTAACTATTTTATTTAATCCTTCTTGTCCAGTAAACCGACATGACTTCTGTCAAGGCAGCACAGCATACACTAGTCATCCGCGGTACCAGTTGTGGTGGGAGCAAAAAATTCACACACCTTCGCTCACTGAACCACAAACGAGTGTTATTATTATAAGTGTCATACACCACTAACTACTTAAGTGTTCAGATCCCTGTCAAGTATAAGATTAGTAGGAAGATTAATAGTAAGATTATTACCGTATTAACACTTATAACAACAACGATGATAATAATAATAATAATAATAATAATAATAATAATAATAATAATAATAATAATAATAATAATAATAATAATAATAATAATAATAATAATAATAATAATAATAATAATGGAAAACTCATATGACGACCAAAGTTGAGGATTCATATCTGGATTGTAGCAAAGTAGATAATTGGATAGATAAATATAGATATAAACAGAGATAAACGCAGAGATTAAAAGACACATGATAATTAGCTAGATATATAGACATATAAACAAATGTCTTATTAGATAGATGTATAAAATAGATAGAGAAGCAGAGATACAGATAGTTGAGTCAATAGATAGATAAGTTCATAGACAGACGGGTAGATAAAGAGAGATCGATGAGTAGACAGACATGTGTATATGCAGTTGGAGTGACAGAGAAACAAACAGGTAGGTAAGTTGACAGAGACACTGGCAGTGGCACTAGACGTCCTCCACTGTCATAATTATGGGTGTTTAAAGACCATATTTTTTTATTCTGCAGACCTTTCAAGGGATTCTGATCTAGGAAGCTGTCTATTGCCTAGCCTTAAAGATCACTAGTGGTGAAAGACTCCTTGAAGTTTTGAAGCTTTTTGGGAACAATTTGTGGTTGTTATCTTGCTCGAATCTTTCCAGTTTTTTTGCCAGATTCCACTGAACAAGGTGTCTAATTGTTGGTTTGATAGGTGGTGCTCCAAGGTCTTTGTGTATTTCGGCTGTGGTTCTATTGTAGGAGTATCTTTCACCTGTGACGAATCTCAGGGCTTCGTTCTTGACCATCTGTGGGTGATCGTCACAGTGTGAAGAGGAACTGCTGGGTAGGTTGATATCCGTATGATGAGTGATTTCACCAATCGTAGGTTTATTTCCTCAGGCACTACGTTAAAGCGGTATAGTTTTTTCTACTGTTTTTTTTTCCTCCCTGTTGTACACCTGATGGGAGTAGCCTATCGTAGATATGTTCAGGCCCAAAAGGGTGACTCTGCTCCTATATTTTATCTGAGTGAGCATTATTGATTGCTAGAGGTTAGCTTTTCCATCTGAGAATTTGAGGAAACTGACTTAGATTTTTCAGTTTTTTCTCTCAGCTGTTCAGCGTTTCTATTTCGCTCTTGGCGTTGTCGATCTGTAGTGCTCATAATTTCTCTTGGTTTGTTGTTATTTGAGTAATGTTATCTGCATATATAACATCCCCGTGTTCTATTTTGGTTGGGAGTGGGATCTCACTTGTGTAGATGATATTTTATATAGGATAGGGAAGAGGACACTACCTTGGGGCTCCGCTTAAGAGTGGGGAGGTGTTTCTTGTGTGCTGTCTCAGTTTATCATTTCTGCCGTCCAGGAAGTTGCACGGCTCTGGTTATGCTCTCACATTTCAAGACTTTTGTGATAGACTTGCCTTTCCTGAACTAAATTGTCTGCAATTGATTATGCTGGTCGTTTTCAGATAAATTCTCAGACGATTGTTAACGATTTTTTTCTTGGAGTTTCCCAGGTGCTTCAAGGGGGAGATCGGTCTGTGATTTACTGCGTGCCAACCCCCCCCCCCCCAACCCACTCTCTGCCTGAAGTCATTAACGCTCCATAATGATGAATTCCAACCTACGGAAATCCCTACGTCGAGAATTCTAAAATCCTCACCGACTCACCTGTGTATTTGATCAAGTGAGTACCAGAATTCTTTTTGTCAGGGTCTCGTCATAGAAAAGAATAGGTGGTAACTTGATGTCCAAAGCGTAAGGCCGTATCAAGGATCTGCACGTGGGGTCCACCTCAGTCCAAGTTTAAGTTAGGGCCTATTTCCTGTTGTAGAGGATTCTTGTATCTCGTCAGGTGTTGGCAGCAACTGGCAACCGAGATCAACAGACTCTGGCGTCCGAACTCCACAGGAACTCTTGCAGGGTAGTGCCTCGACTAACTCCAGCTTGGGGACGTCGTCAAGGACACGAGCAATGTGGGTCCTGCAATTATATTGCTTTAACAAATTAGCTTGATGTAATTTAGGCTTCTTAGAGGAAGGGGGTGAGAATCGTCCAACAAAATCTATGGCTACCCGAGAAGATGGTTCTGCAACGACGGGTAAGGGTTCAAGTGGAACAGGACGGACTCTACCCTTGGCGGACATACGTGGGCACTGATCACAACTCCTACAAAAAGCTCTAATATCCGCTCCCATACCTGGCCAGTAAAACTGAACAGCAACCTTCCTATAAGTTTTCCTACGAGAACAGTGACTTACAAGAGGGCTCTTGTGAGCTACAGAGAGAATTTTACTACGACAAACATCAGGGACAACAAGTAAAAACCGACCTACTTTAGCTGGTCGCTTGGATGAAACACAAGACCTGTGTAACACCCCATTAATAGAAACAAACTTATAAACCGACCCATCTCTCACCTGATCCTCCTCCCCGGAAGTCACCTTCTCCCTTACCCGCTTCAGAGTGGCACACGAGTCTTGAAGCTTGGCGAACTCCTTGGGCGTCACAGTCAGTGGCAACAAATTCGGCAGAATCAGGGGATGCGGTCGTTTCACCTTCGCCGTCCGTGGCCCTACAGGTTGGACCTTGGCGGCAGGCGTGGCGGCGTGAGAGGGTGGCGAGGCGACCTCGGCAGGTGGCGAGTCGTCGTCATCAGCAGGTGGCGTGAGGACTGGTGCTGGTGGTGAGGAGACTGGTGCTGGTGGCGAGGAGAGTTTTAACGTTTCCGGGTCGTTAGGGTCACGAACACCGGGAACATTACCAATGAGGGCACTAGCAAATTTAATGGGAGCTCTTACCACATTAGACCAACCAGTGAAATAGGGGCAACGCAGGTAGCACCTAACAACAGGGAACTGGTCAACACGACCTAAATAATCGGCGACACTAACCTTCGGGCAGCTGGAGATGTCAGCGTCAGGCAGGGCTTCTTCAGAGACAATAATGCACGAGCAACCAGTGTCCCTGATGAAAGTAGATGCCCTAGACCCATTGATTGTTCCACTGACACAATAACGGGGGCAGCTCCTGTCCTCCAAACAGAATCCGACCTTGTTGCTGGGTTGATGAGTGTCAGCAGTCTTGAAGGCGAGGGGATTCCTGGGACAGCGAGAACGAATGTGCCCTTCTTCTCCGCAGCTGTGACACGGCACGGCTGGTGAACTACTCTTGTGTACTCCTGGGGATGGTTCCTCGGAGGACGGAGGCTTCGCAATCTTCACTACAGGAGGGGAAGACCTGGGGTAGGCGTTGCGAGCAGACGCCCAGTTGTCGGCAAGATGCACAGCTTCTCCAAGCGTCGCTGGCTGGTGTTCTTTGATGAAAATTCTCAAGTCTGGAGGTAGGGAAGACAAAAACTGATCTAATATCATGAAGTTAGAGAGAGACTCAAAGGTTTCTTCAACCCCTGATGTCTCCAGCCATTGTTGAAATAAACGACCCAGGTGAATCGAAAACTGCTGGTACGTTTCTCCCGCTCTAATCTTCGTTCTACGGAAATCAGCACGATAACCGTCAGAAGTCTTGCAAAATCCTCGCAAGAGAGCTTGCTTCAACAAGAAGTAATCTTGGGTGATGTCGGCAGACAGGGACGTGTAAATTTCTACCGGCTTACCACTCAGTAGGCTACCCAACCTTACAGCATAGCTATCTGGGGCTACACCAAGCAGCTCAGCTACCCGCTCAAACCTAACAAGGTAGGAGGCGAGGTCTTCTCCTTCACGGTACACAGGCAAGCTGGGTTTTACCACATTGTCTTGTATATGGCCAGAGGATGCTGGTCTACTTGAAGCATTAATCCTAGCCAGTTCTAGGTCCTTTTCTGCCTGCAACTTAGCTAATTCGAACTCTCTTTCTCTCTGACGTTCCTCCAACTCTCTCTCTTTCTGAAGTGCCTCTCTCTCTTTCTGACGTTCCTCTCCCTCTCTCTCTTTCTGACGTTCCTCTCTCTCTCTCTCTTTCTGACGTTCCTCTCTCTCTTTCTGACGTGCCTCTCTCTCTCTCTGACGTTCCTTTCTCTCGGCATTCTGTTGGGTGACCACATACTGACCAATGTCATTACCTGTCAGACCCAGGGCCACCGCTTGATCTTTCCACACCTCAAAAGCAGACATAATGATCCGAAAGGCCAAGAACAAACAGAAAAAACAAACAACTTACCCGGCAAAAAGCCAAAGGTAACTCACCTAGTGGCTCAATCAGACCAGTAAATGATTTGATCAGACTGGAGGGAACCTCGTTCCGCACCCAGCCCAGCTGAATCACCTCAGGGTAACGAAACCGCACCAGGTGAAACAACAACAAAAATGCTATGACAGCATCCACAGTGCACCCCAACCAACACTAATTAACTTCCCCACGTACAAGGGAGAGCAACAAAATTAGCACACAGAAGGAAGGTTTAACCACTGAACAACACTTGCTTCCGGGCCACAGACAGCAAGGTGGCGCGCTCACGGCGACTTACAACAACACCGGAACGAATGTTAAACCTCAGAAACCAAAGGTCAGAGACAATCCTGGCAAGGTCGCCACTTGTAAAGGCCTAGGACTTAGGGATAGAAATCCCTTACCAGGCTAATCAGGATCTTAATAAAGGAAAGTCAAGGACCATGGTTTTCTGAGGAATAACAAACAACCGTTTGAGACTGGCATCTCTTTACTATAAAAATATAACACAAAACTCTGACACCACTCAACAAACATCAAATAATTACGGGAGTCAAACAATTAAAGGAAGCAAACACTTAAAGGAATCAAACAAATAATGGGAGTCAGCAATTAATGGAATCAAACAATTATAGAATCAAACCATGAACAAATATTTCCTACGGCAGTGGCCCTGGGGGAAGGTTCTGGAACACGGTGATGCACACTCAGGGTCTTGAAACGTCCACTTCGACTCCACACTCAGCGACGTCTTGAAAAGGCAGGAGAACACCGGGGCACCGACGGAATGTGTTGAACTGATGGTCGTGGTATGCGGTAGTGGTAGATGACCAGAGAGTTGGCAGTTGATAGGTGAAGGTCTGGGAACACAGCCCACGAGTCCAGGACCTATGATGAGATCACAGCCAGAATTTGACGGACAGCAGGGTAGCTAGATACTGACGGTATGGCGGCTGGGTTGAATCTGCCGGTGGCGGAGATAGTCGCTGCCGTTCTCACCTTCGTCCAACCACCCCAAGTGTCGTCTGCACCAGCAAACGAGCGAGTTAGCAGCGGTAACCAGCCGGAGGATCGTTTCCGCCCTTACAAAGTGTCATACACCACTAACTACTTAAGTGTTCAGATCCCTGTCAAGTATAAGATTAGTAGGAAGATTAATAGTAAGATTATTACCGTATTAACACTTATAACAACAACGATGATAATAATAATAATAATAATAATAATAATAATAATAATAATAATAATAATAATAATAATGATAATAATAATAATAATAATAATAATAATAATAATAATAATAATAATGGAAAACTCATATGACGACCAAAGTTGAGGATTCATATCTGGATTGTAGCAAAGTAGATAATTGGATAGATAAATATAGATATAAACAGAGATAAACGCAGAGATTAAAAGACAGATGATAATTAGCTAGATATATAGACATATAAACAAATGTCTTATTAGATAGATGTATAAAATAGATAGAGAAGCAGAGATACAGATAGTTGAGTCAATAGATAGATAAGTTCATAGACAGACGGGTAGATAAAGAGAGATCGATGAGTAGACAGACATGTGTATATGCAGTTGGAGTGACAGAGAAACAAACAGGTAGGTAAGTTGACAGAGACACTGGCAGTGGCACTAGACGTCCTCCACTGTCATAATTATGGGTGTTTAAAGACCATATTTTTTTATTCTGCAGACCTTTCAAGGGATTCTGATCTAGGAAGCTGTCTATTGCCTAGCCTTAAAGATCACTAGTGGTGAAAGACTCCTTGAAGTTTTGAAGCTTTTTGGGAACAATTTGTGGTTGTTATCTTGCTCGAATCTTTCCAGTTTTTTTGCCAGATTCCACTGAACAAGGTGTCTAATTGTTGGTTTGATAGGTGGTGCTCCAAGGTCTTTGTGTATTTCGGCTGTGGTTCTATTGTAGGAGTATCTTTCACCTGTGACGAATCTCAGGGCTTCGTTCTTGACCATCTGTGGGTGATCGTCACAGTGTGAAGAGGAACTGCTGGGTAGGTTGATATCCGTATGATGAGTGATTTCACCAATCGTAGGTTTATTTCCTCAGGCACTACGTTAAAGCGATATAGTTTTTTCAACTGTTTTTTTTTCCTCCCTGTTGTACACCTGATGGGAGTAGCCTATCGTAGATATGTTCAGGCCCAAAAGGGTGACTCTGCTCCTATATTTTATCTGAGTGAGCATTATTGATTGCTAGTGGTTAGCTTTTCCATCTGAGAATTTGAGGAAACTGACTTAGATTTTTCAGTTTTTCTCTCAGCTGTTCAGCGTTTCTATTTCGCTCTTGGCGTTGTCGATCTGTAGTGCTCATAATTTCTCTTGGTTTGTTGTTATTTGAGTAATGTTATCTGCATATATAACATCCTCGTGTTCTATTTTGGTTGGGAGTGGGATCTCACTTGTGTAGATGATATTTTATATAGGATAGGGAAGAGGACACTACCTTGAGGGGCTCCGCTTAAGAGTGGGGAGGTGTTTCTTGTGTGCTGTCTCAGTTTATCATTTCTGCCGTCCAGGAAGTTGCACGGCTCTGGTTATGCTCTCACATTTCAAGACTTTTGTGGTAGACTTGCCTTTCCTGAACTAAATTGTCTGCAATTGATTATGCTGGTCGTTTTCAGATAAATTCTCAGACGATTGTTAACGATTTTTTTCTTGGAGTTTCCCAGGTGCTTCAAGGGGGAGATCGGTCTGTGATTTACTGCGTGCCAACCCCCCCCTGGTCATTAACGCCCATAATGATGAATTCCAACTCCACGGAAATCCCGCTGTCGAGAATTAAATCCTCACTGACTCATTCTGGTGTATTTGATCAAGGAGTACCAGAATCTTCAGTCAGGGTCTCGTCAAGGAAAAAGAATAGGTGGTAACTTGATGTCCAAAACGTAAGGCCGTATCAAGGAACTGCACGTGGGGTCCACTTCAGCCCAAGTTTAAGTTTGGGCTTATTTCCAGTCGTAGAGGATTCTTCTATCTCGTCAGGTGTTGGCAGCAACTGGCAACCGAGATCAACAGACTCTGGCGTCCGAACTCCACAGGAACTCTTGCAGGGTAGTGCCTCGACTAACTCCAGCTTGGGGACGTCGTCAAGGACACGAGCAATGTGGGTCCTGCAATTATATTGCTTTAACAAATTAGCTTGATGTAATTTAGGCTTCTTAGAGGAAGGAGGTGAGAATCGTCCAACAAAATCTATGGCTACCCGAGAAGATGGTTCTGCAACGACGGGTAAGGGTTCAAGTGGAACAGGACGGACTCTACCCTTGGCGGACATACGTGGGCACTGATCACAACTCCTACAAAAAGCTCTAATATCCTCTCCCATACCTGGCCAGTAAAACTGATCAGCAACCTTCCTATAAGTTTTCCTACGAGAACAGTGACTTACAAGAGAGCTCTTGTGAGCTACAGAGAGAATGTTACTACGACAAACATCAGGGACAACAAGTAAAAACCGACCTACTTTAGGTGGTCGCTTGGATGAAACACAAGACCTGTGTAACACCCCATTAATAGAAACAAACTTATAAACCGACCCATCTCTCACCTGATCCTCCTCCCCGGAAGTCACCTTCTCTCTTACCCGCTTCAGAGTGGCACACGAGTCTTGAAGCTTGGCGAACTCCTTGGGCGTCACAGTCAGTGGCAACAAATTCGGCAGAATCAGGGGATGCGGTCGTTTCACCTTCGCCGTCCGTGGCCCTACAGGTTGGACCTTGGCGGCAGGCGTGGCGGCGTGAGAGGGTGGCGAGGCGACCTCGGCAGGTGGCGAGTCGTCGTCATCAGCAGGTGGCGTGAGGACTGGTGCTGGTGGTGAGGAGACTAGTGCTGGTGGCGAGGAGAGTTTTAACGTTTCCGGGTCGTTAGGGTCACGAACACCGGGAACATTACCAATGAGGGCACTAGCAAATTTAATGGGAGCTCTTACCACATTAGACCAACCAGTGAAATAGGGGCAACGCAGGTAGCACCTAACAACAGGGAACTGGTCAACACGACCTAAATAATCGGCGACACTAACCTTCGGGCAGTTGGAGATGTCACCATCAGGCAGGGCTTCTTCAGAGACAATAATGCACGAGCAACCGGTGTCCCTGATGATCGTAGATGCCCATGACCCATTTATAGTTCCGCTGACACAATAGCTGGGACAGCTCCGGTCTTCGAAACAGAACCCGACCTCGAAGCTGGGCGGATGAATGCCCGTAGACTTGAAGGCGCGTGGATTCTTGGGACACCGAGAACGAATGTGCCCCATTTCTCCGCAGTTGTGGCACCGCACCGCTGGTGAGCTTTTCCCCTCTACCCCTGGGGAAGGTTCCTTGGAAGTCGGAGGCTTCGCAATCTTCACCACAGGAGGGGAAGACTTGGGGTAGGCGTTGCGAGCAGACGCCCAGTTGTCGGCAAGATGCACAGCTTCTCCAAGCGTCGCTGGCTGGTGTTCTTTGATGAAAATTCTCAAGTCTGGAGGTAGAGAAGACGAAAACTGATCTAATATCATGAAGTTAGAGAGAGACTTAAAGGTTTCCTCAACCCCTGATGTCTCCAGCCATTGTTGAAATAAACGACCCAGGTGAATCGAAAACTGCTGGTACGTTTCTCCCGCTCTAATCTTCGTTCTGCGAAAATCAGCACGATAACCGTCAGAAGTCTTGCAAAATCCTCGCAAGAGAGCTTGCTTCAACAAGAAGTAATCTCGGGTGATGTCGGCAGACAGGGACGTGTAAATTTTTACCGGCTTACCACTCAGTAGGCTACCCAACCTTACAGCATAGCTATCTGGGGCTACACCAAGCAGCTCAGCTACCCGCTCAAACCTAACAAGGTAGGAGGCGATGTCTTCTCCTTCACGGTACACAGGCAAGCTGGGTTTTACCACATTGTCCTGTATATGGCCAGAGGAGGCTGGTCTACTTGAAGCATTAATCCTAGCCAGTTCTAGGTCCTTTTCTGCCTGCAACTTAGCTAATTCGAACTCTCTTTCTTTCTCTTTTTGAAGTGCCTCTCTCTCTTTCTGACGTTCCTCTCCCTCTCTCTCTTTCTGACGTTCCTCTCTCTCTCTCTCTCTTTCTGACGTTCCTCTCTCTCTTTCTGACGTGCCTCTCTCTCTCTCTGACGTTCCTCTCTCTCGGCATTCTGTTGGGTGACCACATACTGACCAATGTCATTACCTGTCAGACCCAGGGCCACCGCTTGATCTTTCCACACCTCAAAAGTAGACATAATGATCCAAAAGGCCAAGAACAAAGGAGAAAAACAAACAACTTACCCCGCAAATAGCCAAAGGTAACTCACCTAGTGGCTCAATCAGACCAGTAAATGATTTGATCCGACTGGAGGGAACCTCGTTCCGCACCCAGCCCAGCTGAATCACCTCAGGGTAACGAAACCGCACCAGGTGAAACAACAACATATATGCTATGACAGCATCCACAGTGCACTAACCAACACTAATTAACTTCCCCACGTACAAGGAAGCAACAAAATTAGCACACAGAAGAGAGGTTGCCACTGAACAGCACTTGCTTCCGGGCCACAGACAGCAGGTGGCAGCGCTCACGGCGACTTACAACAACACCGGAACGAATGTTAAACCTCAGAAACCAAGGGTCAGAGACAATCCTGGCAAGGTCGCCATGTAAAGGCCTGGGACTTGGGGATAGAAATCGCCTGCCAGGCTAATCAGGATCTAGATAAAGAAGAATCCAGGACCAGTTTTCTGAGGAATAACAAACAACCATTTGAGACTGGCGCTCTGCTTTACTATAAAAATATAACACAAAACTCTGACACCACTCAGCAAACGTAAATAATTACGGGAGTCAAACAATTAAAGGAAGCAAACACTTAAAGGAATCAAACGAAAGTAATAAGAGTCAGCAATTAATGGAGATCAAGTAATTATAGAATCAAACCATGAACAAATATTTCCTCTGACCGAGTAGCCCCTGGGGAAGGTTCTGGAACGGTGATGCACACTCAGGGTCTTGAAACGTCCACTTCGACTCCACACTCAGCGACGTCTTGAAAGGCAGGAGAACACCGGGAGCACCGGCGGAATGTGTTGAACTGATAGTGCGTGGTATGCGATGGTAGTAGATGACCAAAGAGTTGGCAGTTGATAGGTGAAGATACAGGAACACAGCCCACGAGTCAGGACCTATGATGAGATCGGCCAGGCAAGCGGACGCGGAGTAGCTAGATACTGACGGTATAATGGGTTAGCGAATCTGCGGTAAGCGGAGAATAGTACGCTACCGTTCTCACCTTAAGTCCACCCCAAGTGTCTGCACCAGCAAGCGACGAGTTAGCAGCAGTAACAGCGGAGGATCGTTCCGCCATACAAAATGTCGCCACACCACTAACTACTTAAGTGTTCAGATCCTATCAAGTATAGATTAGTAGGAAGATTAATAAGATTATTACGTCATTAACATATAACATATGATGATAATAATAATAATAATAATAATAATAATAATAATAATAATAATAATAATAATAATAATAATAATAATAATAATAATAATAATAATAATAATAATAATAATAATAATAATAATAATAATAATAATAATAATAATAATGGAAAACTCATATGACGACCAAAGTTGAGGATTCATATCTGGATTAGCAAAAGTAGATGAATTGGATAGATAAATATCAGATATAAATAAAGAGAGATAAACACTTAGAGATTAAAAAGACAGATGATAATTAGCTAGATATATAGACATATAAACAAATGTCTTATTAGATAGATGTATAAAATAGATAAGAGAAGCAGAGGGTACAGATAGTTGAGTCAACAGATAGATAAGTTCATAGACAGACGGGTAGATAAAGAGAGATCGATGAGTAGACAGACATGTGTATATGCAGTTGGGTGACAGGAAACAAACAGAGTAGGTAAGTTGACAGAGACGCACTGGCAGTGGCACTAGACGTCCTCCACTGTCATAATTATGGGTGTTTAAAAGACCATATTTTTTGACTACTGCAGGCCTTTCAAGGGATTCTGATCTAGGAAGCTGTCCTATTGCCTAGCCACAAGATCACTAGTGGTGAAAGACTCATGTGAAGTTTTGAAGCTTTTGGGAACAATTTGTGGTTGTTATCTTGCTCCGAATCTTTCCAGTTTTTTGCTTAGATTCCACTGAACAAGGTGTCTAATTGTTGGTTTGATAGGTGGTGCTCCAAAGGTCTTTGTATTATTTCGGCTGTGGTTCTATTGTGGAGTATATTTCACCTGCTTATGACTAATCTCAGAGCTTCGTTCTTGACCATCTGTGGGTGATCGTCTGCAGTGTGAAGAACTACTAGGTGATTTGATATCCGTATGATGGTGATTTCACCAATCGTAGGTTTATTTCCTCAGGCACTACGTTAAAAGCGGTATAGTTTTCTACTGTTTTTTTCCTCTGTTGTACACCTGATGGAGTAGCCTGTAACAAGTATGTTCAGGCCAAAAAGGGTGACTCTGCTCCTATTTTATCTGGGTAGAGCATTGTTGATTGCTTCAAGAGGTTGGCTTTTTCCATCTGAAATTTGAGAAGCAGCTTGATTTTCAGTTTTTCTCTCAGCTGTTCAGCGTTCTGTTTCGCTCTTGGCGTTGTCGATCTGTAGTGCTCATAATTTCTGCTTAGGTTTATTTGTTGTTGAGTAAATGTTATCTGCATATCTGTATCCGTGTGTTCTATTTTGGTTGGAATTGGGATCTCACTTGTGTAGATGATATTTTATATAGGATAGGAAGAGGACACTACCTTGGGGCTCCACTTAGAGTGGAGGTGTTCTTGTGTATATCTCAGTTTATCATTTCTGCCGTCGGTTGCACGCTCTGGTTATGCTCTCATTTCAAGACTTTTGTGGTAGACTTGCCTTTCCTGACAGAATTGTCTGCAATTGATTATGCTTTGGTCGTTTTCAGATAAATTCTCAGACGATTGTTAACGATTTTTTTTTCTTAGGTTTCCCAGGAATTAGCTTCAGGGGAGATCGGTCTGTGATTTACTGCGTGCCCCAACCCACTCTCTGCCTGAAGTCATTAACGCTCCTTAATGATGAATTCAACCTGAAATCCCCTACGTCGAGAATTCTAAAATCCTCACCGACTCACCTGTGTGTTTGATTAAGTAGTGCAAGAATTCTTTGTCAGAGGTCTCGGATATAGCAGTCTGAAGACAAATACAAAAGACCTTTACGATTAAAAAGACTGTTTTTTTTGTCATGTTAGGATCATATCATGAGCTTTTAAATTAAATTATTCATTCCATTATAAGCAAATATTTTCTTGGATTCGACGTTAAAATAATTGTAATTTTAATATATAATAAATAAAATCTGCCCTAAATAATTAGACATAATGGAAATGTAACTCTCTGTGTTGGGTTTTCTTATATTTTCCTGTGATTTAATAATTAGTCATTTTATGTTACTTCCGCGTTAGAGTTACTTGAATATTTTAGCTGGATTTGCAGCTTCCTTCTAGTTCACTACTCGATATCTAAATCAGAGGTGTCAAACTCAAAACCTTTCGAGGGCAATTCTTATTTTAGTTACCCTCAGGGCCAACACAAGTGCTATATCACAATTATCACATATTTGTAGGATTGAAGTTTACAGCTTCACACATTGCCTTACCTTGTAACGACCACGGCCATACACGTCAGTTAACACAAATCAAATGATTCATATTACGCTCCATAGGCCCAAAACATGTAACTCTGTTTTTATTTTGAGTCCTCCATCTGAGGTCCGTTTTCTCATCACTTCAAGACACCTCAGTCCTCCGTTATCCCTTCTCTGACTTACTGAAACCAACCTCTCTATAAAATTAATTTGAATGTGAGAGAACACCCTTGTTTTGAGTCAACTTAGATATGTCTGTTTACAGTTGGAACATTCAAGATCCATTGTAAGTGGTGTTGAACGCTTCAACTGTCCTTATTGTTAGTAAGACGTCATAAGCGAGTGTTGAGTTTGCCAGCCAGAGCGCGCGGCTTTATGCCGTCCGTGGGGGATACCTAGCGAGTTTCTGATTCGCTACCAGTTATGGTTTATTTGAATGCCCCGACATCAGAGAATCTGATGTTTATAGCGTTTAGTTAGTGTCAGTTGTTTATTTAAGAAAGTCATTAATCACCTGAACAGTTCCCTGTCAAAACCCAAAAATTCTCCAAGACTTAACGGTCGTTTGACCTGATGTGGTTTCCAGGTCAGACCAATAGAGTTGGTGAACGCATATAACTCCATTTCACCTCTTTACTGACAAACTCAATCTCTGATTAGATCATAAATATAGATGTAGATAATTAGCTCGATCTGTGACACTGCCGGTCACAGCTAGGTGTCCAACAATTACTTGAATAGAGGGCTCATTAGTAAAATTAGTCTTTCTAGTAGGAATATGCCCCTCAGCCCTATGAGGCCGGCGCAAGTGAGGAAAAATCGCCTTTGTGATTTCTCCCTCCACGTCTCCAGGTACGTCTACGTGTTCCACGCCATATTAATTCAGTTTAACTTAGTCAATTTTTGTGAATATCAGTGTTCATGTTTTAATGCATGGTAACTTCCCTGCCAATTGAGTCGAGTAAAGTAGAGAGATCTAGCTATCGTCTGACCCGTGCCAGATGGGCTGTTTTGTATAGTGAAGCTTAAATATTCACGCCCTCTGTGATTTCTCCTCCACGTCTCCAGACGCTACAGGGGGAAGGCAACACCCCTGAAGTTCGGGAGCCGCCTATAAGTACGATGTCTCTCGAAGGATGTCTTTAAGGTGGCGAGATTAATCCCAGGGCGAGATTCCTGGCAGACGCCACGGCCACCGCCACGAGTCAGAGTCAACCTTCCGGCCAGGCTCCAAGCTAGAGAGCGAGCCTGTAAACAACTTCTTTGCCCACTAACTCGGTCGTATGATCATGGTTCATCCAATTGCTCCTGGTTATGCTATGGAGCCGTATGACAAAACTATGCTTGGGGATGACTAGCAGAAATATAGTCATCCCAGGTTAAGCATTGAACCACTGAATGAGAGTTCAAGGTACCAGGTTGTCTGCGAACCAACAGGAGGTATTGTATGTTACTATAATTGTGGAGTTGTCCAGTGTGTTATAAGCTGTCGGTAGTGACCAGGAAAGGATACCTGAGAGTATGAAGGCAACCAAGAACTGAGGAGGTAATTTGTTCCCTTGTTAAAGTAAGACCTGCTGGTCCAGTATTATTGACAGTGTGTAAATATTTCTAAATCTTACTTGTCAAAGAAATAATACAAATAGTTAGTTCAATGAAGTAATGAGTAACAGTTGTTGAATGATAAGTACTTGAGTTGTTAATGGCATAATAAGTATTTGGAGGTGGTTAATGAGGTAATAAGTTCGGAGGTTTGATGACTTATTAAGTTAATTGTGGTTCTGTTTTGTCTGAGTGAATCTAAGATGTATCTTATCTAATTCACTACTGTGTTAATAAATATTGGAATTAGTAATCTACGAGTATCACCACTCTACTCTCTAAAACATTATTCCTGAAAAATAATACTACTCACGTGCTCATACATTCACTCACATTCACTCCAAAACTTTCCATGAGTTATGTTATATAATGAAAAGTCTGGTGGTGGCAGCTACCCTTGTAAGTATGAAAAGTGTTGTACTAAGAATAACATGGTTCCCCAGACTAACCCATGTATGAGAATAGACGTAAAACAGAGTATACTTCAGAAAGGTAAGAACATTGAAACTGAGTAAATATAATATATATGAAAGAAATGAAAGACCTGGGAAGTAAAAGAAAAGAAATATAAGACATGTATGTACATTGTGGAACTAACGACACAGCATAGAAATTATCAAATAAATACACCATGAAAGTTTAATATAGAACACACACATAACTAAGACAAGAATTACTTATATAAGAATACTAAATAAGAATATAAAGTATATTTATAAATAAAGAATTGAAGAGTAATACACAAAAGAATATCTGGATGGTAAAATATAAAAAGAGAAAACTCGACCCGTCACAACCTGGCTTACCAGGAATACCTCATGTGGGTTTGTCTGATCTTAAGTATGTAAAATTCATTTTACTAAATAAACATGATTATATCTATTTATTTTTCATAATTTCACGGGATGATAAATTTTACCGTCATCCCGCGGGCCACACCTGACCATCCCAAGGGCCACATTTGGCCAGCGGGCCATGAGTTTGACACCCCTGTCTTACACCTCACAAAATTTTTCACCAAAATATACTTTTTTCTCAGAATTGAAATTTAAGGGGTTTAACTAATTAAGCACTTTCAGAATAACTCACAAACCCTAAACCACATCTTGGAAACCCATAGTTGAAATGATTCAAGGGTCATTTTGGCCACTAATAACTCTGCAATCGAACCGGGAACCACATATTCATAATCAGCAAGCTCAGGAGTACCCATACTGTGATTTTCAGCAAAATCTAATTTTTGGCCAAAATCAACCAAAAATGTAAGTCGTACACCTTACAAAATTTTTGACCAAAATATACTTTTTTCTCAGCATTGAAATTTAAGGGGTTTAGCCAATTAGCTACTTTCATAATAACACACAAACCCTAAATCACACCTTCAAAATCCATAGTTGATGAGTAATTAGCATTGAAAAATGTCTGTCAAATCTTTCAAGGGTCATTTTGGCCGCTAATTACTCGGAAATCGAATCGCAGACCACATTCATAATCAGCAAGCTCAGGAGTACCCATACTGTGATTTTCAGCAAAATCTAATTTATGGCCAAAAGCTACCAAAAATGTAAGTCTTACGACTTACAATTTTTGTCATTTTCGGCCAAAAAATGGATTTTGTTCAAAATTC
>NW_024713129.1:21758472-21775972 GCF_018991925.1 Homarus americanus
ACACATGAATTATAAGACATAATTAAAATGTGGGATCAATAAATTAGGTGGGTGGGGTGTGGGTGGGGTGGGTGGTGGTGGTGAGGTGGGTGGTAAAGATTAGTGAGAGATTCTGGGTGGTGGGGTGGTGTGAAGGTGGGTGGTGGGGTGGAGATGGGTGGTGAGATTGGTGGGGTGGGTGGTGGGAGTTAAGTCAGTTGGTCAGTGGGACAGTGCTGAGATTAGATTGAGGCCAGGGTGGGTGGGGGTGTGGTGGGGATTGGGTGGGGTGTGGGTGGAGGTGGGGTCAGTTGGGGTGGATTGGTGGGGCCGGTGGGGTGGGTGGTGGGGACAGTGGGGTGGATTAGTGGGGTGAAGTGGGGTGGGTTGGTGGGGTGTGGTGGGTGGGTGTGGGGTGGTGGGTGGTGTGGTGGGGTGGGGTGGGTGTGTGGGTGGGTGTGTGGGTGAAATAAGGTGGGTAGTGGGAGGGTGGTAGGTCAGGTGTGGGAATTGAAATAGGTGGAATTGAGCCAGGGTGGTAAGATTAGGTGGTGGGGTGGTAGGTGGGTGGTAGAGATTGGTGGGGTGGGTGTGGTGGGGTGGGTGGTGGGGTTGGGTGGGTGTGGGGTGTGGTTGGTGGGGTGGGGTGGGGTTGGTGGGTGGGTGTGGGGATGGTGGGTTGGGGAGTGGTGGGTGGGTGTAAGGTAGTAGGTGGGTGGGGTAGGTGGGATGATAGGATTGGGTCAGTGCGATTGGGTGAAGTGGGGTGGGTGATAAAGAATGGTAATTAGATAGGTAGGGTGGTGAGATTAGATTGGTGGGTAGTGAGATTGGTGAAGATTAGATTGGCCAGGAATGTTGGTCAATTGGAGTGGTGAGGATGTGGTCAGATCAGGATGGTGGGGAATTGAGTTGGTGGTGGGTGGGGTGGGTGGTAGTTGGTGGGGTGGTTGGGGTGTGGGGTGGGTGGTGGGGTGGGGTGGAGTGGGGTGGTGGGGTGGGTGTGGGGTGTGGGGTGGGTGTGGGGTTGGGTGGGGTGGGTGGGGTTGGTGGGGCTGGGTGGGGAGTGGGGTGGGGTTGGTGGGGGAGGTGGGTGGTGAGGTGGGGAGGTGGGGCAGGCAGGTGGGGAGGTGGGTGGTGAGGTGGGGAGGTGGGAATGGTGGTGGGTGGTGGGGTGGGTGGTGGAGGTGGTGGGGTGGGGAGGTGGGTGTGGGGTGGGAGGTGGGTGGTGGGGTGGGGGTGGGTGGAGGGGGTGGGGTGTGGGTTGGTTGGTGGGGTGGGTGGGGTTGGTGGGGTGGGTGGGGTGAGTAGGTGGGGTGGAGGGGTGGAGTTGGTCAGTTAGGTGGGTGGGGATGGTAGGTGATGGGTAAGATTAGTAAGGTGGGGGAGTGGGGTGTAAGACGTTGGTGGGAGTGGTAGATTGGGGGTGAGATTGAAGGGTAGATTGGTGGGGAGTGGGGTTGAGTTGGTGGGGTTAGTGGGTGGGTTGGTGGGGTGGGGTGGGGTTGGTGGAGTGGTTGGGGTGGGTTGGAGTGGGTGGTGGGGTGGGTGGGTGGGGTGGGTTGGTTGGGTGGGGTGGTGGGGTGTGGTGGGGTGGGTTGGGGTTGGTGGGTTGGGTGTGGGGAGTGGGTTAGTTGGTGGGGTGTGGGGTGGGTGGTGGGGATGGTGAGGTTGGTGTGGGGTTGGATGGTAGAATTGGTAAGGTGGGTGGAGGTGGTGGGTGGGTGAGTAGGGTGGAAGATTAGATTGAGTAGGGTGGTGGGTGGGTGTGGTGGAGAGTGGGGTGGGTGGTGAGATTGAGTGGGTGGGTGTGGGGTTGGAACAGATTGGTGGGGTTGAGGTAGGGTGGGTGGGGTAGGGTGGGTGAAGATTAGGTGGGATTAGTGGGGTGGGTGGTGGGGATGGTGGGGTGGGTGGAGGAGAGTTGGTAGGGTGGGTTGGTGGGGTTGGGGTGGGTGGTGGAAGAGTGGGGTTGTGTGGTGGGGTGGTGGGGTGGGTGTGGTGGGGTGGTGGGGTGGGTGTGGGGTGTGGGTGGGTGGGGTGTGGGGTGGGGTGGTGGGTAATGGGTGGGTGGTGGGAGGTAGTAAGGTGGGTGAGGTGAGATTGGTGAGTGGGTGGAGCAAGATTGGTGGGGTGGGTGGTAGGGGTGGTGGGTTGGAACAGGTGGGAGTGGTGGGGTGGGTGGTAGGGTGGTGGGGTGGGTGGGGTGGGTGGGGTGGGTGGTGGGGTGGTGGGGAGTGGGTGTGGGGTGTGGGGTGTGGGGTGGGGTGGGTGAGTGGGGTTGGTGGGGTGGGTTGGAGGGTGGGTGGAGTGGGTGGGTTGGTGAGGGGTGGGTGGTGGGGTGGGGTGGGTTGGTGGGGTCAGTGGGTGGGTTGGTGGGGTTGGGGCGGGTTGTGGGTGGGGTGAGTGGGTGGTAGATGGTGGGAGGTGGATGGGAGGGTGGGTGGAGTTGGGAGGTGGTGAGAGTGGGTGGTAGGGTGGTGGGGTGGGTGGGTAGGGTGGGCAGGGTGGTGGTAGGGTGAGTGAGGTGGTTGGTGGGAGGAGTGAAGTGGGGTGGGTGGTGGGGTGGTTGGGGTGGGTGTTGAGATTGGTGGGGTGGGTGGAGTGGGGTTGGTGGGGTTGGTGGGGTGTGGTGGGGTGGGTGTGGGGTGGTGGGGATGGTGGAGTGGTGGGGTGGGTGGTGGGGTGGGGTGGGGTTGGTTGGAGGTGGGGTGGTGGGGATGTGGGTGGTGGGGTGGGGTGGGTTGGTGGGGTGGTGGGGTGTGGGTGGTGAAGGTGGTAGATTAGTAAGGTGGGTGGTAGAGGGTGGTGGGGTGGGGTGGTGGGGTGGAAGGTGGGTGGTGGGGTGTGGTAGGAGTTAGATTGGTGGGATGAAATGAAGATTGGGTGGTGGGGTGGTAGGGTGGAGTGGAGTGGGGGTGAAAGTGGGTAGTTGGAGTGGGGTGGGGTGGGTGGGGTGGAACAGGTGGGGTGGGTGGAGGTGAGGTGGGTCTGTGGGTGGGAGTGGGTGGAGATGGGGGTGGAGTGTGGTGATGTGGGTGAGGGTGGGGTGGGTGGAGTTGGGGTTGGGTGGGGGAGATGGGGTGGGAGGTGAGAGATGGGTGGAGGGGAAGGTGGGGTGGTGTAGGTGGGTGGGATGGGGTGTGGGTGGGGTGGGGTGGAGGGTGGGGTGGGGTGGGTGGAGGTAAAGATTGGAGGTGAGGAGTGGGTGGAGGTGAGGTGGGGTGGAGGTGGGGAGTGGAGTGGAGAATGGTGAGAGTGGAGGTGAGGAGTGGGGTGGAGGTGAGGTAGGGTGGTGGTGGAAGTGGGTGGAGGTGGAGGTGGGTGTGGAGGTGGAGTGGGGTGGAGGTGGGGTGTGGGTGGAGTGGGGTGGGGTGGGAGGAGATGGGGATTGGAGGTGGGGTGGGTGGAGGGGAAGTTGGAGTGGAGGTGGGTGGAGTGGAGGTGGGTGGGGAGATGGGGTGGAAGGGGTGGGTGGAGGTGGGGTGAGGATGTGGAGGTGGGGTGGGGTGGAGGTGGGGTGGGGGGGTGGGTGGGGTGGGGTGGAGGTGGGGGTGGGATTGGGTGGGGTGGGTGGGTGGTGGGGTGGAGGTGGTGGGTGGGTGAAGTGGGTGGAGGTGGGGAGTGGGGTGGGATGGGGTGGGTGGAGGTGGGGTGGGTGGGTGAGGTGAGGGTGGGTGGGGTGGATGGAGGTGGGGTGGGTGGGGTGGGGTGGGGGTTGGGTGTGGTGGGTGGGGAGGTGGGGTGGGGTGGAGGTGGGGTGGGTGGAGGTGGGGTGGGTTGGGTGGGGTGGGGTGGGATGGGGTGGGTGGGGTGGGGTGGAGGTGGGTGGGGTGGGTGGGTGGGGGTGGGGTGGGTGGGGTGGGTGTGGTGGTGGGGTGGGTGTGGGGGGGTGGTGGGTGGGGTGGGTGTGGGTGGGGTGGGTGGCGGTGGGGTGGGTGGAGGTGGGGTGGGTGGGGTGAGGTAGGTGGAGTGGGGTAGGTGAGGGGTGGGGGTGGGTGGAGGTGGGGTAGATGGAGGTGAGTGGGTGGAAGTGGGAGTGGGTGGAGGTGTGAAGTGGGTGGAGGTGAGTGGGTGGAGGGAGTAGGTGGAGATGGGGTGGGTGGAGGAGGGAGTGGGGTGGAATGGGGTGAGTGGGTGGGGGTGGGTTGGGTGGGGTGGGTGGGTGTGGGGTGGGTGGAGGTGTGGGGTGGGTGTGGGTGGGGGTGGGTGGAGGTGGGGTGGGTGGAGTGGTCTGGGTGGAGATGGGGTAGGTGGAGGTGGGGAGGTGGGTGGGGTGGGTGGAGGTGTGGGGTGGGTGGGTGGGGTGGGTGGGTGGGGGTGGGTGGAGGTGGGGTGGGTGGAGAGAAGGGGTGGGTGGGGTGGGTGGGATGTAGGTGGAGGTGAGGTGGGTGGTGAGTGAGGTGTGGTGGGGTGGTGCTGAGGTGGAGGTGGGAGTGGGTGGAGATGGGGTGGGTGGAGGTGGGAGGTGGAGGTGGAGATGATCTAGGTGGAGGTGGGGTAGGTGGGAGAAGGAGGGGTGGGTGGAGGGGGTGAGGTAGGTGGAGGTGAGGTGTGGAGTGAGGTAGGTGGGAGTGGATAGGTGGAGGTGGGAGGTAGGTGGAGATGATCTAGGTGGAGGTGAGGCAGGTGGAGATGATAGGGTGGAGGGAGGTAGGTGGAGGTGGGAGGTAGGTGGAGGTGAGGTAGATGGAGATGAGGTGGAGGGAGGTGGGTGGGAGAGGGATCAGGTGGAGGAGGTAGGTGGAGATTATCTAGGGTGGAGGTGAGGGGTAGGTGGAGATGAGATCTAGGTGGAGGTGAGGGAGGTGGAGATGATCTAGGTGGAGGTGAGGTAGGTGGAGGTGAGGTGGGTGGAGGTGAGGTGGAGGGAGATGATGTAGGTGGAGGTGAGGTAGGTGGAGATGATCTAGGTGGAGGTGAGGTAGGTGGAGATGAGGTAGGGTGGAGGTGAGGTAGGTGGAGATGATCTAGGTGGAAGGTGGGAGGTAGGTGGAGTGTGTGGTGAGGTGGAGATGAGGTAGGTGGAGGTGAGGTAGGTGGAGGTGGGGTAGATGGAGATGATCTGTGAGGTGGAGGTGGGTGAGGAGAATCTAGGTGGAGGTGAGGCAGGTGGGAGATGATGTGGAGATGATCTAGGTGGAGGTGAGGTAGGTGAGATGATCCGGGAGGTGGAGGTGGGTGGGAGATGAGGTAGGTGGAGATGATCTAGGTGGAGGTGTGAGGTAGGTGGAGATGATCTAGGGGTGGGAGATGATCAGGTGGAGGTGGTAGGTGGAGATGAGGTAGGTGGAGGTGAGTAAGAAGGTGAGGTAGGAGATGAGGTAGGTGGAGGTGAGGCAGGTGGAGATGATCTGGGTGGAGGTGAGTGTAGGTGGAGATGATCTAGGTGGAGTGTGAGGTAGGTGGGAGATGATCTAGGTGGAGGTGAGGTAGGGTGGGAGGTGAGGCAGGTGGAGGTGAGGTAGGTGGAGGGTGAGGTAGGTGGGAGGTGAGGAGGTGGAGATGAGTGTAGGTGGAGGTGAGGTAGGTGGAGGTGATCTAGGTGGAGGTGAGGTAGGTGGAGATGATCTAGGTGGAGGTGAGATAGGTGGAGGAGAGTCAGGTGGAGGTGAGGTGGTGGAGATGAGTAGGTGGAGGGGTGAGGTAGGTGGAGATGAGGTAGGTGGAGGTGGAGGTAGGTGGAGATGATCTAGGTGGAGGAGGGGAGTGAGGTAGGTGGAGGTGAGGATGTGGAGGAGATTAGGAGGTGAGGTAGGTGGGAGATGAGTGTAGGTGGAGGTGAGGTAGGTGGAGATGATCTAGGTGGAGGTGGGAGGTAGGTGGGAGATGAGGTAGGTGGAGGTGAGGTAGGTGGAGATGAGGTAGGTGGAGATGAGGTAGGTGGAGGTGAGGGGTGGAGGTGAGTGTAGGTGGGAGGTGGGAGGCAGATGGAGATGAGGTGGAGGGTGAGGCGGTGGAGATGAGGGGTAGGTGGAGGCAGAGGTGGGTGGAGATGATCTAGGTGGAGGTGAGGTAGGTGGGAGGTGAGGTAGGTGAGTGAGGTGATGGAGATGATCTAGGTGAGGTGAGGCAGGTGGGAGATGAGGTAGGTGGAGGTGAGGTAGGTGGAGATGATAGGTGGAGTGTGAGGTAGGTGGAGAGTGGAGGTAGGTGGAGGTGGTAGGTGGAGATGAGGTAGGTGGAGGTGAGGTAGATGGAGATGATCTAGGTGGAGGTGAGGTAGGTGGAGATGAGGTAGGTGGAGGTGAGTAGGTGGGAAGGTAGGGTGAGGTAGGTGGTGGTGGTGATCTAGGAAGGTGGGTGGAGGTGAGTGGTGGAGGTGAAGGTAGAGTGAGGTAGGTGGAGGTGAGGTGGGTTGGGAGGTGAGGTAGGTGGAGGTGAGGTAGGTGGAGGTGAGGTGGGTGGAGGTGGGGTAAGGTGGAGATGGGGTAGGTGGAGGTGAGGTGGGTGGAGGTGATAGGTGAGATGAGGTGGGTGGAGGTGAGGTAGGTGGAGGTGGTGGGTGGAGGTGAGGTAGGTGGAGGAGGGAAGGGGTGGAGGTGATCTAGGTAGAGGTGAGGTGGGCTGGAGGTGAGGTGGGTGGAGGTGAGGTGGGGTGAGCAGGTGGGTGAGGTAGGTGGAGGTGGGAGTAGGTGGGAGAAGGGAGAGGAGGTGAGTAGGTGGAGGTGATCTAGGTAGAGATGGGGTAGGTTGGAGGTGAGGTGGGTGGAGGTGAGGTGGGTGGAGGTGAGGTAGGTGGAGGTGAGGTAGGTGGCTGGTAGGTGGGGAGAGTAGGTGGAGGTGATCTGGGTGGAGGTGAGGTGGGTGGAGATGAGGTGGTGGGGTGGTGGAGGTGGAGATGATCTGGTGGGGTGAGGTGGGTGGAAGTTAGGTATGGAGGTGGGGTGGGTGGAGGTGAGGTAGGTGGTGTGGTGGGTGGAGGTGGTGGGTGGAGGTGAGGTAGGTGGGTGGTGAGGTGGGTGGATGAGGTAGGTGGAGATGATCTGGGTAGGGTGAGGTGGGTGGAGGTGAGGTGGGTGGTGGAGGTGGGGTAGGTGGAGATGATCTGGGTGTGGAGGTGAGGTAGGTGGAGATGATCTGGGTGGAGGTGAGGTAGGTGGAGGTAGGTGCTGGAGGTGAGGTGGTAGGTGGTGGAGAATGATCTAGGTGGAGGTGAGGTAAGGTGAGGTTAGGTGGAGGTGAGGTAGGTGGAAGTGAGGTGGTGGGTGAGGTAGTGGGTGGTGGGTGGAGGTGAGGTAGGTGGGTGAGGTAGGTGGAGGTGATCTAGGTGGGTGAGGTAGGTGGAGGTGAGGTGGGTGTGGAGGTGAGGTAAGGTGGAGGTGAGGTAGGTGGAGGTGGTGGGTGGAGGTGAGGTAGGTGGGGTGATCTGGGTGGGTGGGGTGGGTGGAGGTGAGGTGGGTGGAGGTGGGGTAGGTGGAGGTGAAGTGGGTGGAGGTGGGAGTGGGTGGGTGGGTGGGTGGGCAGGTGTGTGGGTGTCTTTCTTCTCAGCTGAGGCGTTGGTGTCCTTGGCATCTAATTTGCTTCTCTTTCGTTCATTGTGTCGTAAGTTGTGTAGGTGTGTGGGTGTATTTGTGAGTGTGAATATTGTGAGTGAGTGTGTAGGTGTAGTGAATGAGTGGTTATGTGTGTTTGTACTGTAGTTGTATGTGTGGGTGTTCAGTTGTAAATCAGTGTTTGCTATTCTGAATGTGGAGTAAGTGGATATAGTTATGACTGAGTGAGAGATGGTTTCTAAATTGGACAAGAAATTCGACATTGTTATACTGGAGAAGTTTTTTGTTAGTACAGTATACACTATACTATATGTAGAACTTAGAAAACGTTATATAGCTGTGAATGTTGTCCTCGCCAAAAAGACTTATTCAGCAATACACCATTTATGTGAGTCTTTTTTTTTTGTAACCCACGTATGCCCACACCCAGACACACCCACACTCTCTTTACACACACACACACACACACATATATACATTTAAACTAGAGGTGCGGCTGCTGAGTGGATGCAACGCTCGCCTTCTGTCCTTGGGGATCGCTGGTTCGCGCCCAAAGTGAAGGTGATCGAAGACAGTGTTGGCTACGCTGTCTTTTGTGTATCCACATTGCTCTTAAAGGACCGTCAGGATTATGAAACATTTCCACACTAAAGTACATAATACAAGCTCGCGCCCACCAACGTACACTCACGTTAACACACAATAGAGTTGAATTACAGTATGGTGTTTAAAAAATCAGTCGTAACTACAGCAGCAATATAGGTCTTGAGGGAAAATTCTACGTAAATGTCAGTATTTGGGACGTGATGATATATTGTGTGGATGTGGGTGTGTGGATGTGTGTGTGTGTGGATGTGTGGGTGTGTGTGTGTGTGTGTGTGTGGGTGGGTGGTATGAAAATGGTTCCTTGTGCGTCTCAACTCTTTCTCTTGGTTTAACTAGATTTGTTCAACGACGAAACACCATTACTTATACTTGACTTCCAGTGCACCGAAAGTGGTGTGTTTGATCAAATGTAGAGAAGTGTAATTTTCATTTAACTGTTTCCTCTGTATTAGCCAAATTAAAAACATGATTACACATCATATGGAAGAAGGAATTTTTATGTTATCGTTCCAGTCTCTTTATTAGACAACGTTAACAAAATGAGTTATATTTTATGTATGTGTGTAAAGAAAGAAGTTATAATGAATGTCACCTCCCCCCCCCCCCAGAAAAGTTTCAGGGAATAGTATTGATTCTGTCTATCTGTCTGTCTGTCTGTCTGTCTGTCTGTTTGTCTATTAATTTGTGGTTTAGTTAAAAAAACAACAACAAAGATTGGGTTCTTTGTAGCTTCAACGTCATACGAAAATTCTTTATACACATACTAATTAGTTCTGGACTCGACTGATTTTGGTCGTGATGGGATGGGAGGAGGGTGATATCAGTCATTCTTGTAAAATTTATATTTAAAATATTATTTTAATAATTCAGGAATATTGTAAATACTAAAGTGTAAAAATAAATAAAAGTACCTGTACATGGTTGTTGAAGAAATAAGTTCAACGTTTCGGAGGAAGTTGAAAAGTGGAATTTAAAGTGATACAGTAATTGTTTCCCACAGGATTTACGTTGGCAGGACACAGTCAACAGAAAAGGATACCCTGGGAGGTGATTTACTGTATGTAGGTTAAGAATACATAACGACGAAGTACTTAACAATACGCTACATAATAGTAATATAGTGAAGTGCTGAAATATCGAGAACGTCTCGTGTTTTGAAATAAAGGAAGAGATGGCGAGGAAACTGCAGAAGTTCATCATTTTGTTTGACAACCCCAACCTGCTGTACTTCCCGGGGCACTTCATCTCCGGCCGCGTCATCGTCGAGCTGGAGGAAGACACATCAGTGTTAGGTAGGTGAACATTTGGCTAATACAGTACTGTAATGTTTAGAGTAGTGGGTAATTATTGACGAGATACCCGCCACCGATTTTTCATAGAAAACGCCATAAAGTATTTTTTATGCTAATTTAACCTAACCTACCCTACCATAACACTAACCAAACGTATGATCTAATCTACCCTAACACTAACCTACCCGAATACTAACCTAAGGTAATCTAACGCACCCTGATCTAACCAACCCTGATCTAACCAATCCAAATCAAACTTATCATAACCTAACTCCCCGAGTTAACTTTAGGATGGTCAGTCTTCAGGTGAAAATAACTAGGGTGTCTAAACTTAAGGTGATTCGTCTTTTGTTTTCTATATTTGTGTTTCGCCTGTCCTTGGTGTGAACACCATAAACCTGCAGGAAGTTCACCAATGTACATGTAAGTGCCGGTGCAAGAGCTCTGATGAGGCTAGCGATAGACGGCATCCGATTGCTGTTGGTAATTTGACGAAAATTTTTCTTGCATGAAATTTGAGTAAACTTCACCAAGATGTGCACAGTTTTAAGTCCTTTGTTTGTTGTGATTTAGCCATTTGTTCACGAAGTTCGCTAAGCTGCTTTTATTTTCCCTTAATTTTAAATGTTTCATTGTACTGAGTTTGTTTTAGATACACTAGCTGTTACCGTAGTGATATAAAGCGCTGTTCACTAGGTGTGTCTAGTTTGTGCACGAAACACCTTTGGAAATGCATATTTATGCATTTATGTTAAGGTAAACAAGTCGAGACTGATCCACAGACTAGTTGTATCGAGTATGAAATAATATAATACAACACAACGATTATGATTGTAACGTTGTGAGGAACTCCCTGTCACGCACTGTTTTCTTGTGTCATTTAACCCCATCATTTCAAATCATCCTACCTCATACCTTCAGTCTTTGTAAGGGAGGCGCCGTGTTGAAAAGATCTGACAACAGTACTTGTCTAATCTAGACTTCCTGCACTTTTTATGTTAAAATATTTGTTATATGATTGTAAATTATGTATCACGAGGACTGTTTTATGTGTTAATGAAACATTTTGACACACACACACACACACACACGCGCACACAGAGCATCAACAAAGGGGTTGACCCACACACACAGCAGCCCGACGCAGGACACAGGAGGTCACGAGGGCAAGAATCTGGACTTTCTCTGACTAATCTAACCATTTACAGGTGGGTCGCACACAAGCCAGGTAGTTGTAATTCATATGCCACGATCCAAGCTCATATGACACAAAAGTGGGAGTTGGAACTCATGATGGTATACAACGATAATAAACATTTAAGCATTGTTGTAAATAAATACTCGTTATACCGTACATTTGCGATCATAGTTTTTTATTCATGCCAAGCTGATCGACAACTACCAGTAAATGACTAGTTAAATTGATTGATAGATTAATACGAGCAGGTAGTTATGCAGATAGATAATGAGTAAATTTTTTTATTATTTTACATTGTTTGAAAATTTATAGAGACAATGCAGGTACAATATACAATGTACATAGTCAGTGCAGGTACAGACACTATAGGTAGAGTATGCAGGTTAATTACCAGAGGGAATTTATACCTTCGGCATGAAGATGAACTGTGGGAAGGAAGAAGGATGATAATAAGAATTGCGGAAGAGACGATGGAAGAGATAAAAGAGGAACACAGCGAAGGAAAGAGAAGGGTCTGCAAGGAGGAAGGAACAGCACATATGAGAAAAGGGGGCAGGAGCAGGGGAAGGGTAGGAATAGGAGGGGAGGAGTATGAGGAGGGGTAGGAGTAGAGGGAGGGGTAGGGGTAGGAGGCGTGGAGTAGGAGGAGGGGTGGGAGTAGAGGGAAGGGTAGGGGTAGGAGGCGTGGAGCAGGAGGAGGGGTGGTGGTGGGGATCATCACAGAACAGGTCTGGGGTGATGGTATTGGTGAGGTTGTGCTGGGCTGACCGGCCGCGTGGGAGGGTCTCTCTCTCTAAGGTCATGGAGCACCTGCAGGGTGGTGGTGGTGGCGACTCTGGCGAGGCTCTTCTTAGGGCATGGAGCAACATCAGGGTGGTGGTGGTAGCGAGGCTCCTTTTAGGTTATGGAGCACCATCAGGGTGGTGATGGCGGCGAGGCTCCTCTTAGGTCATGGAGCACCTTCCTGTACCTATAAAAACCAGTTAGGTAATAACCCTCACTGCAGGAAGATGTTTTAACTCTGGACTGTAATATTGGGGTGGTGTTATACGTTATTATAGTCATTATTGTTTTACTACTACTACTACTACTACTCCTGGTACTACTATCGGTACTACTACTACCGGTACTGCTGCTGCTGCTGCTGTGGTCACTCGTGTCTCCAAACGGCCAACCTGTATGACCTATAACAATCCTATCCACCAATCACGTCCGTTGTTACATTACCAATACTCAATTATTCATAAATAGTGATACCGGTAATGCCACTATGACGTTGCCGTTTGGAGACACTGGTCACCACAGTACTACTGGTACTACTGCTACCACTACTACTGGTACTACTTTTTTTTAATTTACAAAAAAATGGCCTCCAGCCTCCCCCAATAGCCATACCTTCGCCACCATTTTATTACCTTAATATTAAATATCCTAATACATAAGTAGCTATCCTAGCTGTGTTGAGTTAGTTGAGCCGCAGATCTATGCTGCATTCAGTGACTGTTGCCTCATCGTCAATATCTGCGACTGTTGGGGCTTTGGGTCGAT
Organism: Homarus americanus; assembly: GCF_018991925.1. Classification (NCBI taxonomy): domain Eukaryota; kingdom Metazoa; phylum Arthropoda; class Malacostraca; order Decapoda; family Nephropidae; genus Homarus; species Homarus americanus. The sequence goes on from NW_024713129.1 coordinate 21,770,592, forward strand.
AATCTCGTTCTCCTGAAGCAAAGTAATGCAGACCTGAAAAGAGGGAAGGACAGTCGACATCTCAACCATGCTGCAACGTAGCTTGTGGGCTGCTGCTTCTGCTCAGATAGCACCTCGGCCAGTCTTGTGTGGAAGCATCTTGCACTTGGTCACATCCTGCAAGTTGTTGAGAACACCGGAGGAGTGAAGCTGCTTTGATCCACATTCTGAATTCTCTCTTGTAGTTCTCGCTCCTCTTGTGTGCAGCCTCGAGAGATAGTTCACGGTGACACGCAGTCATGGTGTAAAATATCGTGATGTCAAAGAAGGCTCGCTGTCCCCACGTCCAGAGCCCTCGACCACTGACATACACATGAGCTTCATTGGATGCGTTGGAGGCTCTGTGAAGGAGATTCTCACCGTCCAAAGGAAGATTTCCTTCAGCATATTAGAACATAAGAATGGAGGAAATTGCAGCAGGCCTATTGGCCCATACTGGGCAGTTCCATTTACACCCAACCCCTGTTACTCATATATCCATCCAACCTATGTTTGAAGCTTTCCCTCGTATTCGAGTCAATAATGATATTTGGTAACTTGTTCCATTCATCCACAATATTTCCAAACCAATGTTTACCTATTTCACGCCGAAATCTAAATTTGTCTAATTTAAAACCATTGTTACGAGTTCGCTCCTGGTTGGATAGTTTGAGTACCTTTGTTATGTCCCCTTTGTTCAGTCCTGACTTCCATTTATACACCTCTATCATATCGCCCCTCACCCTACGTCTCTCGAGGGAGTGCAAATTAAGATGATTTAACCTGTCTATGTAATCAAGGTTCCAAATGCCCGGAATTAGTCTTGTCATTCTCCTCTGAATTCTGTCTAGGGATTCTATATCCATTCTGTAGTACGGTGACCAGAATTGAACTGCATAATCCAAGTGAGGTCTCACAAGCGCAAGATATAGTTTCAGGATGACCTCTCCAGTTTTGTAACTAGCTCTCCTTTGTATGAACCCAAGTACTTTATTAGCCTTGTTTCGAGCAAATACACATTCTTTACCTGGCTTAAGATTCCTACTTATCATTACTCCTTAATCTTTCTCACATTCAGACTTCTCTATAACATCGTTGTTCATCTGATATCTGGTTTCTCTGTTTACATCTCCTAGACTAATTACTTTACAATTTCCACATTGAATTTCATCTGCCATTTTTCAGACAAATTCTTCTGCCTCATGCATACGAAGCCCCCCTTCGTGCACACCATGGCGTGGTCGATGTTGTAGGACGAGCCACACTCATTGGGTGGGCATACCCTCTACTGGCCAACCGTATCTTAGAGCAATGGCATCTGTAAATTCTTGTTTGTTAAGGCTGAAGCCTTTATTGGTAACGTTGTTAGCCAGTTTGAGGCGCCCACCTCCTGCACTACAGCTACTTTTATTTTCTCTCAAGTTCGCTGACAACTGCTTCATCAGTTCTTGAAGTTTTTCGTTTAGGGTGTGCTGCTGTTCTGTCATAATGGAACGTCGAATTTTTCGTAGTTCATTAGTCTCCTCCTCATACATTTTGAGCTATTATGTGCTCAGTGAGGGCTGTCGTGGGCTTGACAAAAGCTCTAATGTTCAGTGGCAGTAAGCTGCTCTGGATTAGTAATTCCTATTCCTCCCAGTCTCGGTGGTTGTGCAAGGAGTGACCTTTCTGCTGGGGCAAAGTGAAGGCTTTTCAATACTGTTGGAATAAAAGTGATCCTAACGTCTTCTTCTAGAATCTAGAGGGTGGAGTAGAGTTCGATTTGTAGGTTGCTGCTTCTGATTTGAAAACACCTCAGCCAGTCTGGCATGCAAACACCTTGCACTAGGTCCCATCCCATTGATTAATTAGGGGATATATATATATATATATATATATATATATATATATATATATATATATATATATATATATATATATATATATATATATATATATATAATGGTGAAATTAGGAATAAATTGGAGAAATTAATGATTATTTTGCAAAAAGTATTAATTCATGTGGGGAAACTTTGATGATTTTGAGGAAATGTTGATAATTTCAGGGGAATATTAATTATTTGTGTAAATTATTAGTTATTTTGGACAACATTTAGCTATTCGGGGAAATAGTAATTATTAGGGGAAAATCAATAATTATTTAGAGATTTATATAATGTTTTGGGGAATTATTTGACAATGTGCCAGGATAATTTCTTGTTTGGAGTATTTATTTTATTTTTGGGGATATTATCTATAATTTGGGGATAATAATATGTTAAGCTTCACTGCCACAACACTTCAGGACCCGCCATTGTGTTGTCTGTCCTGCCCTACAGGTGTACGAGGCGTCTGGTGCTGGATAGTATTATTATTATTATTATTATTATTATTATTATTATTATTATTATTATTATTATTATTATTATTATTATTATTATTATTATTGCTGTTGTTGTTGTTGTTGTTGTTATTGTTACTGTCGTTGCTGTTGTTGCTGTTGTTCTTGTTGTATAAGTTAATGTTGCTGTTGTTGTTGCATGTGTTGTAACAGTTTTGTTGTTGCTGTTGTTGTTGTTGTTGATATTGCTGTTGTTATTTGTTCTTGTTGTTGTTGTTGTTGTTGTTGTTGTTGCTATTGTGTTCTTAAGTAGTTGGCAGTGCTGTTGTTGTTGTTGTTGTTGCTGTTGTTATATTGTTTGTTGTTGTTGTTATATGTTGTTGTTGTTGTTGTTGTTGTTGTTGTTGCAATCAATATTTTATTTGCTTTTTATTATTTTATTCATATTATTGGTAGTATTATGATGGTTTTGATTATCATTTTATTATAACTTGAATATTGTACCTTTATTGAGAGTAGCTAATAACAATATAATAATAATATACATGAGGGTTAACTCCATATAAGGTATAATAAAGTATATATATATGAATGTTGTATATTATAAAGATATATATACAGGTAACATATGAACCACCAGGTGTCTCCTTGTGATACGACCACACAGACCAGGGCTACTCATGTTAAACCTACAATGTTAAAGATTTGTCCCCAGGTTAGGTTGGTTAAGGTTAGGAAGGATAGGGTGTAATTATCAGGAAAATAAGCTGGGTGGTTAATCTTCACGTGATTTCAAGAACAATAAAAATATAAATTACATAACACGAATTACGCAATGACTTTATTTCTTTTTTATGTGACTGTAAAACTTGATAAGATTTGCCATACGCTTTAATTACTTAACTGCCAATTAGAGGATGGAACGAGCCAATCAGAGAGACTATTTACATCGTTCCGTGGGAGTGTGTGGTTGGTCCGCCGAAGAGCCTGGCATATGGTTATAGTATAGTGAGAGGAGAGGGAGGAAGAGGAGGTGGGAAGCAGGAAGAGAGGGGAGAGAGAGAGAGAGGGAGAGATAGAGAGAGAGAGGAGAGAGAGAGAGAGAGAGAGAGAGAGAGAGAGAGAGAGAGAGAGGGAGAGAGAGAGGAGAGAGAGGAGAGATAGAGAAAGAGAGAGAGAGAGAGGGAGAGAGAGGGGAGAGCGAGAGAGAGAAAGAGAGAGAGAGAGGGGAGAGAGAGTGTGAGAGCGAGAGATAGAGAAAGAGAGAGAGAGGGAGGGAGAGAGAAGTAGGAGAGCGAGAGATAGAGAGAGAGAGAGAGAGAGGAGAGAGAAGAAGAGAGAGAGAGAGATAGAGAAAGAGAGAGGTGAGGAACAAGAGAAAATCAACAAAATAAATTCAATATTAAAAGACCAAGACGATTTATGTAATATTTTCAAACGTTGTATTTGTAAGAGCAAGAAATGGTTTTGTTAATACTGTTTTTGTTTTTTCTGTTATGTAGTGAAGCGAAATTATTTGTTTGCGTAATATAGTAAATAGATATAATTTATTGACCTAATGAAAGATATAGACAATTTATTGATCTTTTAAATGTAAGCGAAGAGAAATTATTTATTGACCCATTAAGAAGGTCACGGGTCAAAGTTCACTTGTTTGATATAAATTTAAACTTAGTAATAGATATGTTGTTTTTTTGTTTCTAGTCTCCATTCTTTCTCTTCCTGTTTTTTAGATGAGAGACAATGAGCGAGAGAAGACCTTATAATGTAACTGCCCCTGAAGTATATGTGACGTCACTACTCCCATTGTATGACGTCACTTCTCAATAAACGATGCACTTCCTACCCCGGTTTGTGACCATCTAACCCGTATCCGATATCACTTCCTATACCCATAATAAGAAGTCATATCTTAAGCCCTGAATAATAGGCATGCCACCCGACTTGTTGACGCACTTCCTGTTCCTCAGGGGACGTCACTATGACCTCCGTGGCTAGAGACTTTTGCAACGCTGGGAAACAAAACCATAAACTCAACGATGTTAATAAAGATAAATTAATTATTATTATTATTATTATTATTATTATTATTATTATTATTATTATTATTATTATTATTGTTGTTGTTGTTATGTTGTTGTTGTTGTTGTTATTATTATTTTGTTATTATTATTATTTTATTATTATTATTATTATTATTATTATTTTATTATTATTATTATTATTATTATTATTATTATTATTATTATTATTATTATTTCGGTTTCTAATAATTTGATTCTTATTTAAAGGTATAGAGAGAGAGAGAGAGAGAGAGAGAGAGAGAAGAGAGAGAGAGAGAGAGAAAAAGATATTAGATAATAAACTATAATTATGGACCACAAAAGATAATTAATTGGGAGGTTCCAGAGCATATTAAATGAGATGGACCTGACAGTGTTTTGAGGTGAGCTGATGGTGAAGGAGTGATTGATGTTATGGTGAAGGAAGAGATTGATGTGTGAAGGTAGTGATTGAGGTTATAGTGAAGGTAGTGATTGATGTGGTGAAGGTAGTGATTGATGTTGTGGTGAAGGTAGTGATTGATGTTATGGTGAAGGTCGAGATTGATGTTATGTGAAGGAAGAGATTGATGTTATGGTGAAGGAAGAGATTGATGTTGTGGTGAAGGTAGTGATTGATGTTATGGTGAAGGTAGATTGATGTTATGGTGAAGGTAGTGATTGATGTTATGGTGAAGGAAGAGATTGATGTTATGGTGAAGGAAGAGATTGATGTTATGGTGAAGGAAGAGATTGATGTTGTGGTGAAGGTAGTGATTGATGTTGTGGTGAAGGTAGTGATTGATGTTGGGGTGAAGGTAGTGATTGATGTTATGGTGAAGGTAGTGATTGATGTTATGGTGAAGGTAGTGATTGATGTTATGGTGAAGGTAGAGATTGATGTTATGGTGAAGGTAGTGATTGATGTTATGGTGAAGGAAGAGATTGATGTTATGGTGAAGGAAGAGATTGATGTTGTGGTGAAGGTAGTGATTGATG
>NW_024713129.1:21780972-21785972 GCF_018991925.1 Homarus americanus
TTTAGATTTAAGCGCGAAATAGGTAAACATTGGTTTGGAAACAGAGTAGTATTAATGGAACAAGTTACCAAACATCATCATTAATCCCTGAATACGCTGGACAGCTTCAAACACAGGTTGGGTGGGATATGAGCAATAGGGTTGGGTGTATGGGACTGGCCAGTATGGGACAAGAGGCCCTGCAGTTTCCTCCATTTTTTTTCCCTTATCCCTTCCGTTCTTCTTTCCTCTGCTTTCCTCTGCCCTTCCTGCTTCCCCGTCCTCCTCCTCCTCCTCTCCCCTCCCTCCCTCCCTCCCTCCCTCCCCTATTCTTCTGCCCTTCCTGCCTCCCCCCACCTCCCTCTTTATACCTACCCAATATAATCCAGGTAGAGCTAACGTAACATTCTCCCCAGGTGAGTGGTGTTGAATGGTAGTGAGGGACACAGAGGACAGGTGAAGAGCAGCAACGATGATAAGGTGAGAAGGAAGAGAGAAGACATGGTGAAGGAGGAGAGGGTGTGTGTGTGTGTGGGGTGTGTGGGGTGGGGTGGGTGGTGGGTGGGTGGTGTGCCTGTGCGTGTGTGTGTGTGTGTGTGGTGTGTGTGTGTGTGTGTGTGTGTGTGTGTGTGTGTGTGTGTGTGTCTGGGTGTGTGTGTGTGTGTGTGTGTGTGTGGGTGGTTAGCATGTCCACCCATCAGTAGTTGGTGACCTCGGAATGTTAATCTATTTGCGAGTAACGTTGTGGGGTTGTCTGGTCCTCTCGGATTATTCCTGCTGGGTCTTACAGCTCGTTGACTCAGGGCAGAGGTGACGTATCGTTTGAGGTCGTCGGCCATTTACTATTGTCAATGTTAATAATAATGCCATGAAGATTTACCAGGTATGGCTGCTACCCTACATTGTCCTCATGGAGTTCCACTATTTTAAGTTTCATCCAAATCTATCAACAAATTATATACACCTGAGTCTCCCTAAAATAAATAAATACTGAAGTCGAGTATGTCCCCTGGCCACCCTGAGACACTCGATGGGCCAAGAATATCCCTGGGCCACAGTTTCCCCACCTTGACTTAGGGGATAGTTGTGTTAGCGTTCACACCTAAACAGTGCACGCCTGGGTGGCCCTAGGTCGGCCATCCTCCAACACCAGGGGCGGCCATTAGTACCAGGGGCGGGGTATACATTACGTGATTCTGGTGTAGGTGTAGGCAAGGCTAAATGTGTCTTTAGGCATGGGGGTTAAGTGTGGGCGTGATGGTTAACGTCGTACTGTGGGCGTAGTCGGTGGAGGTGGGCGCACTGCTGTCCTCACCTCCGCCCCCGCCCACTCACCTCTCATGGCAGGTCCACGTCGCCAGGCTCTTTGTTTTCATAGGGCAGCCCACCTCATAATTCACTGGAGAGAGAGAGAGAGAGAGAGAATAATGGAAAAGGTGAAGGAATAATTAGGTAATTGTGTTCCGAAGATCTCAGGTTCTCCACACAAGGTCTCCCATCTCTCTCTCTCTCACACCTCCCCTTATTATTCCGCCATGCCTCTCTCTCTCTCTCTCTCTCTCTCTCACACCTCCCTTATTATTCCGCCATACCTTCCTCACTTTTTTTCTCTCTCATCTCTCTCAGCTCCTCTCTACCTCTCTCCTTATCTCTTTCTGTTTTCTTACTTATCATTTATCCAATTAATCTGTTTCTTCTCATCTGTTTCTCACTCCAGGGAGGAAGTCGAGAAACAACTTCACGGAAATATAAGAACTTTGGCTTTAGAGACACAGTAGTATTTGGATGGTGTTATAGTGTGTTGTGGTGGTGTGGTGGTGCTATAGTGTGTTGTGGTGGTTGTTAGTGTGTGTGGTGTTATAGTGTGTTGTGGTGTGTGGTGGTGCTATAGTGTGTTGTGGTGGTGTTATAGTGTTGTGGTGGTGTTATAGTGTTGTGGTGGTGTTATAGTGTTGTGATGGTGTTATAGTGTTGTGGTGGTGTTATAGTGTGTTGTGGTGGTGTTATAGTGTTGTGGTGGTGTTATAGTGTTGTGGTGGTGTTATAGTGTTGTGGTGGTGTTATAGTGTTGTGGTGTTATAGTGTGTTGTGTGGTGTGGTGGTGCTATAGTGTGTTGTGGTGGTGTTATAGTGTTGTGGTGGTGTTATAGTGTGTTGTGGTGATGTTATAGTGTTGTGGTGATGTTATAGTGTGTTGTGGTGTTATTGTGTAGTGGTGGTGTTATAGTGTGTTGTGGTGGTGTTATAGTGTATTGTGTGTTGTTATAGTGTGTGGGGATGTGGTGCTATAGTGTGTTGTGGTGGTGTTATAGTGTATTGTGGTGGTGTTATAGTGTGTTGTGGTGGTGCTTATGTGTGGTGGTGTGTTATAGTGTATTGTGGTGGTGTTATAGTGTGTTGTGGTGGTGTGGTGGTCGCTATAGTGTGTTGTGGTGTTATAGTGTGTGGTGGTGTTATAGTGTGTGGTGGTGTGGTGGTGCTATAGTGTTGTGGTGGTGTTATGTGTTGTGGTGGTGTTATGCGTTATGGTGGTGTTAGTGTGTTGTGGTGTTATAGTGGTTGTGGCGTTATAGTGTGTGGTGGTGGTGCATAGTGTATTGTGGTGGTGTTATAGTGTGTTGTGGTGGTGTTATGTGTTATGGTGTTGTTATAGTGTGTTGTGGTGGTGTTATAGTGTTGTGGTGGTGTGTGGTGCTATAGTGTGTTGTGGTGGTGTTATAGTGTTGTGGTGGTGTTATAGTGTTATGGTGGTGTTATAGTGTGTTGTGGTGGTGTTATAGTGTGTCAGGTGTTATAGTGTGTTGTGGTGGTGCTATAGTGTGTTGTGGTGGTGTTATAGTGTGTTGTGGTGGTGTTATAGTGTGTTGTGGTGGTGTTATAGTGTATTGTGGTGTTATAGTGTGTTGTGATGGTGTTATAGTGTGTTGTGGTGGTGTTAATGGGTTGTGGTGGTGTTATAGTGTGTTGTGGTGGTGTGGTGGTGCTATAGTGTGTTGGGTGTTATCTGGTGGTGTTATAGTTGTGTGGTGTGGTGGTTATAGTGTGTTGTGGTGGTGCTATAGTGTGTAGGTGGTGTTAAAGTTATGGTGGTGTTATAGTGTGTGTGGTGTTATAGTGTGTTGTGGCGTTATAGTGTGTTGTGGTGGTGCTATATGTCGGTGGTGTTATAGCAGTTGTGGTGGTGTTATAGTGTTATGGTGTTGTTATAGTGTGTTGTGGTGGTGTTATAGTGTGTGTGGTGGTGTGGTGGTGCTATAGTGTGTTGTGGTGGTGTTATAGTGTGTTGTGGTGTTATAGTGTTATGGTGGTGTTATAGTGTGTTGTGGTGGTGTTATAGTGTGTTGTGGTGTTATAGTGTGTTGTGTGGTGCTATAGTGTGTTGTGGTGGTGTTATAGTGTGTTGTGGTGGTGTTATAGTGTTGTGGTGTGTTATAGTGTATTGTGGTGGTGTTATAGTGTTGTGGTGGTGTTATAGTGTGTTGTGGTGGTGTTATTGTGTTGTGGTGGTGTTATAGTGTGTTGTGGTGGTGTGGTGGTGCTATAGTGTGTTGTGGTGGTGTTATAGTGTTGTGGTGGTGTTATGGTGTTGTTATAGTGTGTTGTGGTGGTGTTATGGTGTTATGGTGTTATAGTGTGTTGTGGTGTTATAGTGTATTGTGGTGGTGTTTATTGTGTTGTGTGGTCTATAGAGTGTTGTGGTGGTGTTATAGTATGCTGTGGTGCTGTTATAGTGTGTTGTGATGGTGTTATAGTGTTATGGTGGTGTTATAGTGTGTTGTGGTGGTGTTATAATAGTGTTGTGGTGTTATAGTGTGTTATGGTGGTGTTATAGTGTGTTGTGGTTGTGTTATAGTGTATTGTGGTGGCGTTATAGTGTGTTGTGGTGGTGTGGTTGTGCTATAGTGTGTTGTGGTGGTGTTATAGTGTTTGTGGTGGTGTTATAGTGTTATGGTGGTGTTATAGTGTGTTGTTGTGGTCTTATTGTGTTGTGGTGGTGTTATAGTGTGTGTTGTGGTGGTGTTATAGTGTGTTGTTGTGGTCTTATTGTGTTGTGGGTGGTGTTATAGTGTGTTGTGGTGGTGTTATAGTGTTATGGTAGTGTTATAGTGTGTCATGGTGGTGTAGTGTGTTGTGGTTGTGTTATAGTGTGTTGTGGTGGTGTGGTGGTGCTATAGTGTGTTGTGGTGGTGTTATAGTGTGTTGTGGTGGTGTTATAGTGTTATGGTGGTGTTATAGTGTGTTGTGGTGGTGTTATAGTGTATTGTGGTGGTGTTATAGTGTATTATGGTGGTGTTATAGTGTGTTGTGGGTATTATAGTGTTATGGTGGTGCTATAGTGTGTTGTGGTGGTGGTATAGTGTTATGGTAGTGTTATAGTGGCCTCATGGTGGTGTTATAGTGTGTTGTGGTTGTGTTATAGGTATTGTGGTGGTGTTATAGTGTGTTGTGGTGGTGTGGTGGTGTGGTGGTGCTATAGTGTGTTGTGGTGGTGTTATAGTGTTATGGTGGTGTTATAGTGTATTGTTGTGGTGTTATAGTGTATTGTGGTGGTGTTATAGTGTATTATGGTGGTGTTATAGTGTGTTGTTGTGGTCTTATTGTGTTGTGGTGGTGTTAATGGTGTGTTGTGGTGTGTTATAGTGTGTTGTTGTGGTCTTATTGTGTTGTGGTGGTGTTATAGTGTGTTGTGGTGGTGTTATAGTGTGTTGTGGTGGTGTTATAGTGTGTTGTGGTGGTGTTATGTTGTGGTGGTGTTACAGTGTGTGTGTTATGGTAGTGATATAGTGTGTTGTGGTAGTGTGCTTCTCGTGGGTGATATTATGAGTGGTTGTAGGTTACTGTTGTTATTATAGGTTATTAGGGGTTGTAATTATCAGCTTCTACAACAAGGTGGGGCATCCCGTCATGCCCTTGGGGTGGAGAGGTAGGGGGTTGTACACGTCACATGGCAAGTTGAGCTCATTGACCACTCACAGGGCAGCAGCGACGAGTCAACAAGTGAAGTCATGATCTTGGTATGT
>NW_024713129.1:21790972-21867858 GCF_018991925.1 Homarus americanus
AATAAAGTTCCACCGGGTTCTGGAGGTTCACTTGTTGACTTATCACTACAGCTCGGAAGTTCAGGCCAAAATGTCACAAATGTCTATTTTTAAATTTCGTTATGAAATTGTCTATTTTGTTGTAATATCATATTTACTTATTTTCATTTATTTTATTTTATTCTATTATAGGAGAAACTCTTAACGTGTTTTTAATCCCTATTTGACTATCTTAAAGATACCATGTTGCTCCTTTCAGCATGAAACTGACTATTTAATGTTAAAATCGACCATTTCCTGCAGGACCACACCGATATCTGTGTGTGTGTATGTGTGTGTTGAAAATACCCGGCACGGTGTGCTGTCCTTCGCGGCCTATGACCGTACTGTTTGAGTCCGTCAACTCTTTCCAACACTGCTGGTCACATTTCACTGACAACACCTAAAGTGAGTGCTTCTTCAAATTTAACACTTTAGTTAAAGATTTTTCGTTTCTCACATATAGAGACTTCTAAGCACAAATGTGTCACTGCTGGTATACGCCTTCTACAGCTTCCAGTCGGTAATATCGGTTTTCGTCGGCCTGCGTGAGGCATTTGTTGATGCGGCCAAAACTGGAAAATAAGTCAATATATTTTTATAAATACACCCAAGAAGAATGTACCAAACGAGGCTACGTTGTGGACACTTGTATATACAACTTTTGTTGCCCTCGTTTTCTCTCTTGAGAAACAGCAAGAATTTATTAAATATTGTATGTATTAGCAACTGATCAATTATTGATTAGTTAACTCTAATTCCTTACCTATTTGTCTACCTTTATCAAATGGTTTAAGCGCCTAATCACCCGGGCTCTAATTACCACATCATCTACAGTACAATACCAGAATGCTACCTGAGGGGTTAGATTAGGACTGAGTGAGGGTTCGAGTGAGAGCAGGCACATCAAAGTTTTATTTCAGAATTTTTTAGATGATGTTAGAATAGTGTAATTACTAACCACCTTGTTACGCGCTTAAAGACCTTAGTTGTTGAAACGCAGTAATAACATTATAACAACAGGGTGAAGTACGTTGGTAAGGTTAGGTTAGGATTGAGTAAGGTTAGGTTAGTTAGGATTGAGTAAGGTTAGGGTTTAGATGATCCGTTATTTCTTATTCTTAATTAAAGACAGAGAAATAAGGTAAGAATAGTTAAAGAAGACTCGTGCCCCAGGGTTGTGATACTCATGTGCTGCTAAATGGCAAGTTATGTACCCTAGTTGATCCTGAACACATGCAAAACCCTAGCCAATTAATAAATAAATAATGTATAATAAAAACTATCAAGGGTGAGAGGTAGTGTGGTGTTGAGAGAGGTATCCCCAGGGTGTAGTAATATATCAAGCCCTCCTTCCCTCGGGCGACGGGCAGAGCAGTGATGTCGTAACCCTGCTTGTTTATGTTGACAAAAACAATGTCTCTGTGATTTTTGTTTTATCTTATTTAATATTTGATTTAATACTAATGTTTAGAATGTGTAAATTTATGGGTTTGTTTTATATCAGTCGCAATCTAATTTTCTGTGTACAGGTATTTAAATCAATGTATTTATTAATCTATTTTACTGTCTGTCTGTAATCGTTTTAATAAATTTCATTGGCTTTATTATCCACTATCTTTGTTTTACATACACACCAATCATGATATATTTGCCTAAAGGCTGTCATGGCAGGTAACGTAGTGTGATAACCTTTTGTGTCTTGGAGAAAAAATAAAAGGGCTTCCTTTAGTTAGCTGACCAACACCACAACAACCACCCCCAGTAATGACGATTCTTTTCTCTGCGTCATCATCATACGACAAAAACAGATAAATAACTAGAGTCACTGTAACTTGATAAAAAGATGACAGAATGTATCATAATCGTGTATAATATAAAGATGAGAATAATTGAACGAGAGGACATTTTGTGGGAGTGGATTGCCATATCTGGGCTGGTTACTTCTTACTTTCTGATAGTGTCTTGTTTTACTATTATATTTGATATTTATTCTTATTTAGTTTCCAGTATTATATGTTATTAGATGATATTGGATTATAGAAAGAATTATATTTTCAACTTGTTTTTGTGTTTGACGTTTAACTCTAACTAACTAACCTAACTAACCTACCTAACTAACCTAACCTAACCTAACCTAACCTTGCGAAAAGGATCAAACACCCTCAGGCTCTGGTTCATGGAATAAAAGGAAGAATTTATAAAAGAAATTAATGGGAGGGAGGGCATCTCAGAGATAGTTATAATTAACTATCTAGGAATTTTAAGAAAAATGTAGGGAAAGCAAGGGACTACGAAATCTGGATAGCAAGAGAATCCAAGGCGAATACCAAAGGATTTTCTTTAGATATATAGAACAAAGGTCCAAGGACAAAGTTGGGGCCTTTAAAAGTCAGAGAGAGGAAGTGATCGACGATAGTGAGAAAATAAACAAAGCATTAAACAGCTACTTTTTATCAGTTTCACAGAAGAAATTCACGAGGAAATGCCAGAGGTGGAACTGATATTTAGATTTCAGGGTAAATGAAGAATAGAAATGAAGGTTATCGCTATCAGAAAAAGAGTTGTTCTTAAGAAGATAAATAAATTAAAGACAAAATCCACAGGGCAGAATAATTTTCCTTGAGTTTTGAAAGAAATTAGAGGAACAGATTAGCGGACTCTTCTGTACATTTATTTACAGTATCATTAGACACGGGAGTTGTGCCGGGCGTGGAAACAGGCAAATGTAGTACAACATATTAAAAGGAGCATCAGTGTCAAATTACCGGCCGATCAGTTTGACGTCAGTAGTGGGAAATTTCTTGGAAATCAATTATAGCAAATAGCATCTGATCATTTGAGAAAAACAAATTAACCTACTGACTCTCAAATGGGTTTACAAGGAAAATCTTGTCTAACAAATCTGCTGACGTTTTAGGAAAGTTAATGAGGTAGTGAAGATAATGACAAAATGACTATGTTATTTACGTAGACTTTAACAAAGCATTTGACAGAGTACCGCATCAGAGGCTTCTGAAAAACGTTAAGGCTCATGGTATCGAGGGAAGTTTTAAATTGGATAAAATCATGGCTCACCGATAGAACACAGAGGGTCAGCGTAGATGGTGTTAAATCTGAGTGGGGCTGTGTAACCAGTGGGGTTCCCCAGGGGTCAGTACTGGGCTCACTCTTGTTCATAATCTACTAAACGATCTAGATAAAGGGATCAGCAGTGACATAAGCAAGTTTGCGGATGACATCAAAATAGGGCGGCAGATTAATTCAGGGCAGGCTGCAAATGCACTACAGGAGGACTTAAATAAACTGCAGGGGTGGTCAGAAAAATGGCAAATGAAATTCAACACCAGCAAGTGCAGCGTACTTAATATTGGAAGAACAAATACTGGCAATGTATACAGCTTTAACAACATCAACCTAGAGAAGTCGACTTGTGAAAGAGACTTAGGGGTGCAAAGCCGGACTGGCCTGAAAACAGTGCGTTAATGTTTCAAACAAGAGACAGAGTATTAGGTTTTATATCTAGAAGTGTAATTAATAAGGTGCAGGTCATATTGCAATTATATCTTGCGCTAATCAGGCCGCACCTCGATTATGCTGTTCAGTTCCTGGTGCCCTAATTATAGAATGGATGCCAATTAACTGGAGTCGGTGCAGCCAAGAATGACGAAAAATGATTCGGGACTTAGAAACCTTCCATATCAAGAGGATTAAAGAAACTGAACTTGCATTCCTTAGGACTGCGAAATATGATAAGTATTTAAGTGGGTGAAAAGAATCAATAACGGAGATATAGATAAAGTTCATATAATATCCGAGCAGGATAGGACTCGTAGCAACGGTTTAAGTTGGATAAGTTTAGGTTTAGGAGATAGGAAGAACCTGGTTCACAAATAGGATAGTAGACAGAGTGGAACAAACATAACTTTGTAGTAAGTGCTGGGACGCCGGAAAGTTTTTAAAGGAGGCTAGATAGATTCGTGGACGATAGAGTGGTTGTAACTCTCGACAGGAGCTGCCATGCACAGGCCAACCGCCTATTGCGAACCCTTATTTTCTTATGTTCTTATGTAAAACATCTCCAGCAAGGTTATGATTAGGTTAGGTTAGATTATGGTTACTTCCCGACAGAATGACTCGGTTATGATAGTATTGTCCTGGTTCGAGCAAGAAGTCGTGATATGGTTAAATTACTTGTGGCCAGCAAGTCAGGTGGGTGGGCAGAGCAGACCAGCGTGTGACGACTGTGACGTCATCTTGTTGTTAAACAATGAGAGTACAGTGTCCCACATGTATGTTGCGAGTGAAAGTTTAGCTATGTGGGTGGACGAGTGAGCGGGGTGGTGGGGGGCAGTATGTGGTATATGGAGAGAGATTGTTGTTGATAGAAGACAGCTGCAGTATGTGGTTGCTTGTGTAAACTGTTTTTGTAAAGCTTGCTGGTACGAATGACTGTATCTGTGACTGTTGTTACTTAACGTGGCCACACACAAACACACCATGACGCGGCACCAAACTCTGTATAGAACGAACCTCATAATGGAGATGGTATTGTTGCGGGTTCTCAGAGATTAACACGTCCAACTCTTCCTCGTAACTGCAGATGAAAAGAAGGTTATTTAACTCTCCTTTTACGGTTATGAAGGAATGGTGGGTTATGAACAACTCTTCCTAATATCCTGGTGATTTACTTGGTGACGAGCTTACCCTCAGATGTTAACTAGGCATCTTTTAGGATGAAAGTAGTTGAGACAGACAACACTTATGTTTTTATTAGGGATTATTATCTGTACATGCAGAGCCTAACCTAACCTAGACTAGGAACTTTCGTGTATTCTGACTTGTATGTAGATTGAAGATATAATGTAGTGGAGAGTGTGTGTGTGTGTGTGTGTGTGTGTGTGTGTGTGTGTGTGTATCTGCTGAACTGCTAGCTGTAGGGCTTCTGTTGGCTGGAATCTGTAGGAGAGTGTTCGAAATATCCTACATTGGTAAGATTATATGTGATTGGTGGATAAGTGGTGAGTGGACAGTGACAGTGTGGTGGACAGGACGTGACAATAGTGGATTAGTGAATTAATTGAGTGGTGAGTAAAGAGGAAGTTTGTGAGTGGTGGTGAGAGTGATGGTGAGTGTTGGTGACGATGATGGTGAGTGGGTGTGATGGTGAGTGTTGGTGCGAGATGAACAGTGGAGTGTGATGTGGTGAGTGTTGGTGACGATGATGGTGAGTGAGTGTGATGGTGAGTGTGGTGACGATGATGGTGAGTGTTGGTGCGATGATGGGTGTGTGATGGTGATGGTGAGTGTTGGTGATGGTGATGGTAGTGTTGGGATGTGGTGAGTGTGTGTTGGTGATGGTGACGTGGTGATGGTGATGTGGTGTGTGTTGTGATGGTGACAGTGGTGACGATGATGGTGGTGTTGGTGACGATGATGGTGAGTGTTGGTGATGGTGATGGTGAGTGTGTGTTGGTGATGGTGACTGTTGGTGATGGTGATGGTGAGTGTGTGTGTTGGTGATGGTGACTGTTGGTGATGGTGATGGTGAGTGTGTGTTGGTGATGGGCTGGGTGACGTGTGGTGGGGTGGGTGATGGTGACGATGGTGGTGTTGGTGACGATGATGGTGAGTGTTGGTGACGATGATGGTGGAGTGTTGGTGATGGTGATGGTGAGTGTTTTTGTGATGGTGACGTGTGAGTAGTGTGGTGAGGAGTGTTGGTGACGATGGTGGTGTTGGTGACGATGATGGTGAGTGTTGACGATGATGGTGAGTGTTGGTGATGGTGTGGAGTGTTGGTGATGGTGATGGTGAGTGTGGTGATGGTGACTGTGTGACGATGATGGGGTGTTGGTGACGATGATGGTGAGTGTTGGTGACGATGAGGTGAGTGTTGGACGATGGTGAGGTTGGTGACGATGATGGTGAGTGTTGGTGATGTGATGGTGAGTGTGTGTTGGTGATGGTGACTGTTGGTGACGATGATGGTGAGTGTTGGTGACGATGGTGAGTGTTGTGACGATGATGGTGAGTGTTGGTGACGATGATGGTGAGTGTTGGTGACGAAGAGTGATGGTGACTGTTGGTGACGGTGATGGTGGTGTGGTGATGGTGAGTGTTGGTGATGGTTGTTTTTTATTGTTGAATTGTTAAGGATGGTGGTAGTTAGGTTGTTAGTCGTTGTTTTCACTATGGTAGAATTCTGGATGATTTGTTGTTAAGAGATATTGTCTTTGTTGTAGTGTCGTTGTTGTTGTTGTAGATAATGTCTTTGTTTTTGCTAATGAGCGGATCTTTGGCTGTGTTGCATTCATATAGAGATTGTACGAAGACCACACACACACACACACACACACACACATAGCGTGCCATTTTCACCACATTTTTACTCCGGAAGTTCACAAATTATAAGTGAAACTCTCTCAAAAAACGACCGACATTACGCAAACATTTTCACAGCAACAGATAAAAAGTTATGGTAGTGACGGCGTATAGAGGCGTATGTGTGTGTCCTGTGTGCGTGTGCGTGAGAGAGAGAGAGAGAGAATTACATTCGGAGATCGTTCTAGGCTCTGGGATGGAGTCTTAAAGAGGCTAGAGACTCGGTGTATGTATGTATGTATGTATGTATGTATGTATGTATGTATGTATGTATGTATGTATTCAGTTAAGTATACGTGTACAAAAGTTGTAGGTTAAGTTACGTTGATTAAGTTTGTTGGTTGGGTTAGGTTAGGGCAGGTGAACTAAGGTTTGATTATGTTATATAGGTTAAGTTTAGCTTTGGTTAGGGTAAGTTAGGTTGGGTTAGGTCAGGATAGGTTGGGTTAGGTCAGGATAGGTTGGGTTAGCCTTGTGGCAGGTTAGGTTAGAGTTGGGTTGGGTTACGTCAGGAATAGGTTGGATTGTAGACAAGTCAGTCAATCAGGCTATTACCGCCCCATGACAACAACAACAACAACAAATCAACAACATCAACATCATCATCATCATCATCATCATCATCATCATCCTCATCATCATCATCCTCCTCCTCATCATCATCATCATCATCATCATCCATCATCATCATCATCATCATCATCATCAACAAAACCAGACAGAATTAATGGTTAGTGAAGTGTGTGTGTCTCGCGTCTCTCGTATATGCTGTCAGGGGCGTGTATATGCTGTCAAGGCTTGTATATGCTGTCAGGGCGTGTATATCACAGACAACGTACTAATGGACAGGTTTTCCAGGTAAGTTACAGGTGTACTACATGGCGTGCTTATGGGTACCTCCCAGTTTTTAATGAACTGTCTGTCTGTCTGTCTGTCTCGTGTTTTCTCTCTCTTAATAGAGCCGTGTTTATATAGGTATCTCTCTCTCTCTCTCTCTCTAAACGTGTACTACAATCTATCACACACACACACACACCACAAAAACAAAAGCATCTCGGAAACATGACAGACCAGCTCAACCGCATATTACTGTGTAGATGGACCAGAACCCCGCACAACTTTCCCCCATTACTAAAGACCCCATACTCGTCTTGTCATCCGTAACGAGACAATACCTGTTAAGGGAGGCTGTTGGTATAATGTGTCTTGGGTATATGGTTGGGATTGATCTTCTGTCGTGAGAATAATGAACGTATGTGGTGTTTAGTTGAGGTTTCTTATAGGATGAAAGTTTTTTTTTCTTGAGATGTGATGCGGAGGTCAGGTGGGGTGGAGTGGGTGAGGAGGGCCAGGTGGTGGGGATGATGAGAGGTGGGTAAGTGTGGTGGGGATGGTGGAGGTGTGGTTGGGAGGTGATGTGGTGGTGGAGGAATGTTGGGATGGGTGGGGAGATGGGGAGAAACTGGTATTGTGGTGAAAGTGAGAATTTCTGACTTGTGTGGATTGTGGTGATGTTGGAGAGAGTAAACAGAGACAGATATAGTGGATAAAAACGTAAATAAAATACAAAGACAGAAACAGATGGACAGTCAAAAAGAGAAAGAAACAAACAAACGGACAGACACATAGACGGAGAGAAAGAAGTAAATAGACAGACAGACAGACACACACACACATAGACGGAGAGAACGAGGTAAATAGACAGAGAGAGACAGAGACAGACAGACAGACAAAGACTATTCTATGAACACAGTTATCATCACATGAGACGTATTTATACCACAATGATATAAAAACAAGTTCTATCACTGTTATTGTTACCGGCCTCCCCCCCCCCCCCCCTCCCCTCTCTCTCATTTGTTTATCGCTTTCTCCATTAACAAAAAGAACGAACGAGTTATTGGTATGACTTTGTGTATGTATGTATGTATGTATGTATGTATGTATGTGTTTGTGTGTCAGTGGAACTTCACCAGGAGGGAGGGAGGGAGGGTTGGTGCTGCTGGTGCCTGGTGGAGGATGGTGATGGCGGTGTGGCGTCTCTCAAGGGGCTAATTTGGTTCCACCTCTTGTACTTCACCAGTTAGTGGTGATTGAGTGATTGGTGGAGAGAGATGGAGATAGAATAGAGAAGAGAGGGAAAAGGAAGGAGAGAGGGAGTGGGGGAGGACGGGATGGAGTGGTGGAGAGAGGGACTGGTGGATGGACAAGGAGGGGGAGACAGAGAGTGAGGGAGGGAGAGAGAGAGGAACAACAGGCTTTTAGTTATTCCTTCATTATCTACTTTGTTTTATATTATCATTTTAATTGTTGTTTTCTTCACTCGTTGTGTCTTTATTAGTCAGTTTATTTTTTTATCTTATGTTGAAATTCCTTTGACGTTGTTGTTGTTGTTTTTTTGTTGCCGATTTTTTTAATTTTGTTCCTTGTTTTTCACTTTTCCATACACACACACACACACACACACAAAACGCACACCACACATCACACACACATACACACACACACACACACACAGCTGAAGGTGGTGTGTCACATCAAGGTCCCCAGAACAAGACAGTGACAAGCTACGTGAGAGTTTAACAGTGTGTGTGTGTGTGTGTGTGTGTGTGTGTGTGTGTGTGTGTGTGTGTGCGTGTGTGTGTGTGTGTGTGTGTGTGTGTGTGTGTGTGTGTGTGTGTGTGTGTGTGTGTGTGTGTGTTAGCGCCTGTTTCTCTGGCTGCAGGCATGAACTCACTGCCAGCTCGAGCGATCACCAACGCCTGCGGCAGCCTTCCCTCCCACCAGACTAACTCTCGCCTGCCTCTTGCCTGCACCGTCTCTTGTACTGTAAGACTGATACATACATACATACATACATACATACATACATACATACATACATACATACATACATAAATAGAATGGTAGTTTTGAATAGTTTGCAGAGAGACAGACAGACATACAGTACATCCAGACAGATAGGGTTTTAGACAGATAAGGAACATTTCTTACTGTCCTGTTGAAATCACAAGTCAACTTTTGTAAATTATATTGTATAATCTATTTTCTCTTTAATTTGGTATATATTGTCAGCTCAGTGTCAGCCCATCCCTAACGACTGATGGATTGTAGTGGTGTGAGGGATGGTGGTTGGTAGTGAGGGATGGTGGTTGTTGTAGTGAGGGGATGGTGGTAGTGTGAGGGATGGTTTAGTAGTGTGAGGGATGGTTATGGTGTGAGGATGGTTAGTGTGGGGATGGTGGTAGTAGTGTGAGGGATGGTTATAGTGTGAGGGATGGTTATAGTGTGAGGATGGTTATAGTGTGGGGATGGTGGTAGTAGTGTAGAGGATGGTTGTAGTGATGTGAGGGATGGTGGTTGTGGTGTGAGGGATGGTGGTAGTGTGAGGGATGGTAGTGGTGTGAGGATGGTTATAGTGTGAGGGATGGTTATAGTGTG
Source organism: Homarus americanus (assembly GCF_018991925.1). NCBI lineage: Eukaryota > Metazoa > Arthropoda > Malacostraca > Decapoda > Nephropidae > Homarus > Homarus americanus. The sequence continues at coordinate 21,800,816 of NW_024713129.1, forward strand.
AGGGGATGGTGGTAGTAGTGTAGGGATGGTGGTAGTGTGAGGGATGGTTATAGTGTGAGATGGTTAGTGTGAGGGATGGTGGTAGTGTGAGGGATGGTGGTAGTGTGAGGATGGGTGTGGTGAGGGATGGTGAGGTGTGAGGATGGTGGTAGTAGTGTGAGGGATGTGGTTATGGTGGAGGGATGGTGTGGTAGTAGTGTGAGGGATGGTGGTGGTGTGAGGGGATGGTTATAGTGTGAGGGATGGTGGTGGTGTGGGGATGGTGGTAGTGGTGGGGGATGGGTGGTTGTAGTAGTGAGGGATGGTGGTAGTAATTAGTGTGGGATGGTAGTGTGAGGATGGTTATAAAGTGTGAGGGATGGTTTGTGTGGGGATGGTGGCTGAGTAGTGAGGATGGTGTGATGTGAGGGATGGTGGTAGTAGTGTGAGGGATGTGGTGGTAGTGTGAGGGATGGTTATAGTGTGAGGATGGTTATAGTGTGAGGGATGGTGGTAGTGTGGGGAGGTGGTAGTAGTGTGGGGATGGTGGTAGTGTAGTGTGAGGGATGGTTATAGTGTGAGGGATGGTTATAGTGTGTGAGGGATGGTGGTAGTAGTGAGGATGGTTATAGTGTGAGGGATGGTTATAGTGTGAGGGATGGTTATGTGGAGGGGATGGTAGTGTGAGGGATGGTGGTAGTGAGTGGATGGTTGTAGTGTGAGGGATGGTGGTAGTAGGGAGGGATGGTAGTAGTGTGAGGGATGGTTAGTGAGGGATGGTTATGTGTGAGGGATGATAGGTGAGGGATGGTGGTAGTGTGAGGGATGGGTGGTAGTAGTGAGGGATGGTGGTAGTATTGTGAGGGATGGTGGTGTGAGGGATGGTGTGAGGGATGGTTATAGTGAGGGATGGTTATAGTGTAAGGATGGTGGTAGTGTGAGGGATGTGGTGTGAGGGATGGTAGTAGTGTGGGATGGTAGTGGTGAGAGGATGGTGGTAGTGTGTGAGGGATGGTGGTAGTAGTGTGAGGGATGGTGGTAGTAGTGTTAGTGGTACAGTATCGGGCGGAGATGATGCCAGTGTTCGCTATGCTACACGTCTGACTGTGTAGGTATTCGTTTTCTTTCTTCATTCATTTCTATCTCATCCTTCCTTCTCTTCCTTCCTTCCTTCCTTCCTTCCTTCCTTCCTTCCTCTTCCTTCCTTCATTCTCTTCCCATGCCCTTTCTGTTATATTATCACTTGGGAGATTTTTTTTTTTCACTGAAGGTTACCTTAGAGAGAGAGAGAGAGAGAGAGAGAGAGAGAGAGAGAGAGAGAGAGAGAGGTCCGGGAGGGAGGATGGAAGGTAAGGATTGAGGTAAAGATGAAGGGAGGAGAGAGGGAGAGGAGAAGAGAAGATGACAAGCCAGAATAAAGACATAATAGGTAGCGTGAGAACGTCATTTGACCTCTCCTTCTCTCCCTCCTTCCAGCCATCCTCCCCTCTCCATCCCTCTCTCCCTCCCTTCCTCGCTCCACCTATCCCTCCAACTATCTCTTCCTTTCCTTCTTCTTCATTCTCCCATCCTTCTTTTTTTTTCCGTTTTTCTCCTTCCTTATCTCCTTCTTCCTCCCTCCTTCGGTTTCTCCTTCCTCTCTTTTCCTCTCCCTCCTTTCTCCTTCATCATCTTTGTCTTCCACAGTTTTGACCTAAAAAAAAAATGACCTGATTCGCCCTAACATGACTCTTTCTTTGTCAGTTTTCTCTCGGTGATAAGATGACCTTCTGACCTGACACGTGACCTGCCCCTCCTTTCCACCACCATCATCATCATCCGTGACTTGGTGACCACAAGGGGGTGAAAAATTAGGTTAGGTTAAGTTATGGTTTGAAAGCTTGTGATATGAGAGAGAGAGAGAGAGAGAGAGAGAGAGAAGAAAAGCAGACCTCTAGTGGTGGGTCATAACACTAACCAAGATGGTCACTGAAAAAAAATACGACACACACATTACCTTTTTTTATTATTCTAATTAACTTCAACAACGACGGCTTTCACTTTTCCTTCATTAACGAGAGTACGTAACGAAGACATATCCATAGCTAGAGTGCACCAAACCCTCATTAACAACGAAGACTTTCACTACTCCGATAGAAAGAGTTGATTGTAAACTGTTGGTCTGTCAATTACTATAATTATACTCACGTCTGACTGTTTCAACTTGGGATAACACGGTGACGTAATCTTCAATATCCGAAACCTCTTGTTCCGTATACCGTTAACGGAAACCCTCTTGTTCCGTATACCGTTAACGGATATTAGACTCGATTTAGGTTTCTGTTAACGTAGATTCTGTTCAATATTTTCAGACACAATGGCAAATATCTTCAGTATACGAATTCACTGTTGGAATTACCGTTAACGGATGACAGAGTCGAATCATGGAGCTTTTGTTTAAATAAAAAGAAAACAAAAAACATTCCAAGCTTCTGGTTTAACAAAAGAAAAAGAAATTCTCCCGGAAACCGTAATAACAACAAAAGCTAATTCTTGAGTTTGTGTTTAATGATGTAATTAACTTCGCTTTCAGGTGAGAGAGAAAACAGGTGAAAGGCTCACCTGAAGATTAACCCCTTCAGATTAGCTCACTTTATGATTAACCTAACCTAACCAAACTTAACTTAATGCTAATCAAACCTTACCTGTGTCCGTACCTTTGTTATGTGTCATCTGTGTGTGTCACGTCTTACCTGTGTCACGCCTTACCTGTGTCATGTCTTATCTCTATGTGTCACGTCATGTCATGTTTATGTATCGTTATTTATGTGGTGTGACTCAGTTCAGTTCTGGTCACCGTACTACAGAATGGATATGCTGTAGAATCCCTAGAAAGAATCCAGAGGAGAATGACAAGACTAATCCCGGGCATTAGGAACCTTGAGTACAGAGACAGGTTAAAGCATCTTAATTTTCACTCCCTCGAGAAACGTAGAGTGAGGGGCGATATGATAGAGGTGTATAAATGGAAGTCAGGGCTAAACAAAGGGAGACATAAAGGTATCTCAAACTATCCAACCAGGAGCGAACTCGTAACAATGGTTTTAAATTAGACAAATTTAGATTTAGCGCGGAAATAGGTAAACATTTTGGAAATAGAGTAGTGGATGAGTGAACAAGTTACCAAACATCATCATTAACTCGAATACGCTAGATAGCTTCAAACATAGGTTGGGTGGATATATGAGCAATAGGGGTTGGGTGTAAATGGGACTGTGTGTGTGTGTGTGTGTGTGTGTGTGTGTGTGTGTGTGTGTGTGTGTTAGTTTGTCCACCACACACACACTAGAATGATCCACTTTCACCCACAGAGAAAGAAAATCTAGAAAGTGGTAATGCCAGGATGACTCTCATAGCGGCGGTGTATTCAAGGGTGAAGAATATTTCGTCGTAATTATTAACAATCTTCCTGACTTATCGACCAATTGTGGAAAAAAATAAATAAAACTACAAAAAAGACAAAGTGACGAAGAAAAAAAATAATAATTATTTCAAAGTTATTGGAAGTTCACTTTGAGTTTCCTTTTGTGGTTCTGTGAGACATCAAAGTGGTATTGTTGTCAGCCATATATTCAACTTTTTTTTAAGAGGTCCATAAACTTCCCTTCAAATTATATCCACAGTAACATCACCCGGTACAGTAACATCACCCGGTACATTAACATCACCCGGTACAACATAATCACCCGGTACGGTATAATAATTCTTGGTGTGTGTGTGTGTGTGTGTGTGTGTGACTGCGTATGAGTAACTGAATATGTGAGTGATTGTATGGGTGACTGTGTGCCATTTTGAGTGACTGTATGGCCGTGTAAGTGACTGTATGGACGTGTAAGTGACTGTATGGCCATGTATAGGGACGTAGACTGTATGGCCATGTAAGTGACTGTATGGACGTGTAAGTGATCAGGCGTATGTGTAAGGACTGTATGTGTAAGTGACTGTATGGCGTGTAAGTGACTGTATGGCTGTAAGTGACTGTATGGCCATGTAAGTCACTGTATGGACGTGTAAGTGACTGGCGGCCATGTAGGTGACTGTATGGCCATGTAAGTGACTGTATGGCCATGTAAGTGACTGTATGGCCGTGTAAGTGACTGTATGGTTGTGTGATTGACTGTATGGACGTGTGATTGACTATACGACCGTGTGAGTGACTGTATGGGTAACTGTGTGGCTGGAGGCTGTGTAAGTGACTGGGTGACTGTGAGAGTAACTGGGTGGCTGTAAGTGACTGAGTGTGCTGTGTAAGTGACTGTGAGAGTGACTGGGTGGGTGTAGAGTGACTGGGTGGCTGTGTGAGTGACTGAGTGGCTGTGTAAGTGACTGGGTGGCTGTGGCAGTGACTGTGGGTGTATGAGGGACTGAGGCGTGAGTGACTGGTGGTGAGTAAGTGCTGGTAGCTGTGAGAGTGACTGTGTTGTGTGGTGACTGTATGCTTGAGTGAGTGGCCGTGAGTAAGCATTACCCTCATATATACATTCTCCCCCTCCTCCTTTCTCTCTCTATCTCCCGTTCATTATAAATTTTGCACGCTGGAGAAACGTCAGTCGCCCCTAACAATAGTCAGGTGAGCTTGGTACAGGGGCCAGAGCCACACAGGTAAGGTCAGGTGATGTTGACCTTTGTGTAGTAGCGATAGAAGGGTCATTATTGTCTCTCTTCCCAGGTCTCGTGTTTATGTTTTGAGATCTCTATGGCGGCTTCCGTGTGTGTGTGTGTGTGTGTGTGTGTGTGTGTGTGTGTGTGTGTGTGTGTGTGTGTGTGTGTGTGTGTGTGTGTGTGTTTGTGTATGTATGTATGTATGTATGTATGTATGTATGTATGTATATATGTGTTTGTTTTTTTTTTGTGTATGACTGTATGTGCTTGTGTTTGTTTTTTGATGCGTGTGTTTTTGTGCTGTGGGCGTAGACACTGGTCATTGTGGGCGTTTGGGCGTAGACAGTGGTCATTGTGGGCGTTTGGGCGTAGACAGTGTTGATTATAAGTATTACCAGACAGTGATGGATAGATAGACAGTTAGACAGATACCAATATAGACAGACAGACAGAGAGAGACAGACAGACAGAAGGGCTACCATATACACAGGAATTTCAGAGTTTTTTTTATCACTTTACACAAGTCTCCCCCCGACCCTAAGCAGTGTTGCCAACTACTGTAGCAAAACTTTCCCCATTACAACCATTTCGTAAACATTGGTAATGGTGTACAGTTTATAGTGTGTGTTTGTGTACGTTGTAAATTATGGTGTGTGTGTGTGTGTGTGTTACTGATGCTCTGCTAACGGTCATTGTAAACTGAGTTGAGAGTGTCACAGTTAACGTCTCCTGTATACAGTAGTTGAAGTGCGTTATTAGAGTGAGACAACAGGAGGGTGTGTTAGAGTGAGAGGACAACAGGAGGGTGTGTTAGAGTGAGAGGACAACAGGAGGGTGTGTTAGAGTGAGAGGACAACAGGAGGGTGTGTTAGAGTGGAGAGGACAACAGGAGGGTGTGTTAGAGTGAGAGGGACAAGTCATGGGTGTGTGGTGAAGGTCGTCTGGTTTATAATACCGATGGATCAAGGTTCGTTGTGTGAGTGGGTGACAGGTCTCTCTCTCTCTCTCTCTCTCTCTCTCTCTCTCTGGGTGACAAGTCTCTCTCTCTCTCTCTCTCTCTCTCTCTCTCTCTCTCTCTCTCTCTCTCAGTTCTTCTAGATCAGAGTTCATGATTTTAAGTACAGCATTGGATAGGCCAAGGTCCCTGTCCTATTCCTTTCTTGCATGCCTCATTGGCCAGTCTATCAGCACAGTCATGATTCTTAATTCCAACACGGGACGATTGTTGTAGCACATCTGGTTAGTTAGTGACGCTGTACCCATACCGGAACACTCAGCATGTAAACTTTGTGATAAACCTTTAAAGCATACACCTGAACATTATGCTATTGAATGTGACACTATCAAAGACTTTAGGGCCGCCTGGCTTATTGTACCATGAAGTAGGTAATAACTACATTGAATCAGGAGTGCTTGAGGACATTCTTGCTGTTTATCCAAAATTTGCTGCCCCACACTGATTAGTACTCAAATATAATATGATTTCTGTGTATGAACCTCTGTCCTGTGTGGCAGTGAGAAGTGATACCACCCTCAGTGTCAAGACCTGACTGAATTACTCTGAATAGGCAAACTGTACTCCAAGCTTTGTCAATAAATTTGTTAAACGTTAAAAATATCTCTCTCTCTCTCTCTCGCTCGCTGGTTCACCGTTCCATAGGTCTACCAACCTCTGTGTGAAGACGTATTTCCTTATGTTCGTTCTGCATCATAACTTGACGAGCTTGTAGTTATGTCCCCTCGTGTTGGTGGTGCGTGACATCACAAAGAAATGGCCTGGATTCACGTTTTATTCTGTATCATGATTTTAATATCTCTCTCGTGTGTGTGTGTGTGTGTGTGTGTGTGTGTGTGTGTGTGTGTGTGTGTGTGTGTGTGTGTGTGTGTGTGTGTGTGTGTGTGTGTGTGTGTGTGTTCCCAGACTCACATCATTTATATTGACAGTAAAATAGTCAACATTGGTGAGGAGTGTATTGCCTTATCATATTAAATCAGGATCATATTGTCGTAAGGAAGATGACGACTAAGAAAAAGAAGAAGAAGAAGAAGAAGAAGAAAAGAAAAGAAAAGAAAGAAGAAAGAAGAAGAAGAAGAAAAAGAAGAAGAAGAAGAAGAAGAAGAAGAAAGAAAAAGAAGAAGAAGAATAAAAAGAAGAAGAAGAAGAAGAAGAACGTGAGTAGGAGGAGGAGGAACTAGTAGTATAAAATCAGTAAAATCGTCATGTAAAGTTCATGTATTCAGGATGTACAGACAATATAGTTAATATCAGGTATACAATATAAATACAGTATACAGTACAGGTATACAATATAAATACAGTATACAGTACAGGTATACAATATAATACGGTATACAGTACAGGTATACAATATTAATACAGTATACAGTACAGGTATACAATATAAATACAGTATACAGTACAGGTATACAATATAAATACAGTATACAGTACAGGTATACAATATAAATACAGTATACAGTATAGGTATACAATATAAATACAGTATACAGTACAGGTATACAATATAAATACATATACAGTACAGGTATACAATATAAATACAGTATACAGTACAGGTATACAATATAAATACAGTATACAGTACAGGTATACAATTTAAATACAGTATACAGTATAGGTATACAATATAAATACAGTATACAGTATAGGTATACAATATAAATACAGTATACAGTACAGGTATACAATTTAAATACAGTATACAGTACAGGTATACACTATAAATACAGTATACAGTATAGGTATACAATATAAATACAGTATACAGTACAAGGTATACACTATAAGTACAGTATACAGTACAGGTAAACAATATAAATACAGTATACAGTACAGGTATACAATATAAATACAGTATACAGTACAAGTATACAATATAAATACAGTATGTACATATCAATATAAATACAGTATACAGTATAGGATATAATATAAATACAGTATACAGTACAGGTATACAATATAAATACAGTATACAGTACAGGTATACAATATAAATACAGTATACAGTACAGGTATACAATATAAATACAGTATACAGTACAGGTATACAATTTAAATACAGTATACAGTATGGTATACAATATAAATACAGTATACAGTATAGGTATACAATATAAATACATTATACAGTACAGGTATACAATTTAAATACAGTATACAGTACATTATACTATAAATACAGTATACAGTATAGGTATCAATATAAATACAGTATACAGTACAGGTATACACTATAATACAGATACAGTACAGGTAAACAATATAAAATACATATCGATCAAATAACGTATACAATATAAATACAGTATACAGTAAGGTATACAATATAATACAGTATACTATAGGTATACACTATAAATACAGTATACAGTACAGGTATACAATATAAATACAGTATACAGTAATTACTAATATAAATACAGTATACAGTACAGGTATACAATATAAATACAGTATACAGTACAGGTATACAATATAAATACAGTATACAGTACAGGTATACAATATAAATACAGTATACAGTACAGGTATACAATATAAATACATTATACAGTGCATATACAATATAAATACAGTATACAGTACAGGTATACAATATAAATACAGTATACAGTGCAGGTATACACTATAAATACAGTATACAGTACAGGTATACACTATAATACAATGTAAGTGCAGTTATACAATAAATACAGTATACAGTACAGGTATACAATATAAATACAGTATACAGTACAGGTATACAATATAATACAGTATACAGTACGGTATACAATAAATACAGTATACAGTACAGGTATACAATATAAATACAGTATACAATACAGGTATACAATATAAATACAGTATACAGTACAGGTATACACTATAAGTACAGTATACAGTGCAGTTATACACTATAAATACAATACAGTACAGGTATACAATTAAATGTATACAGCATAGGTATACAATATAAATACAGTATACAGTACAGGTATACACTATAAATACAGATATACAGTATAGGTATACAATATAAATACAGTATACAGTACAGGTATACATAAGTACAGTATACAGTACAGGTAAACAATATAAATACAGTATACAGTATAGGTATACAATATAAAATACAGTATACAGCATAGGTATACAATATAAATACAGTATACAGTACAGGTATACACTATAAGTACAGTATACAGTGCAGGTAAACAATATAAATACAGTATACAGTACAGGTATACAATTTAAATACAGTATACGTGCAGGTATACAATATAAATACAGTATACAGTACAGGTATACAATATAAATACAGTATACAGTACAGGTATACACTATAAATACAGTATACAGTACATATACAATATAAATACAGTATACAGTACAGGTATGCCATATAAATACAGTATACAGTACAGGTATACACTATAAGTACAGTATACAGTACAGGTATACAATATAAATACAGTATACAGTGCAGGTATACAATATAAATACAGTACAGTACAGGCATAACTATAAATACAGTATACAGTACAGGATCAATACACTATGTACAGTATACAGTACAGGTATAATATAAATACAGTATACAGTACAGGTATACAATATAAATACAGTATACAGTACAGGTATACAATATAAATACAGTACACAGTGCAGTTATAATAATATAAATACAGTATACAGTACAGGTATACAATATAAATACAGTATACAGTACAGGTATACAATATAAATACAGTACACAGTGCAGTTATACACTATACATCATTATACAGTGCAGGTATACATACTTTACATCTGACACTGGACATTTACTTAAGAATTATTATTTTTAATTGAATCAGTATTGCGTAGGTGGAGAGCATACCTGGGGAAGGGTTAGGTTAGGTTTGGTTAGGTTAGGTTGGATTAAGGTTAGGTTAAGTTTACTTCTGTTAGCGTTGTGTTAGATTCTGTTCCGTTAGCGTTAGGTTATGTTAGGTTAGCGATTAAGTTTCTTTAGGATTTGATATATTATGTCAGGTTAGGTCATACAGGTATTAGATTATATTAAGTTACGGTAGGTTAGGTGAGGTTAAGTTAGGTTAGGTGAGGTTAAGTTAGGTTAAGTTAGGCCAGGTGATTCCCTTTACCTAATATGGAGCGGCTGGAGGAATATGACCCTTACCTGTACAACACACACACACACACAGGTAGCGTCTTCCGGCTATTTCACAACCCGGATGTATCAGTTTTATTTGAACTGTTACTAGACTAAACTAAATCAATATATATATATATATATATATATATATATATATATATATATATATATATATATATATATATATATATATATATTGTTTGTTTACCCTCATATTGTGGTTAAATAATGTGTTTCAGTTTATTTTGTCATTTATTTTATTGTTGGATTATTTTATAAGCTTGTGTGATAAATTCTCCCTAAGTAGTTAAGTTAATATGAGATGTAGTAATGTGTATGTATGTATGTATGTATGTATGTATGTATGTATGTATGTATGTATGTATGTGATTCTATATTTTACGAACATTTTTCTTTTCTTTTTCCAGGTGAGTGAGATGACCCCGGCTGAGGAGGGTGGCTGGGAGGAGGAAGGTGAATATGATAATTTTACTGAATACCTATCTGTCTGTCTGTCCCTCTATCCATCTATCCATCCATCACTTTATTTTATGTATCTCTTATCTTTCTTTATTCTCTAAGAAATTCGTAGATAATAGTAGATAGATAAATAAGTCATTGTTAGCAGGTAGGTACAGGTATACTCAGGTACAGGTATACTCAGGTACAGGTATACTCAGGTACAGGTATACTCAGGTACAGGTATACTCAGGTACAGGTATACTCAGGTACAGGTATACTCAGGTACAGGTATACTCAGGTACAGGTATACTCAGGTACAGGTATACTCAGGTACAGGTATACCAGCAGGTATACTCAGGTACAGGTATACTCAGGTACAGGTATACTCAGGTACAGGTATACTCAGGTACAGGTATACTCAGGTACAGGTATACTCAGGTACAGGTATACCAGGTACAGGTATACTCAGGTACAGTGATAACTCAGGTTGTGTTATGGAAACATTGTTCAATCTTACTGTCAGCTTTATACTTGGTACATTCTTTGGGGTTGAGGGGTAGTGGTAGGGGGAGGGGAGAGGGAGGAGTTGTGGTGGGGAAGAGGGAAGGGATAGTGGAGGAGGAGGAGGAGGTGGGGTAGTGGTGGTACGTGGCAGGGTAAGCGGACGTTGGTGGGAAATTCCTTCAGGTGGCCTCAGGTAATAAGAGTTGGGACCACTCCAAGGTAAATAATGCTTTGTGAACAGTGAACCAGAGAGAGAGAGAGAGAGAGAGAGAGAGAGAGAGAGTGTAGGTGTACAAAATAATGTTAAACGATACATCACTTCTACCAAGGATAGTCAACATAGACTCCAGATGCTTATTTCCAGTAGTATCCTCGGCTTACGTTGGAGGATTAGCCACTGAGCATAAATCGACAAAGTTGACGTAAAAGTGTTTCTCGTATTATGTATTTTAACACCTCAAGATCACTCATTAATTCACCCTCACTTAGCATCACTTTAGACAGTCTCTCAGTAGGTAGACAGATAAAGTACGGATGCATCTTTGGAGTTTTCTGTGTGTAGATGAATTTTGGCAGGTGGTTTCTACTGTGTGTGTGTGTGTGTGTGTGTGTGTGTGTGTGTGTGTGGATAAAGGTAGGGTCTCATTTTGGTGTGTGTTGGCGCCTGCTACTGTGTGGTGATGGTGATGGTGGTGGTGATGGTGGTAGAGGTGATGATAGTTGTAGTAGTGGTGATGGTGGTGGTAGTGGTGATGATGGTAGAGGTGATGAAAGTTGTAGTAGTAGTAGTAATCTCGCAACACCACTTTCCTCAGCCATCCCCTCACCTATCCATCATCACCCACCTCAACCATCCCTTCACCTACCCATCACCCACCTCAACCATCCCCTTATCTACCCATCATCCACCTCAACCATCCCTCACCTACCCATCACCCACCTCAACCATCCCTCACCTACCCATCACCAATCTCAACCATCCTCTCCACACATCACCCACCCTCAACCATCCCCTCACCTACCCATCACCCACCCTCAACCATCCCTCACCTACCCATCACTCACCTCAACCATCCCCTCACCTACCCATCACCCACCTCAACCATCCCCACCTATCCATCACCCACCTCAACCATCCCCTCACCTACCCATCACCCACCCTCAACCATCATCATTCACCCCACAATATATATCACCTGCAACCAAGTATTTAAACACACACACACACACACACACACACACACACAAACACACACACACACACACACACACACAACACTTTTTTCCTCATTCGTCTCTTGTGATTCAAAAGTTAAAGAGTTTCCTGTGATAGAACTTTCTTCATTCTTTACGTCTTGTTGATGATAAACTGACGAATTATTATGGTTATTAACCCCCGCAGAGAGAGTTGGGAGGGTCATTTACGAGTGTTTGTCTGTTTGTCTGTTTGTCTGTTTGTCCGTTTATATGATTGGTAACAGATATGTGGTTTTTTATCGGTTCTATGGGCTTTTCTCTCACCTATGTGCCTCACCTCACTGTCTGTCTGTATCTCACTCTGTTTCACTTTTTTGTTTTCTCTCACCTGTCTGTGTGTCTACACCGTCTATCTCACCTGTCTGTGTCACTTTCTGTCTGTCTGTCTGTCTGTCTCATCCCTGTCTGTCCTATCTGTCTACCCTTCTGTCGATCTCACTCTGTCACACTTTTGTTTTCTCCTCACCCTCTCTCTCACCTTCTGTCTATCATCATCCTGTCTTTCTCACCCCTATCTCAATCTTGTACCTACTTGTATTATAGCTGCTCCCTCGTCTTCTTTCTGCACCAACGTTTCCTGTCTCACCTGTCCCACGCCCCCTGCACACGACGCCAAGAGACTAGAGAGAGACAGGTGGGCCTGTTCACTCTCTCACACAAAAAAACAGAATTATTACCCACTAGAAAAACACGGAGGAGCTGCAACTATTGTCACTCACCTGCTCCTCTCTCTCTCTCTCACCATTCCTCGTAGACTAGTAAGACACTGTACTTGACAACATTAGCACAGTGTCTTAAAGTGATAGTGTCAGTAGCTTAGTTAATCCCACGTGGCAGATCATTGGAAATTCCTATAAATGTGCGCAAAACTTTCAAACTAAAAGTTGAAAAAAAAAAAAAAAAAAAAAAAAAAGAGAGAGAGAGACACGTGTGTTTCTATAGGAAAATAAATGTCTTAAATTTCAAATGCTTGTAAATTATTAGGTATAGAAAATTCTTTATATTTTTATTTACATATATTTTTATAGATATTTGGTTTATTTATTTATATACATTGAATTTATAAATATATATGAACTGTATATATTGTAGACATATAAATAGACGTGATTTTCCGAAATTTGATCCTGAAGAAGGGGAAGAAGAAGGAGATAAAGTGAGAGATGTGACCAAAGTGTGTGTGTGTGTCGAGGCCGTTAGTAAGTTGTGTCGCCAGCATGTTAACCTTAAGAGTGTCGTCCCCATTAAGGTGGATGTTACCTGAGATAAACTTGAACGATGTTACGTCAGTCTTTGTCAGAGAGTTGTAGAAGTTTGAGTCGATTTCAAAGAGCAGTGTGTTTAAGAACTGACCCTGTTACATTGTTCACCCACTGAGCTCCTGTACAAGGCCTCCTATTATACTAAGTTCGGTATGTGAGTTATATACGTGAGATTTCTTGATCCGTGTTAGATAAAAGAACTGAATTTTGGGGTCATAAAGTAGTGTTACATTCTTTTGGTATCAATTTTCCTCATTCATCTTGATCTAGTCTCTTTACATTCTTGGTAGCATTCTCCTCATTCTACTTACAGTAATCCTTATCTTATAAATACAGAGGTGTGACACTATCTACTGCTTAAGTTACCCCAAAATTCTACCAGAATTATAAACATTAATAACAACTCTGGCCGTTCTCTTTACATGTGACGATATATCCTCACCAAATACCATGGTGTCAGACTTGTAGTGATGGACAGCTCTCCCCCCTCCTCCTCTCCCACAGCCACAGCTCAAACTGAATTGAGATTTTATCCAAACCTTCCTGACCTTTTTCAACCACCCCAAAAGACTCTCTCTCTGGTGCGTGGTTTCGTAAGATAGTTACTGATCTCTTGAAGTTGATTATGCCAGATGAAATCTTTAATGTTATTCCTCCTTAGATATAGATGTAGTATCAGTTCTTATCCATTAAACACACATCTGTTAATGGTAAGCAAATTGGTTAGGATATGTACAGTAGTTAAAACAACTATCTGTGCAGGTGGGGGGGTCGATATGCTCGAAATTTTACGTGTGACTAGTGACAGCCTTCATAAACTAATATTTATCGTCCATGGTCTCATATTGTTTCCCACAGATAGTTTTTTTTAGCTACTGTACAGCACTAGAAACTATATCACCTTCAGAGTATTAAGTTAATATTATGCATTTATTGATAGTTCTGTGCAGATAAACACACAGGTAGAACAGGTTGGTGTGTAATATATAAAGAGAATGAAGCGATAGTATCAAACATGCAAAGACTGAACAACTGGGCCAACACAACATAAACTGTACTAATGGGAATCTACTTAGCTACTGACTGACTACCTTAAGGAGAATGGAGGTGGGGTGATATTCTGTGTGACTCTCAAAGTGATTTACATTCGATGAGACAGACAGACAGACAACCAAGACAGATACACATACACAGTCAGACAGCCAGAACGCAGACAGACAGACATTAGTGTAGAGTTAAGGCACACGTGGAGATGGTCACGTCTTGGGGAGGACCTGAGCTGACTGTTGGGTGTGTGTGTGTGTGTGTGTGTGTGTGTGTGTGTGTGTGTGTGTGTGTGTGTGTGTGCGTATGTGGAGAGAGAATATAATTATAAACTTAAAGAGAGAGTTGAAGGAAGGGGAGGAGGAGGAAAGAGGAAGTTGGGAGAGAGAGAGAGAGAGAGAGAGACGACCGGGTCTCTGTGTTCCTAAGAAGAAGAAGAAGAAGAAGAAGAAGAAGAACTTAACTTGCGATTGAATAAATAAAGAAATTGAAAACAAATAAAAAAAAATCATCGTTCGCGACTTGAAATGAATAACAATTGACTGGAATTGAGTAAACCATTAAGAATCCCAGTCAATTCCAGCCAATCCCAGTCAATCCCGTGGTAGTAGTGGTAGGGTAGATGGATAGGTCCTTCTTGTTCCCACCCACCCACAACCGACCTGGTATTGTACTAATTTGCATATCTTGGAAGGCGTCCATAAAGATTCAGTGGGAAGGGATCATGTGCCGTTATTTCCATCTGGTCTTATATAGCGGTGTTATAGTAGTGTGGCCTCAGTCACCTCCCAGCGACACGAAGAGAGAGAGACAGAGAAAGAGTTGTTTTTTTTCCTCCCAGCGTCACGATAATGGTCTAAAAAGAGAGAGGGCATGTGTGTACTGTACCTCACCAGCATCGTGAAAAAAAAAAAAAAGAGAGAGAGAGAGAGAGAGAGAGAGAGAGAGAGAGAGATCTTCACTTCACAGCGTCACGACTATGCCCAAATCAGGCCTGTCACTGCCCACATCACTAGCGGCGTGTGAGAGAGAGAGAGAAAGAGAGAGAGGAGGGGGGGGGAGAGGAGGTGTGTGAGTCATGGTGGGGAAGGCAGTGGAGGTGGATGATCTATGAGTCATGGCAGGGAGGGGTGTTGGGTGGGGTAGGCAGGGTGGGAGGAGGGAGGGCAGGTATGCGGGTGAGGGTAGGAGTAAGATGGTGGTATTTTTGAAGTGTATTGTTGTGGTAGGCAGGGAGGGTATGATGTAGGAGGAGGGCAGCCTATTTCACAGTTACATAGAGGCCAAGAGAAGCGGCGTGCTTGGTGGTGCTGTACTGCACAACTTGTTGTGGGTCAGTCGCTGTGTGAAAGATTGATAACACCCAACCCTCCTTCCCTTCCTTCCTTCCTTCCTTCCTTCCTTCCCTTCCTCCCCTCCTTCCCCTTCCTTCCTTCTCCCTTCCCCTTCCTCCCTCCTTCCTTCCTTCCTTCCCTCTCCTTCCCTTCCTCCCTCTTCCCTTCCTTCCTTCCCCTTCCTCCCTCCTTCCTTCTCCTTCCTTCCTCTTCCTCCCTCCTTCCCCTTCCTTCCTTCCCTTCCCTTCCTCCCTCCTTCCCCTTCCTTCCTTCCCTTCCTCCCTCCTTTCCCTTCCTTCTTCCCCTTCCTCCTTCCCCTCCCTCCCTCCTCTTCCTTTCCCTTCCTCCCTCCTTCCCTTCCTTCCTCCTTCCCTTCCTCCCTCCTTCTCTTCCTTCCTTCCCATCCTCCTCCTTCCCCTTCCTTCCCTTCCCTTCCTCCCTCCTTCCCTTCCTTCCTTCCTTTCCCTTCCCCTTTCCTCCCTCCTTCCCTTTCCTCCCTCCTTTTCCCTTCCTTCCTTCCTTCCTCCTTCCTTCCCTTCCCTTTCCTCCTCCTTCCCTTCCCTTCCTCCCTCCTTCCCTTCCTTCCTTCCCTTCCCTTCCTCCTCCTTCCCTTTCCTCCCTCCTTCCCTTCCTCCCTCCTTCCCTTCCTTCCTTCCCTTCCCCTTCCTCCCTCCTTCCTTCCTCCTCCTCCTTCCCTTCCTCCTTCCTTCCCTCCTTCTTCCCCTTCCTCCTTCCTCCTTCCCTTCCCTTCTTCTTCCCTCCTCCTTCCCTTCCTCCCTCCTTCCCTTCCTCCCTCCTTCCCTTCCTCCTCCCTCCTTCCCTTCCTCCCTCCTTCCCCTTCCTCCTCCTTCCCTTCCTCCTCCTTCCTCCCTCTCCTTCCCTTCCTCCTTCCCTTCCTCCTTCCCTCTTCCTCCTTCCTTCCCTTCTTCCCTCCTTCTTCCCTTCCTCCCTCCTTCCCTTCCTCCCTCCTTCCTTCCTCCCTCCTCTTTCCTTCCTCCCTCCTTCCTTCCTTCCTCTTCCCTCCCTCCCTCCTTCCCTTCCTTCCTCCTTCCCTTCCTTCCTCCTTCCCTCCCTCCCTCTGTAACTACCTATACACATTATCTACACATTATTTATATGACCTGTGATAACACCTTTTCATGTTTCCCTTGCCGGTGAGTCATGTACACTGAGCAGACAGACAGACAGACAGACAGACAGACAGATGAGAAATGACTAAAGAGACAGACAGAGAGAGAGAGAAAGAGACAGTTAAAAGTTAGAGATAGAGTGCAAATAAGACAGAGATCAAGAGAGTAGACAGACAATATAAAGAGAGAGACGAATATAATTGAAGAGAGAGAGTTCATTAACACAAAGGCTGTCATGTTTGTGTACCTTAGACTCTCACTGCTTTTGTGTGTGTATGTGTGTGCGTATGTGTGTGTGCGTATATGTGTGTGTGTGTGAGGGAATGTCAAGTTCACGGAGGAGTAACATAGACTTTGACCTGTCGACCTCTTTGTTCACCCTCTACCTCTCTCACCTCTTGACCTCCTCTCCCCTCCCCTCTCTCCCTCCCTCCCTCTCTCTCCCTTCTCCTCCCTCCTACACACCGCACACATTGCCTTCTCCTCCTCTCTCTCTCTCTCTCTCTCTCTCTCTCTGGTATGGTCGCGCTAAAAACTAAACAATACCACGGGGGTTATCGGCCATCTTTTCCGGGTCATCTGACAGTGTTTACAAGTGAAGCAATTGAGAGCGTTCCTTGGGGATTATTTAGAACCCCATATATATTTAGGGATTATTACAGCCATTTAGTGATTATTACAGACATTTGGGGATTATTATAGACATTTAGGATTCTTACAGCCATTTAGGGATTATTAGACATTTGGGGATTATTATAGACATTTAGGATTATTACAGCCATTTAGGGACATATAGACATTTAGGGATTATTACAGCCGTTTAGGATTATTACAGACATTTAGGATTATTACAGACATTTAGGGATATTACAGCCATTTAGGATTATTACAGACATTTAGGGATTATTACAGACATTTAGGATTATTACTGCCATTTAGTCACATTAGGATTATTACAGACATTTAGGGATTATTACAGACATTTAGATTATTACAGACATTTAGGATTATTACAGACATTTGGGGATTATTACGCATTTAGGGATTATTACAGCTATTGGGGATTATTACAGACATTAGGATTATTATAGACATTTAGGGATTATTACACATTTAGGATTATTATAGACATTTAGGGATTATTACATTATTAGGATTATTACAGACATTTAGGGATTATTACAGACATTTAGGATTATTACAGACATTTGGGGATTATTATAGACATTTAGGATTACAGCCATTTAGGATTATTACAGTCATTTGGGGATTATTACAGACATTTAGGGATTATTATACATATTTAGGGATTATTACAGACATTTAGGGATTATTATAGACATTTAGGGATTATTACAGACATTTAGGGATTATTAAAGACATTTGGTTATTATTAACATTTGGGGATTATTACAGCCATTTAGGGATTATTACAGCCATTTAGGGATTATTACAGCCATTTAGGGATTATTACAGCCATTTAGGGATTATTATAGACATTAGGGATTATTATAGACATTTCAGGATTATTACAGCCGTTTAGGGATTATTACAGCCGTTTAGGGATTATTACAGACATTTAGGGATTATTACAGCCATACAGAGGTTATTTAGAGCCATTCATTTAGGGATTTGGGTCAATGTAGGTAATTAGCACCGGGATCTTTTAGGGACATAATATAATCGTTCTGGTGACTCGTGTGTGTGTGTTGTGTGTGTGTGTGTGTGTGTGTGTGTGTGTGTGTGTGTGGAAGAAATGGTCTGGGTTCATGCTTAATGTTCCCCAGCTGGTCAGGCGGTCGGTTCTTTCTCTGTTACACACTGTTGACAAGTATCTGACATTTACGGTCTCCCGAATGTACTTTGAACACGTTCCACTGTGGGTCAAGTCTGGTCTTTGAGCAGTTCACATTTGATGCCATGACAACATTCTTTGACAGATTATTCCAAGAGTTGTCAAATCTTTCTGTAAATAAGTTAGGTTGATTAGTTTCTAGTACAGTAGCTAAAACAACTATCTGTGCATACTTGTGGGAAATAATATGAGACCATGGACGATAAATATTGGTATATGAAGGCTGTCGACCCCCACTTGCACAGATAGTTGTCTTAGCTACTGTACGTGTGAGTAGTGGTTGTGACCTCTAGTGGGGCAATCATCAACTAATTCCACATAAATGTTCCGTAAACTTCAGTCCATTATCAACACACACACAGACACACACACACACACACACAACACACTCCACACACACACACACAACACACACACACATATACTGCTGGGTCTTTCTCACTCAGCCATTTCATCAGGGGAAATGTCTGCGTTATATTTATGATGAGACACTTCCTCACTATATGTAGGACCATGGTGTGTACTCCTGTATCTCTCAGTGTAACTTTCTTATGTATCTCTCAGTGTTAAGTCCCTCATGTATCTCTCAGTGTTAACTTTCTTATGTATCTCTCAGTGTTAAGTCTGTCATGTATCTCTCAGTGTTGTCTCTTCATGTATCTCTCAGTGTTAAGCTCTCATGTATCTCTCAGTGTTAACTCTCTCCCTATTCTCTCAGTGTTAAGTCTCACCTGGCATACTTGTGCCCACTTGGAGTTGACAGAGATCTAACCTAACCTGACTAAGCCATCCTAAACTCACCTGCCTGACTTAGCCTAACCTAACCTAACCTGACCTGACTTAACCTAACCTGACCTGACCTGCATTGCGTCACAGTCTGTTGACATTTGTATTTTCCTGAATAATAGAAATAATAATATCTGATACAGTAACTAAATCATTAAATACAGATCACACTAACGCTACCCTGGGAGGTTAGGTTAGGTTAGGTTAGGTTAGGTTAGAGTTAAGTTAGATTAGGTTGGTTAAGTTAGTTAGGTAGTTAGGTTAGTTTAATAATAATAAAGCTCACTGTAAGCATCATAATGTTAACTTTAATATGTGTTGTTAATTAAGACTTACACCTGTGTCTCTCTCTCACAGGTAAGATGGGATGAACCTACAGCCAGTGATGGACTACCTGCTGACCCCCAGGTGTGTGTGTGTGTGTGTGTGTGTGTACCGCTTTCATTTTTTTTTAAATTTCAATTGTTTATTCTCTTGATAGAGAAGCGGATCCTAGTGCTACACTAAGCCAACACCACCCAAGTACAAGCATAAGTATAAATATTATAAAGGGCTTACTAAAGCCTAGGAAGGAAGATACTTTTAACACATAATCAATGTTATTTACATAATATCTGGCCAGTATGGGATCATCACGTTCCGCAAGGGGGTCGTGGAGGGGTGGTCCAGGCGTCACGGAAGCGTTGTGTGGGACATCTTAGGAGGTAGTGGTGGTGCTGCTGTCGGTCTTCTGCATATAGTCACAAGAGCGTTGCTCAGGGATGGGGAACCAATCTCCAAAGCAAAGTCATACCCAATGATGATACGGGCAGCAATCACGTCCCTTTCCGCATGACCCTTTCCGTAGACGTACGAGAGGTCAGTTTACGAGGACATTGTACCAGGTGGGCGGGGATCCAGGGGATGGCTGCTTCCCGAGCTTCTGTTTTCGGCGAATTTGGGTCCTAAGCTGTCAGTGTTCGAGGAACAACGTAGTCAGGGTGTGGCCTTGTTGCAGCTATCTGCTGCCTCATCCCCCAAGATACCGACATGACTGGGTATCCATAAGAATGTCACAGGACGGCCTGCATCCTGAAGTGTGGATGTTAACCCTCGTATTCGAGGATGAGGTCCTTATTTTCCCCTGATCCAAATGCGATCCCGTCGAGAGGAGACCTGGAATCGCAACAGACAAGGGCAGAAACCATCTGCTTCTTCCCCTCAGCGAGAAGGGCAGCAAGGAGGTCTATCAGTTCAGCCTGAGGAGGATGCCCCGTCAGAAACTCTGAGAGAAAGTTTGATAGGCTCCAGGCATCAGGACGGGAGATTTATAACAGCCCGGCCCTACCTGAGCAGGGTCAACAGAGCCATCAGTGTAGAGGACGACCCCTACCGGACCAGTGTGGGCGATCCTGGAGAGGTGGTATTTGCAGAGAATAACAGGGTTCACGTGTGATTTCGGGAGCGGTCCACCGAGGGCAATCACTTCAGGTTGAAAATCCAGCCAGGGAGAAGGAGACGAACCAACAGCAGGTGACAACAATATCAGGCAGGAGGTCGTGTTTGAAGGCCCTGGATGAGTGACCCTGCCACTGTCTTCTAGATGGAGGGTCGGCCTCGACAGCAGGAGTCAAGCTGGCTTGGACATAGTTGCCCTGAGGATCCCGTAGAATGGAAACGTAGTTCTTAGGTAAAACTCCTGGACACGATCCTGTAAGGGGAAAAACCAAGTTCGGTATATAGAGAAGTAGAGCGCGTCTGGTGTTAAATAAAATATTAAAAATAGCGTCCAGTAGTGAAGAGGTTAAACCAATTTGTACACTTATCGACAACAGCTCACGACTATTGTGTTTACATATAGATCTTGCTATCGTAAACAACTACAGATGGCGCTGTACTACCTGTTAACCACAACAACTTACTGCTACACTTAACTATGTTTTGTGACGTCACGCGAGGTACAGCCAATGATCGGCAGGTGGCGCAGTAAATAGTCTGACATTGACACAAAAATCGATAATAGTGAGAAAATAACGATACAAACGAACGGTAGTAACGATAGTTGTGGTTATTATATTACGACGATATATTTAAGACAGTGGAGACGATAACTTCAAAGGACTTCCCAGCTAGATGACATGACGATATATATACTACTGTAATTAATGGACGATATATACGACACTACCATTTTGGAAATTATGGAAAAAATTACATTAATAATAAATGCTTGAAGCTGTAACACTGACGTCATTCAGGATGTGTCGAGGTGGTTATTGTGGTGAATATTTTTTTTTTTTGCGCAAATTGGGAATAAACATTTGATATATAATTTGTGGGGAGAATAGTGGTATTTTGTCCCCCCTCCTCCCTCACCTCCTGCATGACGTAGTGTTGATTGTGTAGTGTTATGTCGTGTGTGTGTGTGTGTGTGTGTGTGTGTGTGTGTGTGTGTGTGTGTGTTTATATTGTGGTGATATGTGTTTGTGTTTTGTGATGGTATGTATGTATGTATGTATGTATGTATGTATGTATGTATGTATCCCCTCAAAAAAAATATTTGGTTAATTCTGCAGAAACTTTCCCCCTGTGTTAAGACAAATGGTAGACCCCAATACAGGAGACAATACAGTATAATCTTGTATCCTCAGCTGTAATGTCTCACGGCTCAATTGTTCCTGATAACTCTACTTTAGCGGGTGTTTATGTGGGAAGAAATTCAGTCACATAATCTTGTGGTTGATAAAAATTACCCTCATCCATTTTCCTTAACACCATCATTGACAGCTGTTCCACCCCAGTGTTACAAGGGAATAAATAAGCCTCGTTCTATTCTAACTATGCTGTGTTGTAATTCATAACCTAACCTAACCTAACCTACCCAGTCTAGCCTAATCTAACCTAACGTATCTAAACTAACTCAGCCTAACGTCTAACTTATCTTAATCCTACATAAACTAATCTAAATTAACCTTACTTAACCTAACCTAAATAAACGTAACCTAACCTAACCTAACCTAACCAAACCAAACCATGCCAAAGAAAACCTAACCTAACCTATCGTATATTGTTTTATAATAATTATTATCTAGAACAAGTCTACGGCGTGATTAGTTATTTTATCGTCGCGATATAATTGTGTGTGTGTGTGTGTGTGTGTGTGTGTGTGTGTGTGTGTGTGTGTGTGTGTGTGTGTGTGTGTGTGTGTGTGTGTGTGTGTGTGTGGCAAGAGACACCCTTAACATAAATCAAAAGAAGCTTTACAACATTATATATTTAGCCACTCATAACACTCCACTGACCTAATTCACCTTATTGTGAGAACCGTCTTCACAACCTTTAACTGAATGTAACGCCTGAATAACAGCGTTAGGAAACACAAGATTGATTTAGTGTGTGTGTGTGTGTGTGTGTGTGTGTGTATTTATATACCAACATGGAGAGGGATTGATCTACGGTTTAATAGATAGATAGATAGATATACATACATACATACATACATACATACATACATACATACATACATACATACACACGTACATACGCAACTAATGAGATAAATGACAGAAAAATAAAAAAAATCGGAATAATTGTTACTCAATCTTTAAGCATCGCTCTTGATGGTTTATTATTATTACTGAAAAATGGCAGATGGAGTTAAATGTGGACAAATGTAAAGTACTCGGTATAGGAGATGTAAACGGAGCAACCAGATGAACAACGATGGTATAGAGACATCCGACTGCGAGAAAGATTTAGGAGTAATGATAAGTAGGAATCTTAAGCCAAGTAAATAATGTGTATTTGCTCGTAACAAGGCTAATGAAGTACTAGGGTTCATACAAAGGAGTGTTAGTTACAAGACTAGCGAGGTTATCCTGAAACTATTAATCTTGCGCTTGTGAGACCTCACTTGGATTACGCAATTCAATTCTGGTCACCGTATTACAGAATGGATATAGAATCCCTAGAAAGAATTCAGAGGAGAATGACAAGACTAATCCCGGGCATTCGAACTTTGAGCACAGAGACAGGTTAAAGCATCTTAATTTGCACTCCTCGAGAGACGTAGAGCGAGGGCGATATGATAGAGGTGTATAAAATGGAAGTCAGGGCTGAACAAAGGGATATAACAAAGGTACTCAAACTATCCAACCAGGAGCGAACTCGTAACAATGGTTTTAAATTAGACAAATTTAGATTTCGGCGTGAAATAGGTAAACACTGGTTTGGGGATAGAGTAGTGGATGAGTGGAACAAGTTACCAAACATCATCATTAACTCGAATACAATGGACAGTTTTAAACACAGGTTGGATGGGTATATGAGCAATAGGGGTTGGGTGTAAATGGGACTGGCCAGTATGGGACAATAGGCCCGCTGCAGTTTCCTCCATTCTTATGTTCTTATGTTGAGGTCGACAGTTAGTAAAACACACACACACACACACACACACACACACACACACACACACACACACACACACACACACACACACACACACACACACTGTGATACGGTCTGGAAACTCTTCATGGCGGAGGTGGTGAGGTGTGGTTCATTATGCTCTACACAGTATATTTCTAGCATAGTTTAAATGTACCACAGAATCTAGGTGAAAGATCTTTAATTATAAATATTTTTTGTTTATTTTTATTTTAAGTGTTTATTCTCTTTCTATGTTTCTTCTGTTGGCCTCTTCTGTTGGCCTCTTCTGTTGGCCTCTTCTGTTGGCCTCTTCTGTTGGCCTCTTCTGTTGGCCTTCTTTCTGTTGGCCTCTTCTTATCTCTGTATCTTTATCTCTTCATCAGGCAGTGTGGTGTGTGTGTAGAGAGAGAAAAAAAGAGAGAGGAGAGAGAGAGAGAGAGAGAGAGAGAGAGAGAGAGAGAGAGAGAGAGAGAGTTATCACACTGACTGTGTATATACAACTGTGTTAAGGTATAGGTGTATCAGTAGAGTCTCCTTCCACACTCTGACAACACTTGAACACTCGTGTCTTCGTTTGGTTGAGTTAAATTATAGTGTTGTTTTGGGTCACTTTCTGTCTAGTCATAAGTTTAATCTATTTTACTGTCTGTCACGATACAGGACTTTTACACATTAGTCTCCATCACCTGTCTGTGTTTAAGCTTGTCACACATCTGTTGTTACCACATGTCGTAATAACACAAGTCATCTTTCTTTGCAAAATGATAAGCAAAATACACGAATAATATGTATGTAGGCCTATCTCATTTTTTTTATCCCACGGGAGTCTATCTCTGCCGAAGTAGATGACGTCTGCTCTCTTGGTAAATAAGTACAGCACTGAAATTCTCTTTTGAGTTAATCACAGCCTTTAACCAATATTAATTGTGTTAGTGTGTTATGTTGTTGGGGTTTGACAGGATTCGACCAACTGAGGCTGAGATAAATAAATGGAGAAGAGGAATAAAAGGTAACGTAAATCTTTTGCCTGGATGGTAAGGAGAGCGTATTTGAGGTCGTCTTATACCGTATTTGAAAGTTATCACACACACCATCAACCACACGCCACGCACCAATTGCCACCCACACGCACTCTTATGCATCCTTACCGTTTTAATGTGCAAGATCAGAGTCAGGGCGGATCCCAAGTCTCAAAGAGTCATGTAATTTGTACCCGTAAGTCTGTGGCTAAGTGAACCACACGCAGCGTCACTCACTACTTGCCTCGACGATACTGTAGCGGCCTGCATCACTGAACGCCAGGATTAATAGGTCGACTGTATCTTTTACATTTTGTTGCGAATAATTTCAGGTGTCAATTGGGGAAGAATTTGATGACATCGTATGGTTTTTCAAGGGCTGTGTTAACTCTGTAATATGCTTCAACAACTAAGGTCATTAAATAGGTATTCTAGGTTAGTACACACACTAGTCATGCTGTAATGAATGTCTTTACGGTGATTTAAGCTATAATAAGGAGATATGAATGTAGAACTGTGGTTTATGAAATGCTTGTTGACGATGATCTGAAACACGATATAATGAAGTGAATTAGTTGAAGGTAATGCTATATATAAAACAATGAGTTACAGTAGCCCCCAAAAAGTGGATCTTGCTCGTCATAAGTCTCACAATGTTGACAGGTTCTCACACATTATGTACAATAATCTATCTAAGGTAATTACTGTTCAGAGTGTCCAACGGTTAAGTAATCTGGGTCGTGATGTTTATTATAGTGTTAGACAAGTGATAGTAGATGTACTGTATATAGGTCATGATATTATTGTACACACTCACAGTCAAAAATGTTTCTGTGTACATCTCGTGAAACAATATGACACCACAGACGATGGATATTGCAAAATGTCATATATCTCTTGCTTGTGATATTTCCTGTTTTATCCGTAGTAAGTATTGTTATTATATGGACATTCAGTGGAAAATAGATTAATCTTGTGAACACTGTGTGGCGTGGTTCATGGTGGTGGTTATGTTGCGGCCTGAGTGTATTGATCAATTAGGAAATCATCGGATCCAAGGTGTACAGATACTTTTTTGATCGTGTGTACACCAGTGAGGTCTGCTGTTGTACACGACGAAGTGGTGATATGTGTAGGCTATATGGGTGTATAGTAATAATAATAATAATAATAATAACAACATTGATGATGATGATGATAATATAAATAATTACAATAGTAATAATAATAATAATATATAATAATAATGATGACAACACCAAAAAGTAATAATTATAGCTATGACAACAACAATGAATTTATTATTATTATTTTTTACGGGGATTAGCTCACGCGGGCACAGGTCAACGACCCACAACGGGCCTTGGGTGGGAGGGAGGGCAAGAAAATAAGAACAGAAAAAATTAAAAATACAAAAAGGAAAAGTTTATATTAATCTACCCAACAAAACTAACGCCTCACTTACCAGGAAACACAACTCAAACACTCAAGACTTACACAACCTGTACACACGACTTACCATGAAAACAGAACAATACACTAACTCCATCTATGTTACCCTGAGGGACAAGAGATAGTGCACGACCTTCCCGAGGTCACCCGCACCGACCTGCCAAAGTACATCTCTCAATCTTGACAAATGTGGAAAAATTCATAGTTCCCAGCCGGAGGGTTGGGGCAGCCTGGCGGCGGTGGTGGTGGTGGTGGTGAGAGGTAGTGGTGGGGGTGGAGGAGGAAGGACTGGAGGAGGCAGTGCTGAGGGACTGGAGGAGGAGGAGGAGGTGGGGTGGAGAAGGTAGTGGTGGTGGGGGTGGAGGAGGAGGGAGTGGGGGTGGGGGTGGAGGAGGAGGTAGTTAGGGGTAACACTTGGTGGTGGTGGCCTCGAGGGGTACTTAGTGGAGGGTCACATGGAGGAGGTGTGTGGTTGACAGTGAAAGTGTGTGTGTGTGTGTGTGTGTGTAAAGGTTTATGTGTGGTTTTGTATGAACTGGGTTTATAACTATGTATGCACGTGTACCGGGTATGTATGTATGTATGTATGTATGTATGTATGTATGTATGTATGTATTACAATCAATGAACAAGGAATCGAGTCACCAACACCGTCACCAAAAATCAACATCACACACAACAAACACACACACACACACACACCTTGCAATCACAGTCAGCAACAATAGAGCTACAGTGTTGCACCATAGAATCATCCTCACCAGCACCATCCTCGTCACCATAGCACCATCCTCGTCACCATAGCACCATCCCTCGTCACCATAGCACCACCCTCGTCACCATAGCACCATCCTCGTCACCATAGCACCATCCATCGTCACCATAGCACACCCTCGTCACCATAGCACTCACCCGTCGTCACCATACCACCATCCTCGTCATAGCACCACCCCTCGTCACCATAGCACCACCCGTCGTCACCATACCACCATCCTCGTCACCATAGCACCATCCTCGTCACCATACCCACCATCTCACGTTTAATGCTCAGAGCGTCGCACCCTGAGATTTACCCATAGCCTGGAGTTTTAATATAATCGTAAGTCTGTCTTTTCCACCTCCCCTTCCCCTTCCCTTCCCCGTCTCCCCTTCCCTTCTCCCTTCCTCTATTTCCCCTTCACTTCTTTCTCCTCCTCTTCCTTCTTTCTCCTCCCTTTACCATTCTATTTCCTCCCTGTCCTTCTCTCCATCCTCCACCCTTCTCCCCCTTTCTTCCCCCTCCCCTACCCTTCTCCCTCCCCAGCTGGTGATGTGATAATGTTTATAGTCGAATCTCAGTGTAATTATGACCTCAGTTTTCACCGCCATAATCGTGTCGTTGTTTAGGTGAGTTAGTTAGGGGGAGAGGAAAATATTTTAATAGACGGAACTTGGTGAATCTTTTAACCTAGGAGGTGTTGTTCATCCTATTATCTCCCACTGGCGTTGATCATCCTGGGAAGAGTTGTCATTCCCAGCTGGTCCTATTTTCTTATTGTTATTTATGTGAAGGTTAGGTTAGGTTAGTTTGCGTTGAATTGTTAGATTAGGTTAGGTTAAGGTTAGTTAGGTTAAAATGACACAAGAAGAAAAATAATCATGAATATTGCCTTCGATGACGTCAGATTTCGTCACATGACCTCATAGTTACAGAACAACAATAACATGACCGAGCATGAGTGTACAGTACACCTCACAGTGAACTGCTGCTGGCATGAACATGATGAACAAATTTGTGGATCACCTGAAGTTTAACCACCCTAATGCTAACCTATTCAAACTTAATTTAACCCTAGCTAATATAACCTAATGTAACCCAGCCCAGCCCAACCCAACCCAGCCCAGCCGAGCCCAGCCCAGGCCAGCCCAACCCAACCCAACCCAACCCAACCCAACCCAACCCAACCCAACCTGGTCATTCTTAGGTGATCCAATTAACGTAAAAGGTCAACTTGCTCCTAAAAGACGTCAATAAGGGTTCCCAGGATTACATAAACAAATACATAAGGTAACTGAGTTGGGTCACCTGTTTTCCTTAACCTCTGACCCAGGTAAAGTACTGAAAGGAATTACGAGTTCTGGGAGACAACATGACAACTAACTGTGCGTAACCTTTACTCTACACGGCAACTTTGAGTGTCACAATACATACATACATACATACAAATATACATACATACACATACATACATACATACATACGCCTAAGTCTCCCCATGACCCTGAATAATGTAAAAAAAAGTATTTCATTATGTGAATCAAACTGTCAAAGTGTTGTTCTTGATGACTGTATGTTGCCCCGATGACTGTATGTTGTTCCTGATGACTGTATGTTGCTCCCTGATGACTGTATGTTGCTCCTTGATGACTGTATGTTGCTCTTGATGACTGTATATTTGTTCCTGATGACTATGTTGCTCCTTGATGACGTATGTTGCTCCTTGATGACTGTATATTTGCTCCTGATGACTATATTTGCCCTTGATGACTGTATGTTTGCTCCCTGATGACTATGTGCTCCTTGATGTTGCTCCCTGATATTCTGTTGCTCTATTGTCTGTATGTTGCTCTGATGACTGTATGTTGCTCCCTGATGACTGTATGTTGCTCCTTGATGACTGTATGTTGCTCCTGATGACCTTACGCTATCCTTAACTGAATGATTTCCCATATATATAAATACATACCTACAAATATTTAAGTCACCCTGTAATAACACTAAACTCAGCCCACGATATTCACCACGTCTCCCACACTAGACCCAGCCCACGATATTCACCACGTCTCCCATACTACACTCAGCCCACGATATTCACCACGTCTCCCACACACTAGACCCAGCCCACGATATTCACCACGTCTCCCATACACACTCAGCCCACGATATTCACCACGTCTCCACTACACTCAGCCTACGATATTCACCCGTCTCCACTAAACTCAGCCCACGATATTCACCACGTCTCCCACACTAGACTCAGCCCACGATACTCACCAAGTCTCCACACTACACTCAGCCTACGATATTCACCAAGTCTCCCCTAGGCTCAGCCCCACGATATTCACCACGTCTCCCACTAGACTCAGCCCGATACTCACCACGTCTCACACTACACTCAGCCTACGATATTCACCACGTCTCCCACCTAAGCTCAATAACGATACTCACCAAGTCTCCCACTACCTCAGCCACGATATTACCACGTCTCCCACACTAAACTCAACCCCGATATTCACCACGTCTCCCATACTACACTCAGCCCCGATATTCACCAAGTCCCACTACACTCAGCCTACGATATTCACCATCTCCCACTACACTCAGCCCACGATATTCACCCACGTCTCCCACACTAAACTCAGCCCACGATATTCACCCGTCTCCCACACTAGACTCAACACAATACTCACCAAGTCTCCCACCACTCAGCCTACGATACAAGTCTTACACTAGGCTCAGCCCACGATATTCACCGTCTCCCACACTAGACTCAGCCGATACTCACCACGTCTCCCTCCTCCAGCCTGATATTCACCACGTCTCCACTAAACCTCAATAACGATACTCACCAGTCTCCCACTACACTCAGCCACGATATTCACCACGTCTCCCACACTAAACTCAACACGATATTACCACGTCTCATACACACTCAGCCCACGATATTCACCACGTCTCCCACACTAGACCCAGCCCACGATATTCACCACGTCTCCCATACTACACTCAGCCCACGATATTCACCCACCTTTCCCACACTAAACTCAGCCAACGATACTCACCAAGTCTCCCACACTACACTCAGCCCACGATATTCACCACGTCTCCCACACTAAACTCAGCCCACGATATTCACCACGTCTCCCACACTAAACTCAGCCCACGATATTCACCACGTCTCCCACACTAAACTCAGCCCACGATATTCACCACCTCTCCCACACTACACTCAGCCCACGATACTCACCACGTCTCCCACACTAAACTCAGCCCACGATATTCACCATGTCTCCCACACTCAGACTCAGCCCACGATATTCACCAAGTCTCCCACACCACACCAGCCCACGACATTCACCACGTCTCCCACACTACTCTCAGCCCACGATACTCACCACGTCTCCCACACTAAACTCAGCCCAATTATTCACCACGTCTCCCACACTACACTCAGCCCACGACATTCACCTACGTCTCCACACTAAACTCAGCCCACGATATTCACCACGTCCCCACACTACACTCAGCCCACGATACTCACCACGTCTCCCACACTACACTCAGCCCACGATATTCACCACGTCTCCCACACTACACTCAGCCCACGATATTCACCACGTCTCCCACACTACACTCAGCCCACGATATTCACCACGTCTCCCACACTACACTCAGCCCACGATACTCACCACATCTCCCACACGGATGCAACACTGAATATATCACAAGCCATCCAGTTTTTTTCCTTTCATATATCATCATCATTACTCCAGCCAACTCTGCAATAATCTGAGTATATAAAGTTACCTCGTCACCACATCAAAGTCGTGACCACATCTTCCCTACGTCACTTTTATCAAATTCCTTCACTGTAATGGTTGGTGTAGAGTCGTTTATGTATGCACGATGGCGAATGCTAGTTGAGTTCTCTTGTTTCTGTGTTTATTTGGATTTAGTTTATCATTTAGTATTTAGTTTGTTTGTGATTGTTTTGTTGTGTGTTACTTTCTTATGAACCTTTTATGTTTGTGGTTGGTTGGTTCATACTGCATAACACGCTTTCTCACGTTTGTTCCAGGACAGGACTCGAACCTAGGACACCACACACACACACACACACACACAGAGGACTCGTACCTCTAGCAACATACCGTAGATGTGAATAATAGCCTCGTAACTTAACGTATTATAAGAGCAAAATTATTTCAACGCTGTATAACGTTCACCTGATTGGCTGACGGAGATGAGATGCGTTTGTGTTAACCTAGATATCTTCATTATTTAATATATTTTCGTCATATCCTCCAATTTTAAGTCATATAAGCAATTAAGTGTTGATCTAGAATGATATCAGAAGCCCAGGAAGTAAAAAAAATAACACGTGGAGCATATTGGTGACTTCGATATATTAAAGTGCAAACTCACCCCGGCGCGACTCGACCAATCACGAGCTTCCTTCTATTTGGCCCAGTTGCAAGCTTTGAGTGAACGCAGTAGATAGGTGGTGACTCTCTCTCTCTCTCTCTCTCTCTCTCTGTGAAAAAAAATCTGAGGCGAGTTTCACAAGGGGAGGAGGAGCTTCTGTTGGCTCACGTTACACAGGTCAGAGGTCAGAGTAACGTGGGAAATTTGATGAATCCTTCCCTCCCCTCTCCTTCCCCTCCCTCCCCTTCCTTCCCTTCCCTCCCCTCAGACGGGAGTGAATGTGCATGGCCAAGGAGATTTCTCAATCATGGGCCGGGTGGGAAGAATGTGCTGAAGTGAAGGAAGAAAAAGAAATGACTGGCGAAGCAAAAGTGAAGAAAATGAAGATCGATCATATGGAGTAAATGAAGGGAGAGAATGAGTAAAGAAGAAAATGAAATGGATAAGAATTGAAGGAAATGAAAGAGACAGATGAGAGTAAAGAATAAAAGGTAAAAATTTAAGAAATGAAGATAGAGAAAGAGGAGAGAAGGAAATGAAGAAACAGGTCAAAACTGAAGAAGAAGAAGAAGAAGAAGAAAGAATGAATAAGTAAACGAGGAAAAATTAGAAAATGCTACAAGTAAAAATACGAAAGAAAGAAAATAAAAAGGATGAAGAATGATTTGAAGATAAGAAGAAATTAAGAAAAGGACATTACAGAATAGGGTAAAAAATGAAGAAAAAAAGCGATAAAAAACGAAGAGTAACAAAAGGAAGAAACGTCTGACATTGGTGACCATAATCAAGTATATGTGTTTTTCAATTGCAACTACATTAGCCATCTGGTGCCTAGGAACAATGGTATTTACCGGATTGATAGATTATAAACAAGGAATCCGAGAATTGACTTTATTTACAATGTTATAAGAGCAATATCTCCTCTAATATATTGGTTTCAATGCCGTTTATCCATTCATGATGATCCATAATGTACCTGTCACTCAAAAAATTATCTGTACTTGTCACTCAAAAAACTATCTGTACTTGTCACTCAAAATATTGTCTGTACTTGTCACTCAAAAAACTATCTGTACTTGTCACTCAAAATATTGTCTGTACTTGTCACTCAAAAATCTATATGTACTTGTCACTCAAAAAACTATCTGTACTTGTCACTCAAAAAACTATCTGTACTTTGGGAATTTCAGAAGGAACACTACGATTCCTGTTGTCTCGGTAGGGTCACCAAAATCCTTCGTCCGTCGTGTCACAATTTCTAACACGATTTTGTATAGATAATTTTTTGAGTGACTGTACAGTACCTTACCCAGTGAATTTTTAAACCATGAAAACCAACTATGCCCCTTCCCCCCCCCCCCCTTAAGCACTGTCTACTGCAGGAAAAACTACGTAGGGGCAAAAACATGATATACCCCATTACATCTGATACACTGTGGATATATCGATGTTGTAACTCTCTCTCTCTCTCTCTCTCTCTCTCTCTCTCTCTCTCTCTCTCATTTATGTGTGTCGCGGGTGGAACAGTCAGTAAGAAAACCGAGTAATCAATATTTATTTCACACTCACCCTATCAGCGGTCTGTCTTTCTATCTTTCTATTTGTGTGTCTGTCTGCCTGTCTCTGTGTATCCGTCTATCTGTCTAAGTATGTTGGTCTGTGTGTGTGTGTATCTGTTTGTCTATCTGTATGTCTGTGTGTGTGTATCTGTTTGTCTATCTGTATGTCTGTGTGTGTGTATCTGTCTGTCTGTCCCGCCATACTCCCTCTTATTAATCTGGTTCACTGTTGTCTATACGCCGGCAGAAGGTATGTATCAGTGAAGGAAAGCTGAGTAATAAATTAAACTCTTATACCACACATTAACATATGTTATCTAAAACTCTCTTTCATATTTACTGAAATATAAAATAAAATATCCACCTTTGTTTTATTTTCTCCACTTTTCTTTCTAGTAAGTTATTCAGCCAATCAGACCTCGTCGTTTCCTCCTCATATACCTGTTGTATTTATAAACATACATCACCAGGGAACCAGCTTACCCTCTCTTGGTATTTCCGGGTTATATAAAAGTATTCCCGGTCAGTGATGGTCAGCTTCACCATCTGCCTCGTGGACAACATTCAATAAAGTATTATTTTATATTATATTACAAAGTGAATTTATTAATAATTATAAGCAGGAATTTGAAATAGATTATATATTAGAGTAATTGTTTATATTTTTAACTGATTTAACCGACTTTGCTGCTGGATGAAGTAGTCGAGGTTGTGTATATGATTATTATTATTATTGTTTATTTGGCTATAATGTTGGTTATATCTCTGTTTGTTTATCTTTTTATCTCCCCACTTTCTCCCCAACGCAAGCCAGTAACCACACCTCCCCAAAACAAGCCAGTAATCACCCCTTCTCCCCAACAGGCGTGTACTTCCACGTGGTAGGGGAAGGCGTGGTTAGAGTGGCAGACAGGCGGCAGCAAGTCTTCACGGATAAAGAAAACTACATTGACTTTCGCATGAGACTTCTTGGCGAACCAGGTGAGAGGGAAGGAGAGAGGGGGAGTGAGAGTGGGGAGGGAGTGAGGGGTGAGAGAGGGAGGAGGGGAAGGAGGGGGGAGGAGTGAGGGAGAGGGGGGTGACGGAGGGAGAAAGGATGGTGAGGAAGGAAGTGAGGATGATGAAGGGATTGGAAACTGAGGGAAGGAGTAGGAAAGAAGTCAGGGAGAGGTGAGGGAGGGAGAGAAAGAGATATATGAATTATATCAGTATTATAGTTACCTCGTCGGCCGTGTGTGTGTGTGTGTGTGTGTGTGTGTGTGTGTGTGTGTGGCGCTGTTCACTATGGTTAAAAACTCAGGATGTTGTGGATGGCGTGTGGACTGGGTAATATATCGGGTGTTTACAAATATTCTTCCCGATTTTAAACATTGCTATGAAAAAATAACATTGATCTTTTTTTTTTCCTTTGGGACTGTCAAAAATTAAGGTTTGTTCTACCAATGTCAACAAGTTTGGAGAATTTGAAGGAAAGAAAACGCGAAACTATTAGAAAAGTTTAGAATGTGTAAGAAAGTATGAAGGGAAACAGAATATTACTTTGATGTCTGCAGAGCCACAAAATGAAATAATATCGAACTTGCATAGCTTCAAGATATAACTGTTTGAGTTTTGTTAGTAATTTTTTTCTTCATAATAATTGTTTAAAATCGGGAAGATCATGAATATTGTGTGTGGGGGTAACAGTAAGGTTGACGACAAAGGAAAGTTTTGGTTAAATTTGTTCCTGTTTGTGTGTGTCTGAAAATGTATTACAGTTCTGTTATTCTTGTTCTTCGTTTATGTAATGTCTTCTAGTTTTCTCCACTTATATATTTCTGCCTGTGTTCTCCTTCTCTACCGTTTGGTACAACAAGAGAAATGCTCACCGTCTTCCCTCTTTTAAATGGTGTTTGGAAGACTTTTAATTTTGTATTTACAACAGTGAGTAATGAAATATGATACTTATTCTAATATATGTATTTAATTAGTTAACCATACATATAAATACAGTAACAGTATGATAAGAGACAGAGTGGGGAGAAGCTAGTGTGTGGTGTTTACGGCTAGGATGATACTAATATTCCTCTCCGGGCCAACTGAAGGAGAGAGACCAAGGTTTAGTGTGCCGGCCCTCGACAACTTTTTACTGGCTACCATTTTTGCACCCTAAAATGTCAGCGTTGAGTTTCCCACGGGTGACGTAAGCTGCGTGTCTCCATGCTGTACCTCTTTCATCATAAATCCTTCCTTAAAGACACCCAATATGTGGACGGAAGCATGTTTACATCACCCCTCTGCCTTGTGTGGGCGCGTATGGTGTCTCTCTCCTCCCAGTCGTCTGTCAGACCTCAGTTGTCCATGTTCTTAATCCTCCTTCTACTTCATTTTCGTCTTCTTTTTTGTTGTATCTTAATTTCTCCGTAATACATCCTTTGAAATACTCTTTTTTAAGCCGTGTTGTGTATAGTACTGTACATTAAGTCCTGTACCTCCATTCTCGTGTCTGTATATTCTTCTTCGTTTTATATTTTCATTTTGTATTGCCAGCCTGAACCTGAAGCAAACTGTCTAAATTTCGTTGCCTGTGGGAGAGGTTTTCATCATTTGTCTACAGATCATCTATTTTATCCCCATGGTTTTTTTTAGGTATATTTAAAATCTTCAAAACTATGATGCACTCTTCAAGACACAAATTCTTTAATAACTTGGACAAAGGTCAAACAACCTCAAAACACTGTTCCTTCTGGTTGCACAGTGTCTCCAAAAGGACTCGTATGCATCGTTTGGTAGTAATATGTACTCTTTCCAGACGAACGTTACCCCTTGGAGCCACAAGACGACCGAGATGATCGAAGCCGCATGAATCCGCGAATGAGCGCCACTAACTGCATTAATCTGCGAACTCGAGCCCCTTTACCCTGCTGGGGTCATGACTAATCAGTGGCATCTTCAGATAATAACTGTGTATCAAACTAATTCTTACTCTATTAATATTCTTCTAATGTCTAAAGCGAGTTTGTTTTACTGTGGTAACTTGATTGTGTGAATAAGATGGTTGTTTGGTAACATGTTCTTTCCGTCTGATTGAGATTTGCCACATCAGCTTTGCAATCTAACAGTAACAAACACAAGTGGAGAACAATGAATAGTGTATAAGACTCCAAACATATCCTGTTAATAACACAAACTGTATACATAGTCTTTGGAATTTTCTCTCCTTAATGCCTCGGTAAATAGTGCCGAAGATTTTCAGGACAACAGCCCAGTCAGTTGACTGTGTCTACTAGACGTCTTTGCTGCATAGTGCAGTTGCAGCAGCGGTTTGTTTTTATTTTCATGATTCATCCTCCAGGCACAAGGCTGTCTACAACAACACAGCTGTCATGGGCAACAGCTGGTAATTAATAAATGTCAACATTGTTAACATGTTATAAAACTTGTATTATTAATTTTAACTTACTGAAGTCCGAAATGACGCTACTTTTTCGACCGTATCATTAAGAATGGCAGTAACTAACTAACCAACCTACCTAACCTAGCAGTCTTGGAATGTTAAAATAATTTCAAGATACTTAGATGAGATTATCTTTGATATATGCGTTTTGTTTGTCATTAGTAATTTGAAGTCACAAACTACAAGTACGCACAAGTAATAATTATTCCATAAACACATTCATCAGAACAGCTGGTGCACTGGTTGTCGCGGGGAATGAACCGTGCGTGATATTGTTTACTGGAGGTGCAGCAGTATATGATGAATGGATGCGCGACCTATTTCACCCCCACACTTGTCATTTGTATTGAAGATAATAGCAAACCAAACTCAAGCGTTTACCTGCATTTTTTGATTTATTATTCTTGAGTGAGAAATGATTGTTAGTTTCACCAGGTTAAGCCATCGTGTAGACAGCAAGTTTTCTCCATATTGTACAGTAACTCGCCAACATTGTACAGTACCTATTCTACTAGATGCCTCATGCTCTAGTAAACAGTGTTTGTTTGTTTTTTCCTGCATGTATAAATGTTTATCCAATACATTAAAATTATCCTGACCAAAAAAAATAAGTACATAACTGATGCCAATGGTATAAGTATTGGATTAGATTCTGTGAAAAAAAAAGGAGGAAATTTTAAAACTGCACTGCCGCTTTTGGTTAATATGCTGTATGACTAAAGCTCACATTGGTGATTTAAATACAGTAATTGATCTTGTGGAAAGATGAAAAAATACCACACATGACCATATGCTTGAAAGTTTGTGCACATGGATAATGACTAATATTGACACAGATTCATATTAAAAAAAAAATCTGAGTTACTTTTCCCAGGCCCGCTGCTCCATGTTCACATGATGGTTATCTAACTTGTCTAGTCATTTGACTTCTCGGCGCTGGGGGAAGCTCTGATTCCGGTTGTATCTCGCGGCTCTCGCCTCTCCTGAAACTTGGATGTGGGTGACTATTGTAAATATTCTTTCTCAGACATTGTGAAATTAATACACAGTCGAACAATGATAATGCTTTGGACCTTTTTGTGAAGCTGACATTCTTAGAAAAACTGTAACCTTTACAGGGAAGAGAGACGCAGTTAACATACGGTGAGGTATTTAAGGTTAAGTTAATTTTAGTTTGGTTTGGAGAATCTTGCACTTAAGGACATAGGCAACAAAGAGATTCACAATAGATGCAGACATAGATTTCTGACAATCTAATCTACTTGTATATCTGAACTTGTATATCTGAACTTCAACTGACCAAAGCAGCTTCATCCAAACCTTTTCAAGTCTCCAGCTCCAACCTTTATACCTCTTTCCGTTCTAAGGGAGGTGTATGCGCCTACTGCAACACACGTACACCCTTATAGCTCAACTCACGGATCTTGAATCTCCTCTTTATGATGTCATCTGGCTCAAAATATCTCTACCACCCATGACTATTTTTCTTTGTTTCCTATACTGTTCTCCCAACTCTACCAACTATTTGGAACTCTTTGACTATCTCACTTCTTGCCATGAGTCGTTGCTATCCACACACCCCAACACCGAGATCCTCTACCTAGGGGATTTCAATGTACATCACAGAGAGTGGCTTGGCTCTGCAAGGGATGACCCAGGTGGAGCTGAGGCCTCTCCTTTTCCTTACCTAATGGTCTGCGGAACAAATAATTAAACACCCTACACGCGTTCCTGATCGACACGATCAACTTACTAACATTCTTGATCTTTGTTTTACCTCTAACCCTTCACACTATTCATACTCAATTTCTGCCCCCTTAGGATCTTCTGATTACAATCTTATTTCTATTAAATCAAACTAGGCACAACCACCTCCCCCACTCCCGTCTTAACGCCAACTATGGCACTATCGGAGGGCAAACTGGCAATCTTTGCGAGAATTCTTCTCCGACATTCCTCGGGATGAATGTTGCTTTTCCACTCAGGACGCCTCGGTATGTGCTGACAGCATTGCTGGGGTTTTACAGGGTAGTATGAGTGCATTTATCCCATCTTCCACCAAAACTTTCACTTTACAATCTTGGTTTGATCGCTCCTGTTCTCTTGCCTGTAGGGAGAGAGACAGGACATATGAAACTATCTCCTTCTCCATCTCTTTCGCCTTTGCCTCAAAACCCCATCTTTTCCTTCTTCTTGGAAGCATGCCTTGGTTCAGCCCATCCCGAATAAGGGTGACCATTCTAATCCCTCTAACTATCGCCCCATTACCCTAAATTCATCCTTTTCTAAGATTTTCGAAACTATCTTAAATTCTCATTTTCTCCTTGAACGCCATTCTCTTTAGTTGGATCACCAGTGTGGCTAACGCCAGGCGAGATCTGCTGGTCGTGGCCCTCGACATCTCCAAAGCATTTGACAGGGTATGGCACAAGTCTTTGCTTTCTAAACTTCTCTCTTGAGGTTTATCTCCACCACTTTGTTCTCTAATTTCTAGCTTCCTTGAGAACCGATCCATGGCAGTTGTTGCCGAGGGATCGATCTCTCGCTCTTTCTCTACCAATAGTGGTGTCCCACAGGGTTCTGCTCTTTCACCTACTCTCTTCCTTCTTTGTATCAATAATTTACTTCACACTACGACTAATTCTATCCATTCTTACACTGATGATTCTACTCTTCACTCCTCTTCACATTGTCCCCTTCCCCTAATTCTCAAACTAGATCTGTTTCTAGAGCTGACATCATTACATCTATCAATGTGGACCTGTGCAGCATCTCCGAATGGGGAGGTAGAAACTTGGTTAAATTCAATAGTAAAACTCAGTATTTTCCAATTGCACTTTCCAAATTAGATGATTTCCCACCAATCACATTTCAGGACGCAATCATTCAGCTAAATTCTAAAATAGATATGCTAGGCCTCACCATTTCCTCTAATATGTCATGGAAGCCACACATCCACAACTTTGCTAAAGCTGCCTCCCGAAAGCTGGGAATGTTGTACAGATGTCGCAGCTACTTCACTCCTGAGCAGTTTCTTCAAGTATATAAGGGATTCATTCGTCCTAACTTGGAGTACTGCTCTCATATCTGGGGTGGCAGCACAGGTTATGTGTTACCAGACGAACCTTACCCTACCATATAACAACGCTGACTTCACTATAATGTTGAAGCCAAACGCCAAGAAACGACAGTTGTTATGATCTATACTGTACAGTACCGGACTAAAAGCTGTTCCCAGGAAACCGACAATGAATGTACACCAGCGGCGAGTCATTCATCGATAGCCAGTAATTTTTACCCAGTAGAGTGTGAAGGTATATATTATGTGGACGACGACCCAACTCACAGTGCCAGTCTTGAAGCCGAGTATGATCAGCTGGTATATATTATGTGGACGACGACCCAACTCACAGTGCCAGTCTTGAAGCCGAGTATGATCAGCTGGTATATATTATGTGGACGACGACCCAACTCACAGTGTCAGTCTTGAAGCCGAGTATGATCAGCTGGTATATATTATGTGGACGACGACCCAACTCACAGTGTCAGTCTTGAAGCCGAGTATGATCAGTGGTATATATTATGTGGACGACGACCCAACTCACGTGTCAGTCTTGAAGCCGAGTATGATCAGGTGGTATATATTATGTGGACGACGACCCAACTCACAGTGTCAGTCTTGAAGCCGAGTATGATCAGCTGGTATATATTATGTGGACGACGACCCAACTCACAGTGTCATTCTTGAAGCCGAGTATGATCAGCTGGTATATATTATGTGGACGACGACCCAACTCACAGTGTCAGTCTTGAAGCCGAGTATGATCACCTTTCTAGTATTCCTTCAACTTTCTGTGTTCCATATAGTTTAGCTTGGCACTTCCTACACGGCTGAGCTTCATGTTATTCTTTGTATGTGACCTTTTTACTTAACTCTTAAGGCATTCTTTATATTAATTCTTCTCTACATTTGCTAACCTAGTTTGGCTACATTGTTACTCTAGTCGACCATCAACTCAGTGTTCTGCCTTTTCTTCCGATATGAATAACCTCGTATATCCTTTTCTTGGCCACAAATGATCCACATCCACATTTGCTTAAAATATCACATCTTACAATAATTAAGTGAATAGTTCTCAGTGATATAGGAATCCCTGCCTTATAATCTACGTCAGTTCAAATCTTCCTGCCTCGGATATCTTCAGTCTTTGATGCCTCGGTGAATAGATCAGACGGTCACTTATCTGAGTTCTCCCTTCTCTTTTGATTTTCTAATGCAGATCAATAACACGGAATATATGGGGATAAATTAATCAGGGTCGGAGGGACCAGCATCACCTCCCTCTTGCTCTCCATCCTTGGCTTATTGATCTAGACACCTTTCAGGCATCTCCCAATCTCTAATAAATGTCTTTGACCTCATGGTACAGCGCCTGCGGTACCATTTCCACGACATTTGGATCCATTTGCAGATACATGATCCTTGGAAAGTGTTGGGCAGATAGTTTGCTGGGTTAATGACTTTCCTTCCTCAATTCAACTCCATAAAAACTTTAAAATGTCTTCCATAAGCTCCACTCCTCCAGTCCCTGGTCGCACCTCTCTATACGTGGTGGTGTTCATTGGTTAAAGCCATATCTCTCTTGGGGCTAAAATGGTCAGACAGTGGATGTTAGGCAGCTGCATAGTCACATCTTAAATATTTTTATTAGTAAATTCATCCACATCCTATTGAATTAGTACCTAGTTCGTACTGTAGTTATCTCGACCTTATACAGTGTCTTTACTATAGTACATTCATCCATGTCGTAGTGGTTTTGTTAGTACAATTGTATAGTCACCCAGATCTTGGTAGCTTTACTTGTAGGTTCACCCTGGCCTTGTGTCAATATCCCCAGCCTCTTAAGATTAACCCACGCATTAAAACAGATCCATCCTGGGATATTTTGGATCTAATTTTTCTTTTTTCTTGGTCAGGTCAAGGCCCCATTCTGCTGTCTCCTGGGATCCACAGTTTCCCATTTAAGTTGGGTCTGCCTCTGGGTCTGCCATCCACCTTCCTGGGCAAACATGGCTGGGTGCAGTACTTCTGTAAGGCGGCGCTGAGGGAACCCAATGGTCTCACCCACAAGAACCAGCAAGTGTTTATTGTCATGAACCCCATCGACCTCAACCTGGAGCCTTCCATCCTCGCAGTGAGTGACACACAACAGTTACCTCCTCAGTCTAGAGTTAAACCATCGCCCTCGGAGAAGGTTAAACCATCTTCCTCAGAGAAGGTTAAACCATCTTCCTCAGAGTTAAATCATCTTCTTCAAAGTTAAATCATCGTCCCCAGAGTTAAATCATCGTCCCCAGAGTTAAATCGTCGTCCTTAGAAGGTTAAATCATCGCCTTCAGAGGGTCAAACCATCGTCCTTAAAGGGTTAAAACATCATCCTCAGGGGGTTAAACTTTTCGTCAAAGGATAAAAACCATCATCCTTTGGGGGGTTAAACCATTGCCCTCATAGGGTTAAAACACCTCAAAAAGGCTAAACCATCTTAAAGAGTTAAATCATCTTCCTCAATGGGTTAAAATCATCGTCCTCAGATGGGTTAACTGACCCGGAAGCTGATCCACTTACAACCTGTACTTAAAAAAAAATAATAACTCTAACTCGGGAAATATTTTCATTTTGACTCAACGGACACAGTATATCCATCTGGCTTTTGAGAGCAAGAATTAGAGAGTTGGATTAAATGAAATGAACGAACACTTGAATAAATATGAGTTTTAACCTGTTGTCCTATCGTCTTATTTTCGTGTTTA
The DNA here is from genome assembly GCF_018991925.1 of Homarus americanus. NCBI lineage: Eukaryota > Metazoa > Arthropoda > Malacostraca > Decapoda > Nephropidae > Homarus > Homarus americanus. The sequence continues at coordinate 21,843,101 of NW_024713129.1, forward strand.
CGTTCTTACATCAGTGTGTGTGAGGCTTGAGTTTGTGTCATGTTTGTTTGACCTGTGTGTGTGTGTGTGTGTGTGTGTGTTTTATCAGAAGACGAGTTTGACTTTGTTCATCCGTTTTTCATTATTGGTCGCCATACTGCCTGCTAGATCTGCCAGTCCTTACATAAGATAAACCTCATTCACCTCCTCCAAATTAATGTCTTCTTCTCATGATCAAACCTTAAGACAATAAAAAATCTAACCCACTTGTAAATTAACTCTACGGAGGTTTTTTCATTTTTTTTTTTTGTTAGGCTCTAGAACAAAGCCAAACTTGACCCAACTTTACAAGGTGTTAGAGAGTGGTGGATCCAGCACGGTGACACTGAGTAGGAGGGCGGGGTAGTGTTGAGTTTGGTGATTTAATGTAAAGAATTTTATTTACTCTACTTTATCGCCAATTAATCGTAAACAAAAATATTAACACTATTAAGGTTATACATATAAACACGACATCATTATTAGCCATTATTGATATCCAAAGAAAAAACTGAAACACTGTATATAAGTTATTAATTGATAAAAGGAAAATATATTAGAAATATTATCTAGATCAATGAACTTAATGACCTATCTTTATATTGTAAAAGATACTACTGATTATTAAATGTGTTCGTATGGCAGTTCACTACAACCTTCACAAGAGGATTTTTGTGTTTATGTGGCAGAGACTCCAGAAGCTTGGTATATGTCGTCCTGTAGATTATTGAGATACAGTTTAGGTCTTTAGGATTTATCCAAGAAGCCCTCAAGTAACTCATTCCGCGTACAGTATCAGAGTTTCATTTTGTTCTAAGGCTTAAGGGCGAGAGTTTTCCTGTAATTGGAATATAATCTTCCTCGGGATTCTGTCACTATTGTGCCTAACTGTGGTTGTAATATTGTCACCCTCGTTTCTTGACCTCCCGCCCCCTCCCCATACACACACAGACAAGGGAGAGAAACAAATATATTTATTGTGTATTTGTTCTGACAAAATCTATGATTCATCACAGGTATTGAGACTTACGAGCCCACTGTTGATTTTTTTTCTTATGGTTGGATTATATCGTGTGGGAAAGTGTGTACAGGACGGCAGTGAAATCTTGTTAATGTACAGTATTGTTACTCTAGCATCTAATGTCTGTCTCCTCCTCAGCAACCATTCCACTGTGAGATCGAGCACAAGCTTGGCATGACGTGCTTGTCTCAGGGCCCCGTGTCGTGTCGTGTGAGGCTGGACCGTGGCGGTTACGTACCCGGGGAGACCATCAGTATATGGGCACGTGTCCACAACCAGAGCAAAGTTACCATCAAGCGTACACGGGCGTGTCTCACTGAGGTAGGTCTGACTCTCTCACTGTACACGGTTCACCTCAAGTCTACAAGCTACAAAAACTGATGAGTTGTCAAACCTTCACCAAACTTATTGTGTTTAGTGGTTAATAAGGTCATACTTATATAAGTTACATTATATTGATTGTATGGATGTACTGCGTGTATTTATTTTAATTCATTGTTTATATCAGTCACACAATTCATTTTATTAATAAATACATTCACAGTTCATTCTTATATATCACTGACCATTTACAGGTGCATTTCATGAACAATATGTTATCTGGTGCAGCAGCCAGTTGTGACTGTTTAGCCAGGGTCGAGATAGTGGTGCGCGGGCCAGCTGGCTTCAGTCTGGCCTGTGCGTATCATTGCCCGTGCCGCCTCCAGTCATAAAACCTTGCTGGCGATGCACTTGACTGCATTTTAATTCCCTAGCTGTAAAGTCTGCTGGGTGGAATGAGTAAGCCCTTAAAAAAACGGTACAGTGTTAGGAGCAACAACCATCACTTGGGGCCTGAGGCTTAATGGGCCATGGCATCTCTTATCTATGAGCACCACCAAACCTATCATACGACACCGTCACAAACTGTCATTACAAGTTTCAAACCTCAGCTCCAGCCACTGTTCTGAGCTGAACAAACATTGATCATAATGACACTCAGAGCTGCCCCAAGCAGGACTCTGGTGGCGGGGCGGATGGTGGTGGTGATGCATTCATCGGCCGAGATCATTTTCTATTTTACAGTGATGAGAGCGGAGTTGAGTGTATCTCCCTGTATTATCGCTTGTCTTATGTCTCCAGAAACCGAATCCATCAAACTCACCAGAGTTCTGTCATCTGGGAACCAGATGTTGAGTTTGGTAGATATACTGTATTGTGTATGAGCTCTTTTATTGTTAGGAAGAAGAGCTATGGGGTGAGGGTATCCTTTATCTGAATGGTTTCTGCTAAAGTAAACTCCTGGTCACTAGGTCAGGATTGGGTCCACACTGAAGCTGCAGAAGACAGGAAGACGGTAGATGGACGCTCTTCATCACCTCATCTTTTTTGGCCTGATTGAAAATATTCTTGAAATCTAAACTGACTAACAAATCTTTGTCTCTGGTGACAGTGATGTCGATAATAATGGTCGTCACCACACACACTGTTGCTTCACATTTAAATTTTCTTCTGGTACTAAAAATCATTATGTAACAAATCATAAAGTTATATGTGAGTAAACCAAACCCCCAAAAACATAACAATAAGAATACCTGTACAACATAACCACTTGATGGCCAGTTATCTCTTATTTATTTATCTTTACTTCCTTTGTTAACTCATGAAGTGTGGAAATGGTAATTTGTACATTATGGAAGACTCGGGACATACAGTATAACCAATGGAGTCAACAAAGTTACAATGAAACTCTGTGACTGTGGAAAGCTGTACTGTGTATTTACTTTATTTTATTGCGATTTTAGGTCTTATATTGTATAGAATATCATGAAGGTTTAACACCCAAGCTTTAGCTCCTCATAGCTCCCGGGGTGCATAACCTTCACGAGACCCCTTTAATGTACTGTACTATACAGAGATTCTAACAACTGTAGATATTGAGCTTGTTTATTCATCTGTGTCATGAGAGCAAGGCTGACAGAGTACTATTGGTAATTTCCTTTTATTCTACAGACAATTCAGTACATCTCCAAGAGCAAGGTAGTGCAGACGGAGACCAGGGAGTTGTCGTCAGTGTCGAGGGGGAAAGTTAAATCGAAGGATACAGATGACTGGAAATACGAGCAGTTGTATGTGCCGCCACTGCCACCAACTAACCTCCGAGGCTGCCATCTTATAAGAATACAATATGATGTGTTTGTGAGTATTAGTACAGTACTGTATTTTATTTAGTCTCATTGATATATTTAACCCCTCGGACTCACTTGTGATGGGTAAGGGATATAGTGATCGATTTGTGATTTTCGGTTTGTTTGTTTGTTATAATTTTTGTAATATCACCTTCACCAACATTTTTTTTTTCAACATAATTTCTTGCCATTTAAAAGAACGGTGCATGTGGATGGGTGATGCTTACATGGCTTTGCTCCCATGAGTGTGTCTCTGTCTGTCTGTCTGTCTTTGTGAAATGGTAACTTAAGAATGGCACTTGAGAAAAATCCACCATCTATCAATAAGAAGCAAACATTATGTCCTTAGTATTTAAGTTTATGACGTAATGGACATAGTGGATTATTTTTGTGTGGTGAAAGTGTACCAGTAACGTGTGTGTCACCCAACCCACACCCACCCCCTCCTGTAACACCCAACCCACACCCACCCCGTCCTGTAACACCCAACCCACACCCACCCTCCTGTAACCCACACCCACCCTCCTGCAACACCCACACCCACCCTCCTGTAACACCCAACCCACACCCACCCCCCTCCTGTAACACAACCCACACCCACCCCCTCCTGTAACACCCAACCCACACACACCCTCCTTCCTCTAACACCCATCCCACACACACACCTTCCCCCCCTGTAGATTAGGTTTAGTTAGGTTAGGTTAGGTTAGGTTAGGTTAATGGACTTTACAGTGTAAATATCTCCAGCTCGATAAGCCCCATAATACAATGTGAATATCTCAGTTGACTACATACTATATTAGCACGACATATTAACATTGACCGTGATTTTATACCTTAAAGAAGCGATTAATCTTACAGTGTATCGTTTCCTCAAGGTTAATAATTAATACGTGTGTCAAGCCTCCAGCTGAATCATCCCTCGTGTGTTTCTGGGAATCCGGTTTCATATCCGCATTTTACTTTTTAATTTAATTTTTTATTTTATTCTTGAATGGTGTTTATGATCTTGTGTTAACTTAAGCACGTCTCTGTGGATGTTATGATGGTCGATACTAGGTAGTGTATATGTTACTGCTACTGTACCTTATACTCATTATTACGAGTACTAACACAACTACTACTGTCACTTCTACTACTGAAACTAGTACTGTCTTTGGAGGGAGTAAGGGAAGTTGAATGACAGTACTAGGGATTAGGGATAGTGTCAAAAGTTAGGGGTGTTGGTAGGAATAGTGTCAGGGGTCAGGGGTGTTGGTAGGAATAGTGTAAGAAGTCAGGGATGGTCGTAGGAATAGTGTCAAAAGTCAGGTAAGGTAGTAGGAGCAGTGCCAGGTAGGTACTAGTGTGTGTGTGTGTGTGTGTGTGTGTGTGTGTGTGTGTGTGACTACATCATTGTCAGAGAAAGAGATCGCCGAGATGTCCTCATCACCTGAGCCATGCGTGGCTCAGACCACTGCGACACTGATCATCGGCTCGTCAGAGCTAAGCTCTCACTTCACGTCGACCCAAAACGGCGAAGGCAGCAAGCCTCCAGAAGAGGATTTAACACGAAGCAGCTGAGGGATCCAGCGGTAGCACATCCTTTCAGAGAGCATCTTGATCTTGGGCTGATAAACAACCCGACAACAAACAACCTAAATCCCAGTGCCGAATGGGATATTCTCGACACTGTCATGACAAAAACATGCAGAGAGAACCTCGGTCAGATCGAAAGAATACACCAGAACTGGTTTGATGAAAATGACCTGGCAATCAATGTACTCGTCAATGACTGGCAGAACAACCCTCAGCCTTGGACCAAAACTGACACCTTCCGCAAGAAGAAAGCGGCGGCCCAGTGGGAACTTTGCAACCTAAGAACGACTGGTTTAAAAATAAAGCAGGTGAAACACAAAAATTGCAGGTCAACACAAGTTGCGTGAATTTTTCAATTCCACTAAAACATTTTATGGGCCAATCACTCGTGGTGCAGCCCCTCTCTGCTCATCAGACAGTAAATGCATAATCAAAGACGATGAAGGCCTCCTTCAGTGCTGGAAAGAGCACTACCATTCACTGCTCAACCGAAACACCGATGTGCATGTCCTGACTACCCAGCAGGTCCCTCAGCATCCAGAGCTGACCCACCTCAGCTATCCTCCATCCCTGGATGAGGTAGCTACTGCCATCAAACAGATGGAAAATAATAAAGCCCCAGGGCCTGATGGAATCCCAGCCAAGGTGTATAAAGCAGGAGGACCTCTGCTTATCAGCCGTCTCCACTCTCTCCTGGAGAATATATGGGAAAGGGAGGAAATCTCCCAAGCTCTTACAGACGCCTCCATCGTCAATATTTATAAGAACAAGGGAGACCGGTCAGACTGTGGCAACTACCGCGGGATCTCGCTGCTCTCTGTAGCTGGTACTGGTAAGATTATCGCTCGAGTCCTCCTCGAGCGGAAAACTTTCTCCCAGAATCTCAATGTGGCTTTAGACAATCACGTGGCACCACTGACATGATCTTTGCTGCCCGTCAGATACAGGAAAAGTGCAGAGAACAGCGTCGTGACCTGTACATAGCTTTCATCGACCTAACCAAGGCCTTCGACTTGGTCAAAAGGAAGCCCTCTGGTGGACCCTTAACCGCTTTGGCTGCTCACCAAATTTCATCGCCTTTGTGAGGCAACTCCACGATGGCATGAAAGGCAGTGTCCTGCACAATGGCACCCAGTCTGAATTCTTCCCCATTCAAACGGGGGTTAAACAAGGGTGTGTACTGGCACCAACTCTCTTTTCCATCTTCTTGGCTGCCTTCCTTACTCGTGCCAGTGCCAATTTAGCTTGCGGGGTGAACATCAAGTACCGGAGGAAGGGTCTTTTCAACATAAGATAACTCCAGGCGGGAACAAAGGTGTCGACAGCTTCCATTACTGAGCTGCTGCCGCCCCTCCTGCACTAGATGTAGCCCCCCTCATGTGCAACATCTGTGGACGACCCTGCCGGTCCCGTATCAGTCTCTTTAGTCACCTTAGAACTCACCAACGTAGGTGACATCCTTAATAACCCATATAATTTCATCATAGCTGGATGATCGTCATACTCGATACTCGATTCCAAGTGACAACAAGGTAGTAATGTGTGTGTGTGTGTGTGTGTGTGTGTGTGTGTGTGTGTGTGACCAAAAGAAAAATGCTCATGTGAAAGAGGCCTTACCAATGAACACAAAAATCCAGTTTCAAATAACTCTTAATATACTGTACCGTGTTCATGTTATTGTTTTGATACTCTTGCAACTAACATTTGGTGATGATCTCTTAGTTAAAAACAAAACTTTGCTCAGGTTTCTTGGTCACCTGTTTCATATTGGTCACCTGTTTCATATTGTACCTTAATGATGTTCTGTTATAAAATGTATTAAATCACAAACATCTTTTACCAGTTCATCATCGAGCCAAACAACTTGGAGAAGGAGATCAAGTTACAACTACCAATTATGATGGCCACCTACCCGTACCGCAACTCTGACGGTACACTGAAGAAGAAGAAAGGGGCACAGTACCCCAACAACCTACCCATCTTTAGGCCCTGGCTCAATGAAAAGTCTTTTGAGTGATGTTGTGGACGTGATTGTAGCAATAGGATGCTGTTGCCAGATGCTGAAAAATGCATAAATGCTCAATGCTCAGATTTGCCTTCAATGCCATATATGCTTCAGTATTGCTTATGTAGGTAGTATTCACTTGATTGTGTAAACTACAGGTGAAAAACAACTTTGAGAAGGCAAGACTATACAAAGATGTAAGAGTTACTGTTTCAAACTGTTTTACAAGATGATTAATTATGAAGAACATTATGAAAAATTTGAAAATTTTAGAATATGAATAAAGCAAGTTTGTCTATTAGTCCAGTGCAATTAACTAATTTTGAGAGAAAACCTAGACATTTAGAATAACATGCTGAAACCTTGAGGGTATGGAGAGGAAACCTTCCTAACTCATATGCTAAAAGTCCCCCAAAATCTGGTCGCGGGTTTTCTCGTTATCGTAAAAAAAAAAAATGGCAGCCATCTTTGATTTTGGCATTTGATTTTTGATTGCTGCTAGCAGACGAACCGACGGACTTATCGAGTTTTTCTTAATGAGTGCTCTTTAAATCCCATCTCCTTTTATTGATACAAAATATAAATATCGAAGTCCTTCAATAATAATGTAATTTTTTTATTTTTTGTGAAGATTTAAAAAAATACAGCGTTTTATTATTTACTCTTGCCTAGACATAGATAGAAAATGTCTTTCAATAAAAGTTGTAGAACATTTCAAAGTCAATACATACTCATACAATATAGAACACCCTGCTTGAGGCATGCCAAAGATGTTGCAAAATACAAAAGATTTGCATTACATATTTTCCTAAGTAAAGAAATCTGCGTTGATGGTTTTTATTAGCTTAGGGACCAGTGCATAACCAGAAAGTTTTAGCTTGCTATTTAAAAAGTTTAGATCATAATGCAATTACAACATCCTCTTTTGATGAACCTCTAAAAATGGCCTAAAGACATGCTATGTATCTGTGTGAGATTACTGCACCATTGGATGATGTCGTTCAATCTAGTGCCTTGCAGAACGTTGTGGATCAATCATAAGCTAAGATCAGAGATGGCTGCCATTATTTCATGACAACGAGAAAACCTGCAACCATTTTTTTTCAACTTTCACCATATAAGTTAGGAAGGTCTTCTCCTCATACAGTACCCTCAAAGTTTCATCTTGTTCTGAAGGTCTAGGTCAAATCGTAATTGCACTGGACTATATGTATTTCTTAATACGTCTGTAACTGAAGCTAGAAAATTATCATGTGCTTTGTATATATATGTATAGATTTATGTATTTGGACAGAGTATATTGTGTCGGTAAAGAACAAGTATCAGATAGAAAAATGGTCTGTAACTTAAGTGAGAATCGATGGTATTAACTCGCTATACATAATTAGGATACTGTAATATTTGCTTATCATTAAACATGTAGTCATCTCTCCTGTGCACTATTTTTATCAGGCTTTATGAACAAGCTTTTCATATTACAGCTAGAATAGTAAAATACTGTACTGTACTGTCTTATGTTTTCTGAATATTTACTTGTTATATTTTTACTTTTATCATCTTCGCCACTGATCGGCTCGTTAGCCGTTTGGTTTCCTGAATGTATCTCATTCATTATTTTTAGTCATAAAATTGCCTCCATAAAATAAATATACCTGGTATGGAAAAATTAACCTTCATATATTCTTCAAATCTTATTTTTTACATAACCTTTTTATCGTAATTTACGATGTAACCTAATATGGCATGACCAACCGCACAAGCAGCTAACGAGCCGATCAGTGGCAAAGAGGATAAAAACTGAAGATGGCATCAAGATACAACAGAATTTATCCCATGGATGATAGCAGCGACAAGAGCAATGTTGAGCCTCAGCTCACTAGGAGAGGCAGGAAATAGAGATCATTCATGCATCTACCGAACAAGATCTTAAGAGGCTCAACAAGCTCGTTGCACTCTGGGATGCACTTTTAGTTTTGACAATGTATTTCTTATGCCCTCTTCTGAGAACACAATGTAGGTCAACGATGTGTCAAAACGTCTTTCCTCACATCCAAGAAGATTGTCCGCATCCTCCCTCATGAATACTGAGGAAAAGAATTTGTCTTGTATTTAATTTTGATTTTGCGTAATGGTAGAAAACCTTTGAGTTTTACTTAACCTCACTTGCCATCGCCTCTGGAACTCTTTCTCAGCCCTTCTACACTCTGACTTTGCTTGGTTTCTGGACCTGGCATATATCCTCCCGTCCTGCTCGTCATTTGTCATAACCCATCTCTTGAATTTCTAAGATTTTCTCTTAACTTTTTTCAACCTCTGCATAGTTCATATGTAATGGTCTCCTTGTATTCCTGGAGACAATGGGTTTGGACTTGGGTATATATTTGTCAATCAAATACAGTAGTTCACACTACTGGCTATGATATTTAACATAGTGTCTGTGTTCTTGTATCTCATCCCGTTGTAGTCGCCTTTGTAATATTTGAACCTTGGCCTGCTTTTATCGTGAACCAAGTAACAGTTAAATCTGAAAGACAATGTTACGTGGTGGCTGGTGCCGATGGGAACTAGAGGTTCCAACTTGGCCACCATACCCTCCTCGTGAGTTATGATGAGGACTAGCGATTTGGGTGTTTGTTCCCTCTGTAGTGAGTCAGATCCTTAACATGTTGGAATAGAAGATTGTCTCTCAGAGTTTCTACAAAAAGGATAGCGGGATTATTAAGGTCATTTGGAGTGGTCCCATTTCTCCAGTCGATGCCGCCATAGTTAAAGTCTCTCATGACAAGGAGGTGGCTAGGGTTGAGCGCTGTTGCATTGTCAATTAAGATTCTTTGGTTTAATAAGCTACAAGTTGTGATCTGTAGATACAGCGAACAATGAGTAAGTCTTTTCCCTTTAGTTTATTTTTATATCACTTCGATTCTTCAAAAGCATCCTCCCTCTTCACCCTCACCTGGCTGGCTCTAAGGTCTTGCCTAGTATAGATAACCACACCCGTCGTGCAAGTTGCCTGAGAAAGGTTTGAAAATGAGTTATATCCCTCAGTATTGAACTTACATTCCTCCTCTACAACACCTACTATAACAGGTTGATGTGTCTTGAGAATTGTTTCAGTCTCTGTTTTTTGTATCAAAGGAATTTACTTCCAGACGTGCTACAGTTTTATTCTAGATTATTTGTGACAATATAGGACCTTTAAATGTACGATACCCAGTGTGCAGGTGATAAGAACCTTTAACTCCCACTACTCAGCTGCGCCTACATTCCAACATAGGCCTCCTCAGTGCCTGGTGTGTAGGTGGCTGGGTGATGATGCCAACCACTGTAACCTCTCACTTTATTCTAAGGAAGAAACCACCCTATTACTGGGATGACTTCCTTTATAAACACACCTCCTACTAGATGTAATCAAAGCGTACTGTACTAAGATATGCGTGCATTTGTGCCCGAATGTTAGAAGAATGTCATTTAAAAGACACTTAGCTGTCCTGCTGGTCTTGACTTCGTTTGACCAGTGTTGCTGTCTGGGAAAGTTTTTTTTTCTCCCAAATTGTTTTATTTATTTGTTCCCAGTTTTCCTCGACGGGTTGTTGGTATCAGTATGTGCTCCTTAAAAGTAATCGTCGCCACAGTAGATTTTCCTATGAGTGGTGGATCATATGCACAATCACAGCTCTTTAGAAAACAGAGGAATTTATTTCTATGTGGCATCAATGTTGTTTCCTCGTTACCTCCAGGCACTCATCCCTGCTGTTTCCTCTAATTTATGCCACTTATGCACAATCACAGCTCTTTAGAAAACATAGGAATTTATTTCTATGTGGCATCAATGTTGTTTCCTCGTTACCTCCAGGCACTCATCCCTGCTGTTTCCTTTAATTTATGCCACTTATTTTTTTTTGTCACGTTTCCACAGTAGTCACTGCTGTCACTAATGACTGTCTTAGCTGAAGGCACAGTATTACACTCTCTGATCGACCTATGGACACGTCTAATTTAAATTTTTTGTATAAATCTCGGCATATGGCATTTATTTTAGAGTTGTACCCACACAGCTTAGCACTGGTCAAGTAGAAAGAATATTTCAATCTTTGATTGCAAGAACAACAAAAATGCTGTATTAATTTACACAATCACATCATCAAGACGCTGAGAGTGATAGGCTGAATAGCGTTAATGTCAAAATATTTATGCTTAGTTAACAAGTATTTATTACAAGTAAGGTGCACAGTACCTCACATCTATCACACATGGTCTTTCACCCTCGTGTTCGGCGACAACACAGGTACAAGAAAGCACACAAAGTCCCCAGCTGCACTGCACTTGATCCACTGCTTCTCCTGTTATGAATAAGCTGTAATTCCTACTGTTACATCTAATGGGTCCTTTTTTTCATAAATGCTGTATTTTATTATCAGGCGTGTGCTGTACAGTATCTTATTAGTCCTCATTTAAAGCAAAAATATTATTTTATTGGTTATGCCTAATTCCGTAAATCATTTAAGCTTCAGTTCATTTTTCAGCAATTGTAGTCTGAATAGTTTTATAAAAAAGTATAATTTATTCATTTGGATGGTGCTTTCCGGTACACAGTACAGTACAAAGTGCTATACTGCATATGAAGGAGAAAATAATGTGGATTAAGTTTGTAGTGTTCAAGCAGTTTTGGTAATACCCTGTACAGTACATTATTCTGATTCACTGTACACTAAGGTGTACAGTATAGTACAGATACTGTAGTTTCATAAAACAATGTTCATTAACTTGTATATTTCATTGTGTCATGATACAAAACATATACAGGTACTGTATAATATTGGGGTAATATATTTATAGTCCACTGAACTGAAAGTTGTATCCCATTAATATATGACAGAGTAGTTATTATGAATATTCTTCTTCTTGTGAGTTTGCTGTTAGTTGTGTGAGAAATTATGGTTTTCACTAATACTGGTAAATATTTTCACTTTTGATTAAATTTTTAGTAGAAATGCTACCAATTTGGGTTAGTTGTATTTTTTTTTTAAAAGGTTGCCCCCTTAAAGATTAAACTTTCAATAGATGTCCCCATATGTAACTCAGTGATGAGAGGAGTGATGCGTCTCCTGCAGGAAGATTCACACTCATAATATAAGCATCATAATACTGTATCCAAGGATGGAAGTTTTAAAATCATGAACATAACTTGTCTCCAAAGACCTGCAATAATTAGATTTATCAAGAATTCTTTCGTTAAGTTCAGTGAGTTGTTAAAGTGTCTGTTAACTTCTTTTGCAGTAAGTAAATTTGACCCATATTGGACGAATTAGAAATGTCCATCTTGTGTTATTTGTATGACTTTCCATCATTTATGAATAAGTGGTTTCTTTCTCTTTGTTATGTCTGGCAACACTTTGTCATTAACACCTGTCACCTCACATAACAGTCAGTCCTATCATGGCATTCTAAGTCATTATCATTTATTCATCTCACACCACTTGTGCCATTGTGACTGACACCTTCTCATTCTCTGTGAAGTGCTTAAAGCTTACCACTTATACTGAATTACTTTATCCTGCTGTTAATATTTGATCATAATGGTAGTTGTAACAGTGATTGAGAAGTTTGATGAAAACATATGAAAAACTACACTTATTAAAGGACATTATTCATAAAGCCAAATGTTCTGTTATTATTTAGTTTTGCTAAGTTACTTAAAATTAATCTTAGGAATTAACATAAAAGGAACTTAATGAAAATATTCTTAACTATGGTTCAAGACGAGATGACCCCTGATTTTTGTTTAACTAAACAGACAGATTTAATCAAGCACAGTTGGATGTGCCACGAGGGTGAAACAATAATGTGTTAGGTTTAGACCCTGACACATGGTTAGCTTTGTTTTCTTCTTTCCTTTTGTTGTTATTTTTCAGTAAATTCTCTGTTATACTTTTAGTAACACAATCATTGATCACTGTTGGTCAGGCTTAAACGTAAGGGAGCTTGCACTTGGTATATGCTGTCACAACATTCCTTGGCAGATTATAAAGTACCAGGAGCATTAAGGCATAAATTTGTGTTTGCATTCTTTCACAGGGTCATTTTGCTGTAGATCTACGTATTACAATAGCTAAAACAACTATATGTGCAGGTGGGGGTCGATATGCTCCGAAATTTGACGTGTGACTAGTGACAGCCCTCATATACTAAAGTTTATCGTCCGTGGTCTCATATTGTTTCCCACAAAGTATGCACAGATAGTTATTTTAGCTACTTACGTACCTTGATGGCATTGTGTATAATACAGTTCTCATTAGAACTTTACATACTATGCAGAAGCTCATTGGCCTGTAACCTGTAAATAATTCGTGCAATGGCGATCACCCCTTTTTATAACGGATTTACATATGCTAATCTTCAATCATGATATTTTTGTTCGACCATTTTTCTTTTGAACAAGTTACTAAATAGTTTCAAGAGTTTGTTTCACAACTATTTTTAATACTCTGGAGAACACACTATCATGGATAGAACTTTTATAAACCTTTAGTAAAGGTAACTTTGCTTTGTGAACTCTTAGAACATGTTGAGAATTGTGAACTCTTGGTACAATCGGCCAGAGTGTTGTGATGGTACCGAGTGTGAGACTCTTTCAAGGCCAGACTTGAATAACACTGAAGCAGGTTCGGATACATTCAGGAACCAATGCATGCCCAATACTTGCCAACGGTGCATAACAGAGACGTGACTAACCACCCAAGCGGCTAACGAGCCGATCAGTCAGTGGCGAAGAGAAAAGTAAAAATAAATAAACTGTCTATACTTCACTATCATCAAAACTATGGCTAGGTTATTTGCTCCGTTTCTTGTAAACACCGAAGAGAAGAATTTATTTAGCACTATCACTTTGTCCTGGTTTAATTCTTCATAACTACCTTCCTTAAATTTGATTAACAAAGCAATAGATTTCTAAAGGGTTCGACTGTTCCTTGGCTCTAACTCTTCTTTTCTACACTGATTTCTTTTGGTATGTGAACACTGCCATGCTTGTTAGTAAAGGCGACTTAACTCTTTTAAACTTTGAGCTTTCTTTTTTATTTGGGTAAGATCAACTTGATCAATGTATAAAGATTTCCGGATTAGTCTGAACTCACAGGCTTTGGCGTGGGTATATATATTTTCATTAAGTATTTCACTTCATTCTCTTAGGAGTCTACATTCTTGTTGCTCAGTGGGCTTGAACCAAATAGTGTTTCTTGATCTTCCTTCATCTTTTTGAGAACTAACATGTAATATTTTATAATCTTAGACTTCAAGCTACAACAGTTGCGTTTCCAAATGTTTTGTATCATCACATAATTTATTTGATTAATTTTAACTATATGCAGCATTTTTGCTTATCATTTCATTTTTTTTATTCTAGCTGAGTGTGTCAGTTTGCAATATTCTTGGCCCTGTTCCTCTTGTATCATGAGGACGTGGTAATGTGTGGGTATATCAGCAGGGCAGAGTTTGGCTGTGTCCCACCTCTTATAGCGCTCTCTACAGTAGATCATTATCAGAACTTATTGATACATAAATTACTGAACAGTCCATGTGAACTTCATCTTAAATTCTATTAGATCTTATTACTTGTAATATAATAACTATTGGCCAGCCCCGAGCTATGTGAGTCACATTATACACAGGTAGTGCAATAATTTTAATGTTTCAGTTTTCATTTTTTAACACTTACTGTATTGGAAACAGGAGTACAAGGACAGGACGAGGTTCTTGTACCATAAAAGATGGTGCTTATGTCCATAAAAATACAAGATGGGTTATTTTTGTGCAGCATACTGTATGCAACTGCGTCAAATACGCACATTGTAAAGGCCTAATTTGTATAAAAATCTTTGACAGTTAATACCAAACTGCAATTAATTGAATAAAATTAAACTCATGACAAAATTGGATATTTTCTAACTTAATATTAAGATGATCAGTACCGTAGTGGCAAAATATTCGGTGAAAATATTGTTTGTGCTCACCCCTCAAATGGTAGAGGGAAGACGACACCAGTACATAGATGTTCGGCTTCTGTTGGGAGACAAAAGCATTCAGTTCAGGTTTACACAGCCACTATGTATCATTCCCGGCATGCAAAGACCCAGTCGATAATTTAGGTGCCATAATAAAACACAGTTCTGGTTCATCATAAATGGGTACTGTAATGGTGTGTTGCAGTTGTCTGTTGATATGTTTGACATTTACCTGATCTATGTGACTTCTTGGCGCTGTAAGAGTCACCTGTTACGGAAGTTATTGAACTGCTGACTGCTGACTTGCCACAGTTGTTACTTGATTGTTCATGTCATCTTGTGATGACAATCATGTAAAAGTGTTTCTAATAAAATTTATATACAGATATACACTTGAATATTTAATTCAACCACATTAAATAGTGTTGTCTTGACATGTTGCTATAATACAGTATAGTGCAGAGAAAGTATGGCTATGCATTTGTATTAGTGGAACTGGTTTTCCTCAGCATCATAACGATACTGTAATTTACACACACACACACCCTCAACCACCACAACATGGGTCCAAGTCTAGTTTTACTGTCACTTCACACACGCCAGAATCACCTAACAAAAGACTGTCCACAAAACTTACTCTATATTTGTACTTGTGTATCTAAATAAGAAAATAGTGTTACGAACCCCTCCACCAATTGTCATGATCTACCTACCCAGCACTACGAACCACGCCATCTATTGTCCTGATCTACCTACCCAGCACCACGAGCAACGCCATCTAGGGACGAGACACGAGTATGACTCGTCTTAGTTACCACTCCGGGGTTTCCCTTCTCCATATCCTGGTTGTTGCGTCACTTCCTCCAAGTCTTCTTTGTCAGCTCGAGTTCGAGGAGAGTTCAGTTCACTCTGGGAAGTGACCACAGGATCACCTATCCTGGAAACCTACGGCATAGTGACTACGTACCGTCTTCTACAATACTCAGCCTTACTCGTCAGCCATCTCAGCTCCGCACTTAAGTATTTGTAATCTTGTATTGCCTCTCCCACCCAGGGCCGGCGCTACCCACTAGGCGAACAAGGCGATCGCCTAGGGCGCCAACATCTGGGGGCGCCACAAATTTAGGACAAACTTGGATAAAATTAAAAATGAAGGGAAAACTGTGGTGGACACTGTGGTGGAGCCGTGGAGGGTCGGAGCAGGATGTTAGAAGGGGGGGGGGTCGGAGGGAGGCGAGGGTAGGTAGACGGTAGCCGACTGTGTTTTCTTTTTTAATATTATTCGTTAACCCCCCGGAGGGACTAACCCGGGTCCTTATCTTTGGCGGCCTGGAGAACTGTCGAGCAGTGACCTGAAGGCGGACATCTGAGGAACCCTTCTCCCAACCCCACCATCCCCTCCCCTCCCTTACTGCCAGGGCGGCTGAGCCGCCCCTTCCCTGCCTTTGTCGGGATGAGGCAAGGTTAACTGACCTCTGAAGTTTGACCTCGCATAACATAATCCCACTGAGACTGGCCAGAGCCGCCAGCCGCCAGGCAAATAGTAACCTGGAACAACTTGATTAGTTGGAGATCAAGATTCAAGCTGTCCAGACTACTCACAGACACCAGTGACCAGGCCACTTCAGTCCGAGTTAGTCATCTCCAAAAGTGTGGTGCAGTGGCAACAACTTCAACAGCTGGCTATCCTGCTAAACAGTAAGTTGAAACTGTCTTATTATTTTTATAGTATGTAGTTATTTGATTCCTCTTGTACTCTGTCTATAATGCTGTACACCTTAGCGAGTCTTTGTTTCAATCTTAGTGCTTCTCGTCATTTCGTCAAGTTTTATCATATACGATGTGTACTAGTGGACGTATGTACTGCGTGAGTGTGTACTAGTGGACGTATGTACTGCGTGAGTGTGTACTAGTGGACGTATGTACTGCGTGAGTGTGTACTAGTGATTGTATTTTTTTCAACAATAATTTGATATATGTTTTGTAGAATATATTTGGTTATGTATCCATTACAGTAAAAGCTAATCTCCAGTTTCACAATGTAGTAATGGGTTACTGTACACACATTAGCTTATCAAAACTTTCAAGGGGGCGTACATCTAAAGGCTTGCCTAGGGCGCCAAATCATCTTGCACCGGCCCTGCTCCCACCTCCACCTTGCTTCACGATTGTTTTATGTTGTATTAATATGTATATACTGTTAATGTTTAGGTTAAGTATGGTTAAGGGTAATTTATAGGAAGCTGAATATTTTGTTAAGGAATTTATGGTACTTTATTATACACAACGAAAACTCGCATCCTTTGTCTACCCTTTTATAGTCCGATTGTCTTTGTTTTTTTTTGTTGTTGCCTGTTGGGATCTGGGTAGACTTTTAACTATATTCAAAATCCCCAACTCGTAACAATAGTGACAGTCACCGTTACAACCACAGTACAGTACTTCCTTGTTACTGTCGCAATTTATGTAAGAAAAAAATACTGTACAGTATTACAGATAAAGTCCTCAGTACATGACTGTCACAGGTTCATGGTTATTTCTGATTTCGTAATTAACTTTTATGGAGTTTTTCTGTTGGTTTTTAAAAAAAATGCTGGCTATCTCGCTCCCTAATGTTTAATTACAGCTGTCATATGATGAGTTAATCCTTATATGAATCATAGCCATTGTCCCTTTTTGCATTGCCATAATTAGGGAGTATTTTAAGGTAGGTGCTGGAGGAAATAATCCTAACATAATATGAAATACCTTTGTCTGGTTTGCGGGTTGCATGGAAATAATTGTCAACTTGTTTGCCCATTTCATCAAAACGGGGTTCAGCTGCGAATCTGTGCGGCTTGGGATTTTTCCATTATCCGCTCTAGTAAACCCTCCACGTAGTCTTTTAATCTTCAGGAGAAATAAGCTGGGGGCTAATATTCAGGTGATCCGAAAGTTTGTAATCTTAATGTTGATGTTATTAATCATTATGTATTGATATGGGTCAGCAGTTAAGAACTTTAACAATGAAACACAAGGTCACATTCTACACTCGATAACAACTGTTAAGGAGGATAAACTATCTGAATTTTTCATATACTTTTTCGTTATCCTTGGCGCTTATCACCATAGCTCAAGAACACTCACCTCTCACTACTGTTCACTATAATACAGGTACTCCTCTAAACGCTCATTAAGGATCTCTGGTGTGAAATTGCTGTGATTTTATTATGAATTACGCTAATTCCCCTGTGAAACAATGTCTCCCGTTTCTGACTTTCTGGAAGATATCGATGTTGTTTTTTGGTATTTTCTATAATTCTTGACCTGCTAGACTATTTCATAGTTAATTTCAAATTCCAAGAAAAACGTGCTCTCGATTCCTTCCCAAAATAATCCAAATCCTAACCATTTCATATTTTTAATTTTTGTTTTAATTCTTTTTGGTCAACAACAGCATATTATCAGCTATCCCAATGATCATTGGTAAAATATATTATTATTGTGTTATATCTGAAAACAATTATTGCCTTTTAGAACATGTGATCACACTTACTTAATCAGCTTTTCAGTAAACACAGATGAGACCAAGAGCCTCTAGTTTTAAGAAGACGACGAGCTAATGGTTTCTTTGGTGGTAGAGAACGGTAGCCACGCACTCTCTCGCACTGTTCCTCACAATCTGTGATATTTGTGATCACTGACAAAGACTACACTCTACACTATCACCCAGACATGTTGCATAACCATAACACGGCGCTTGGCCAATACTTAGCTGTTGCTGTACTCTGAGCCCCAGCTCAAGGTCAGCTGACAATGAGGGCATGACAAAAAACGAGACTACGTGATGGGTGTCTATGAAATTCCAGATATTTTCATAATTTGTCTAAATACATTGCATTTAGGTGAACATTGGCCATTGTATTAGACAACCCACGAAACCATCTGATATTTCATAGACACCCATCACATAGTCTCGTTTTCTGTCGTGCCTTCAATCTCGCCTGACCTTGAACAACGACAGCAGTGAAGGATTTGTCAATTAGCGTCTTCCCATCTTTTACTTTTTATCCTCTTCGCCACTGATCGGCTCGTTAGCCGTTTGGGCGATCGGTCACGTCTCTGATTACTTTTCCTATTAATTTATCCTCTTCACCAAAAGATCGGCTTGCTAGCCGCCCGGGCGATCGGTCACGCCTCTGTGACGCACTGTTGGCAAGTACTGGGCATGCACCGGCTCCTAAATCTACCTGAACCCCCTCCAGTGTTGGTCAAGTCTTGTCTTGAAAGAGCTCACTCTCGGTGCCGTCACAACACTCTCTGGTAGATTGTTCCAAGAGTTTATAACCCTCACTCCGAAAAAGTTTGCACCTCACAGTTTTCTGGATTTGCGGCTTCTTCAATCTTGTGCTGTGACCCCTTGTGGGGCGAGCGTCTGCCAGCTCCAAATAAGGACACTCGACTGAGTAGTGCCCCCTGAGATTCTTATACACCTCAACTAGGTCACCCCTTGCCCGTCTGTAGTATAAGCTAGGCAAGTTCAGGCGCTCTAATCTCTCAGGGTAGCTGAGGTGCCGAGGTGCAGGCACCAGTACCAGTCTGGTGGCCCTCTTTTGAACATTTTCAACCAACTGGCAGTCCCGAGCATATCTCGGGGACCATACGGGGTGACAGTACTCCAGATGGGGGAAGCACTTCACTCTTGAAAATCGTTACGAGGGACGGACCGTCTAGATATCTGAACGACCTTCTTATAAGACCCAATAATTTATTTGCCTGGTTTACCTTCTTCTCGCAATGGCCCGAGAACTTCAGCTCATTGTCAACATAGACACCTAGGTCCTTCTCACATTCAGTCTCAACTAGTGCAGTTTCTTCATCCCATTGGGACACATGATACGCCTCCTTACCGTTGGTACGCCCCAGGTGCATCCTCTTACACTTCATGATATTGAATCTCAGCAGCCATTTCTTCGACCATTCCTGGAGCCCACAGAGGTCCTTCTGCAGCCCTTCACAGTCCGCTTGGTTCTTAATTTCCCGAAATAACTTGGCGTCATCGGCAAACATTTGTATGGAGGAGTGTACAACGTCAGGCATGTCATTTATGAAACAAACAAACAGCAGCGGGCCCAATACACTACCCTGTTGTTCCCCACTTGTGACAGGCACGGATAACGATTTCGTGCCATTAATCACCACACACTGCTTGCGGTCATGTAGAAAGTCTTCTATCCACGCTAGGACATTTCCACGAATTCCGTACTCTTCCAGTTTGATTTTCAGCCTTTCATGGGGTACACTGACGAAAGCCTTGGCAAA
Organism: Homarus americanus; assembly: GCF_018991925.1. Classification (NCBI taxonomy): domain Eukaryota; kingdom Metazoa; phylum Arthropoda; class Malacostraca; order Decapoda; family Nephropidae; genus Homarus; species Homarus americanus. The sequence goes on from NW_024713129.1 coordinate 21,863,192, forward strand.
ATCTAGGTAAATATTGTCGATATTGCCACCCCGTTCCAGAATATGGGTCCAAATATCCAATACCTTGAGCAATTGTGTTAAGCAGGAGCGCCCTGGCATAAAACCGTGTTGGCAATCCTTTACAAGGTTGTTTCGTATTAGATGTTCCATTGCGGCATCTCTGATAATACTCTCAAGTACTTTACATATTATGCTGGTCAGGCTCACAGGTCTATAGTTGATCGTGGAGCGACGATCGCCCTTTTTGAAGATAGGACTCATATAAGCCACTTTCCATTCACTGGGGACCATTTGTTCATCCAGGCATTTACAAAACAGGATCTTAAGGGGCTCGGCCAGCTCGTTGCACAACTCTCTTAGCACTCTAGGATGCACCATGTCAGGGCCGGGACTCTTATGGACCTTTAGCCTGGACAGTTTATTTCTAATACCCTCTTCTGTGAACACAATGTGGGTCAATGCTGTGTCGAGCCGTCTGTCCTAAAACGCTGGAAGATTAGTTGCATCCTCTCTTGTGAATACCGAGGAAAAGAAGCTGTTCAATGCCTCAGCTTTATTCTGGTCAGAATCTGCGTAACTACCATCCTGAAGCCTCAGGTCTGATATTCCTACTCGCGTTTTCAATTTCGACTTTGCATAGCAGTAAAACGCCTTTGGGTTTGACTTGACCTCGCTTGCAACCAGCCTCTGGAACTCCTTTTCAGCCTTTCTACACTCTATCTTTGCTTGGTTTCTGGCTCTTGCATACATCCTCCTGTCTTGCTCATCGTTTGACCCAACCCACGTCTTGAATTTCTGTGTTTTCTTCTTATTCTCATGGTTATATGACTGTGTTTGATGCTCGTAGCAGTGTTTCCTCGCACATTAGCACTTGGATACACGACTTAAAAATGAAAATATCTCAAAATAAAAATGAATGATATGCTATGTTTAAGTAAAACAACGATGTCCAGCTGATGATCACCCCATGTCCTGTAATGTTTTTTTTTTTAATTCCTATAAACAGTTACAACGGTTGCATAGACTTAATATTTTTTTTTAATCCCACCATGAGATGGAACCCACAAGAAATGTATGACAAGAGAATTATGGGAGGCATAAAGGCTTAGAGGAGGAGAGGGCCTGGAGGGCAGATTGAGAATCACAAATGATTATACCGTTCAATCTCATCTGAAGGAGGAGATTAACTGTAACCATGAGTTCATTTAATTCACTATAGGTTGAGCTCGACCAGTTCCGAAGTCTACGGCGGACCTACCTCCTGCCTGTGGGTCCACATTCAATAAGAAGAGAGCGCACCCCGCACTCCCGTCTGCCTGTAGGGAACCATCGGTGTATAGATGGTGTCCAGCAGGGACTTAGGTAGAGACTCTGTCTATGGTCTCCAGAGCTAATTGTTTCTGAAGTAGAGGAGGGTCCGCCTTTGTGGTGTGAGTAAAGGTGACTGCTGGACAGGGAATCCTCCAGGGTGGAGGACCGTGATCATCCTCTGCTACGTGTACATATATATCGAGGTTCTGAACCATAGAAAACATTATTTTAATGAGGGTGAGACCACCCGACCGAAGTAGAGGCCGAGTTGAAATTGGGTCAAGGGAGGTTCTAATGACATAAGAATAATGGGGGCAAGGTGGGGAGAGTGAAGACGTTTTACAGTGAAGCAGGAGACATTATCTCAACAAGGGAAGGGAGATTGAGTTCAATTTGCATGTTGACTATCCTAGTGGAGGTGGGACAACCCAGGATAAATCTCATAACTTTGTTTTGAAACTTTTCAAGGGGAACTAGAGATTTGGGGGGACTTGACATAGGGCAGGAGAAAGGTAGTCGACAACAGATCGGATAAACAATGTAAACAGTTCTGGTTACAAGGATAGAAATCCCGGCAGCGTTGTTGGTGAGGCATGGAAGAGGGGTGAGAAGCTGTTGCAGTTGATCTATAAGGTTCAGGACGATGGGATGGACACGTTGTCTTACAGGAGTAGCTAGAGTAATCCTTAATTTGCACCTAGGTAGATGTACTGCTTACACGGAAGGATAACAGTATATCCCACAGTGCATTCTGGGAGTGTCCCCGAGTTACGAGGAGAGAAGATCCTACTCTTGTCTGGGGAGAGGATGAGACCACAAGCAGTAGATGACGCTGTGAATGAGTTGAGGAGGCGTTGGAGATCTACCTTCGACTCAGAGTGAATGCAGATATAATCTGCGTAATAGGTAACTGTGGTACCAGGAATGTAGGAAAGCAGAGAAAGTAGGCGACGCATAAGGACATTAAAAAGAAAGAGGCTAAGAATATTATAATACCAAATATTTATATAATGCAAATGGTGCTGTTACACCGATCGGCTACCTCCAACCGAGACCACACGGTTTAATTCCTAGGTGTACTCAACCTTGTTACAAGAAAGTATGCTTTAGCTAAACTTTTTCTTCGTGCACACGCCTTTGCAATTCCTTCCGAAAAGTCTTCTTAGAAACTATTTTGTACCTAGAAGAAGTCTTCATGTAACAAATTATCATAACAATCGAGGAACTGATAAATATGATGGTAGGTATAATGAAACCAGGTATGATTATACCGGAAGATAAATGTAAAGGAAGAGAATCCTGTAAGTTGGGAAACTGTGTCTCATTAATATAAGATAGAAGTTTAAGTTTATCAGAAACACTATGAAGATTACTGAAACTTGTATTTAGGGTAATTGGTATGGGAACCAGCTCAGAAGTTATGTTTGTGACAAATGCAAGAAGATGGCGAGCAGGCAAGGTTGTGATTGCATTACTGCTAATTTCACAATAGTCCGGTGCTATATGATATGATAACCTTCCACTACTAAATGCTTGCCTACATCCTGACGTATAAGTATCAATTGGTTTGATTTGCAAAAAAAAAAAAATATTGTACGTTATTTACATGTCTGAAATACTAACCTATGTGGTATTGGAGTATATACACATATTTGTAGAGCTGTAGAGGCATTAGTTTGTAGTATACCTAATTCACACATGTAGCCTCTGAAGCCCGGGTGAAAGCGAAAGCATACGCAGGACAAACATGCAAGTGTAAATATGTTGACTTATAATGATTTAGGACTTCATGCTTAGTCTCAGCAACTAATGAAAAATCCTTTGATCCAACTATTAGTTCAGTTTGTTTGTTCAGAATTAATAGTCCACCACTCGCTTTAAGCGGAAATGGTTTCCAATGCCATGCATAATTTCTTTATTTTTTAATTTAGTGGAATGTGTATTAGTATTTCCTTATGTGTTAAGGTTGCTTCTAATAAGGGGTAATAATATTCCACTTCATGCTCCTTAAAGATAGGAGTTAGATGATATTTAGTTTCAGATATATGCAAAACGGCAATTAGTTAACCACCTGGCAACAACTTTGAATCAACAAGACCAATCCCTGCATTGACAAGATCAGCTATGAGCCTATTATTGGTTTCTATGAAAGCTTGTACCGAGGCCTCAGCTGCATGCATGTATTCAGTGAAGCAGAGTAGCCATTCCAGTGTAGATTCTGACCGTGTGAATCCCTGGACAACGCGTGTTAGTTGATTAGTTTCGTCAACAATAGCATTCATATAGAGAGGGCAGAGTTTGTACTGCCTATTTTTTTTCTTAACCGCTTCTGAAACTGCACTCACTTTATTCCCTAGTTAACTACATCTTCTGCGGTTGCCGTACCAAACAAGATGTTACTTATTAACCCTACAAAGTTAAGCAGACCACGTTTTTGACGCAGCTGAGAATACACATTCTTCCCGATGTCCTCAGGAGATATAGGGAGCTTTCCCTCGCAGTGATTTAATCGCTTGAGTAGACTATTCATACGGTCGTGTTGAAGAGAGATGGTCTGACGGATTGTTGTAGATATTGCTGTTCGAGATCTTGTAGAGTTTCCATAGCTGTTTCAATGTGGACAGCTATTGACCTCAGATGTACTGGTAAGCGGACTAAAGCTCCGTGTTTGACGACGTCTGCTGGGGATGCGACTGTTGTCACCGCGCTCCAGACCAACAGTAGTAGTGATATCCGAGCCATGTCTGAAAGAGGCTAGGATAATTAACGATTTTTGTTTACCGATCGTAGTTTTTTTTACGATATGCACTGTCTATTGTTACATTTTGGTGAGCAATCGTTGTCGTAGAAGTGGGATGTTCCTGACTGACATTAGGAGTCCCTACTAAATCTCTTCTGACTTTTTTCATTATATCTACATGTACTATATTTGTGACATTTGACGTTGGCTCAACAACTTGGAATTTGTTTCCATGTTCTTTCGCTCTAATCACGTACGGACCTGTGAATTTAGGCGAGAGTTTTGATGTGCGTTCCGGAACTTTGATCATTACTTTGTCTCCTATTTCTAGAGTTAAGGGCTTAGCTTTTTTATGTTGCTTGCAGATCATTTTTCAGCACGTGAGGCTGCTAAGTGTTTGTACTTTTCCATGGATGCTTGTGAAAACATTGATGTGCTTCTTTGCACAGTCATCCATGTTGTGCACAGGTTCTGGGGTTCCTGCTAGTAGATCGTATGGTAATCGTCTATCGGTATCGTAAATTATGTATTATGGCGATTTGCCTGTAACGCTATCTATAGATCCATTGATGGACGCTGCAACCTGTGGAAGCCAGTCCTCCCACGAACTATGCAT
>NW_024713129.1:21867958-22017958 GCF_018991925.1 Homarus americanus
AATTAAAATATTCTAAAAATCAATTGAACATTTTCTAAAAGCCATTTGAAAGAGTTATAATCAAGATATCAAATTTTGGTTAACAGATCCTTAAGCAGCACATTCAGGAGTACCTATACTGAAATTTTGAACAAAATCCATTTTTTGGTCGAAAATGACAAAAATTGTAAGTCTTGTGCCTTAAAGGATTTTTGGCCAAAAATACTTTTTCTCTCTGAACTAAAATTTAATGTGCCTAACTATTTAAGTACATGCAGAATAATACACAAGCACCAAGAAATGACCTCGAAAACCCATAAGTGGCGAGTAATTAGCATTGCAAAAGTAATTAAAATATTCTAAAAATCAATTGAACATTTTCTAAAAGCCATTTGAACAAGTTATAATCAAGATATCAAATTTTGGTTAACAGATCCTTAAGCAGCACATTCAGGAGTACCTATATACTGAAATTTTGAACAAAATACATTTTTTGGCCGAAAATGACAAAAATTGTAAGGGGCTGCGTCAGCAGAAGCGGATGAGAGCTCGTGACAGCAGCTGGGTCCACGACAGGTGCAGGACAATAGCAGGGAGTACCTGAGGGAGAAAAGAGGGGTGTGTTGGTCCGCACTTAGGCGCATGGGCCGCGTCGGGAGCAGGGGCTGCATCAGGAGGAGCGGCAGGGGGTACTGCTGGGCCGGGGGCGGCGTCTGAGGCAGGACGGGTGTGCTGGGGTCTGTAGGACGTGGTGCTTGGGGCAGGAAGAGGAGCTGGTGTCTTCTTAGAGAAGCAGTGCTGCTCTAGGGTGTCGAACCTGCTTTGTAAAGACAGTAGCTGTAGAGCCGATGATAGCTGCTTCTGTGTGGATAAGCCAGTCTTCCATGTTGCTTGAAGACTGGGAGAGTGATCGGTTTCTCCTCCATCCTGTGTGAGTGCGAATCTCCGGGGGTCACCATTTGTGGGGTATGGTATGTTTGTGTTCACACTCAGGATGGAATGGAGAAAGGAAACTCACAATGTGCTCTCTATATACATGTTGTATTGGATGTACAATGCAGCTTGGTGCTGGGAAGGCAGCATGGTTACAAGCGTGATGTAGAGAGAGATGGTTGGTGAGGATGCTCAGAGGAGGACAGCTTGTGGGTCGCCATGCTCGCCGGCGGGAGTGAGGGCCGCCAGGCAGGCGGAGGAGGAGGAGGTGTTGCTGGCTGGTTGGTGTAGGTAGAAAGAGATAGGTCACCACGAGGTCAGGTCTTAAATAGCGGGGGTAGGCGTGGCTTAATAGTTGACCCCCGCTCCGTGGGCGGCGCTGGTTGACCTAGACCACGAGGCATACACTGGGGAATTCGTGGGTTCGGCTATGCAGCGACAAACAGCGTTTGTAGGGGAGAAATCCACTACAGTATTTAACATAAGATGAGTGAAGCAGTCTGTGAATATGTTGATTTTTTCTAGTTACAGCATTTTTCTTACTTATGAGAAACACCCACCAGAATTTTGTCAATGTTAACCTTAGCACATGAGGAACTATAGTGAAACAACCTATATACAGTATATGCCCATGGAAAGCTCTAATCAGACAGGATAGATAGAACCGACAGCCAAGCATGAAGGATAAGGTACTATGGTAAGAGACAGTCTGTCAACAACAGACCTTTACCTTTGACCCGTGTGACCACTGCCCATGACCCCAGTTGGACATACCCAACCTTAGTTAATTCCTTAGTGACCCATTGCCACATAGCAGTTAATCCATCAAATAGACCACGCTGAACTTGACCCGTAAACTCACACACGTTAAAATGTTTATTTTATTGACTATTTATACTTATTTTACCGTTACATTTTCGTAATTACAGGGTACTTACTCTTGGGTGATAAAACAGTAATGAAGTGTGTGTGAGGATTATTCTATTAATAAATATTGCTTTACTCACCATAAGCTTGGCTGCATCTACCTAAACCGTGGGCCACATTAAATAGAATTTTTCAATCACTCTGCAGGCTGCACAAAGACGTGGTTCGTGGCCCATGGGTTGCCCATTCCTACAGCACATGATATCTCTCATAAAAACAAAGAAAAACCTGAGGCATTTTGACAGCATCTGAAGTGGAAGGAGGCATAGTAGTTCCCAACCTCCAGCCCATCAGCCTATTTATAACTGCATAAAAAAATTTCTGATCACTGCCACAAGAGGCCACTTGACTAATGTAAAATTTAATTTTCCGTGTCCTCACTGAACACACAACAGCCCATGTGCAGTCATACACTCTGATCTACACTCCTTGCCATTGCATTATGCACGGGGTCGTGACAGACATAAATAACAAGATAAAATATTAATAAAAAATTAATCTGAGAAGTTAACAAACTTCCGGTAGTCTATAGGCCTCCCTCTTCTCTTGATACACTCCTGCAGGCATGAAGGAACTGACTCTGCCAAGTTGTGGATTATTTGTGGGTCTAAATTATTCCACTCATGAATGGCTGCCTCCAGCTAGGGGACAGTATTTGTGTCCTTGCCTTGTAGACGAAGCTTGATAATGCTCCACTTATTTTCTATCGAGTTAAGGACAGGCAAATTGCTTGACCAATCACTTATGAAGTCTACCTGACAGTCAACAAGCCATGGTATTACATATTTTGCTGTATGACATGGGGTACCATCCTGCATAAACACATCAGCGCGGCTAGTCGGGGCTCACTCGTTATCACTATGATCATTTCGTGAGGTTAGGTTAGCATTCGTGTGTTTTTTTTCGATTTTCGAATTTCTCTCGTGGTTTTCGTGTTAAAAAACAAGGAAAATTATATTTTCTATTTTAGATATACATCAGGCATGATCGAATTGCCGAATTTCAAAAATTAATAATTATATTCATAATCAATGATTATCATTAAATCAAGGAAACCTCACTGGTATATATAACAATAAATAATTAAGCAAATAACAGGTACCGCCATATTTCATATACTTTTCATAGTGGAATCTTTCATCTCTTTCAATTTCTGTTGTAATTCAGCAGGTTCATATGACTTCAGCAAATGTTCTTTCATCATAGAACATTACAAATGTGCAGCTAAAGCTACGTCTGGATCTTCTGAATCGCATTTATACAACTCTTTACCATAAGCAAGTAATTCTTCTTTCAAGAATGAATTGTCTAATTTCGCATGTTTAAGTTGATCAACAGGATAATCAAAGAAATCTGGTTCTGGTTTTCGTTTCAATGTAGGCGTAATAACCACCTCATATAATTGTTTTGGATCTATGTTAAACATCTCATCATATTTACTGCAACAACATGATCCATCTACACTCTCTAAAGGAATTGAACCTTCTTTAATTATATCATTGAATTTCTCAATAAAGTTATTTTCAATTACATAATTAAATACCTGTCTAAGTCCCATAGTTGGATCTTTCATAGCTGCACTTACAAGACATAAATAGTGCATTGGAGTGATCGGTATATTATTAGGATAGTCGTAGCATTCTTTGATCTGATTAATTCTTTGATTATTCAATGTTCTAATAAACTCGTATTCTACCATACGGTTTTGGAATGCTTCGGAGTTAACACAATCATGGTATGGTATAATATTACTGGTACTAATAAAAGATGGTTTATTAGATCTTTCTGTAAGGCTAATAGGTGCCTTGTGTTTCACCTGAATAGTGACTTTATCATTCTTACTCAATAGAGCCAAATAATCCTGTTCTAGATTCTGTGTGAATTTGGCTTCTTCCATATGACAAATCGCTTGTCAATAATATCTTGAAATACAAATTGACTGGCTTCACCATTTTTAGTAATTAATCCTGTATTAACATAGTCTGTTACCATGGAAGAAATTAATGTTTTACCACTATTAGATGGGCCAACAATAGAAATCAATGTCTTTTTCTCCATAGTCTTGTTCATTATAGCCTCCGGTTCTATCAGGAATTTTACATACTCGTCAGGATCTTTTAATGAGTTGTGGAGTACATAATGAATGAGAGCTATTCCTGCTTTTAGAAATCTTTCTGGATCTCTTTGATAATCTTTAATAATTCTGTCGTACATTCTATCATCAGCAATAAATGATGCTAAATTAAAATATCGAAATGGGAGACCATCTAAACCATCTGTATTTGTGAACAGAAAGCCTTGTCTATTCATGAAATGGCCATATTTATCAATAGTATCACTGACTTGTTCTTTTTTAAATTTAATATCCAAATAATGTCTCTCATCTTCACTTAATTTCCACAAGCAATTCATATTAATAACATTACTGTCTTTAATAAAATTCTTTAATTCCACAGCAATATCCAATTTAGCTTTATATCTATTTTCTAATACTGTATATAAGATTGGATCATATGAAGATCCTCCCCCCCAAACCTACTTGGGGGGGAGGATCTTCATATGATCAAGCCCAGTCGCGCTCATCTGAAGATCCACCCCAACCCAACCTAACCAAACCTCCCCCCCAAACCTACTTGGGGGGGAGGATCTTCATATGATCTAGCCTGGGGGGATCTTCAGTTGGATACTTTGGGGGAAGATTGTAGTGGCTACTCTCCCCTACAACTCCCAACTGAGCTCCGGCCGCACTCCGACCAGCCAATCAGCGTACAGCCAGCTACGCCGAGAGACTAGGTCTATGCAGAGGACGTAGGGGTACGATCGCCGACCTAGTCTCGACCATCAACCTCCAGTTCAGGATCAGAGCGTTTCACACCTTACGCTTGAGCCGCTGTGATTGGTCCGCTCGCTACGCGCAGCCCAGATCCTGATCCTGGTAAATTGTATAAATACGGCTACGCCTGCCCAGGGAGATCATCCTACACTCAGCTACTGGACCAGCAACATCTCTCTCAGCTCCTCACCTACTCACTCCTAAGTACTGCACTGTACCACAATATATACAGGAAGCACATCGTGAGTTTCTATCCAACCTCATTCCTGAGTGAAGGTATCTACATGTACGTACGTTTGTGTGCCCATACAAAGAGATAATAGACAACTAAAGAGAATTGACAACTGGCCACAAACGGTACACTACATTGGTGACCCCCGGAGCCGTGAACACCACACTCCTTTCTGCTGCCTTACTACTTGAGCTGAGAAGATCGTCCTGCCTGCTGCCAGCCTAGGCCAACCGCCTCCCTGCACCACCCACTACTCCACAACGACACCATCTCACGATCGTAAGGTTTATAACGCATTAGTCCGTTCTCCCCACTGGCGTTGTGAGTGACCCACATCACAGTTGGAGAGCAACTATTGTGCGATATTCCAAGCGTGGTTTGAGCTCTTTTGCCTATTCTCCTATTTTTCTTTTGTTTTTTTAGTTCTGGCCAAAGGACCTGCACCCTAAAAAAGTGTATTCGTCCCGAGGTCCCCCCCGTAAGTGTTCACCTCCCTCCCAGGAGATTGTGAAGACGGAAGGGGGTCGGAACAAGCACCCATCCCTCATCCTTCCCTAACAGGTGCGATATTCTCCCGCAAGAATGGACGGACGGATCTCTCTACCAACCTTCAACCACAACGTAGAGGACTGGTTAGTTCATGTCGAAGCAGCTCTCATCGGCTCTACAGCTACAGACGAGCAGAAGTACGGCGCCCTGCTCTGCTCCTTGCCCACTGAAGTCGCCACACAAGTCTCACAGATCATCTCCAACCCTCCAGAGAACAACAAATTCGCCACTCTGCGGAATGCCTTAAGAACACATTACCAACGGACCCGCTCCGATATCCTGCAGAACCTATCTTCCATCTCCCTGGGAAACTCAACTCCGGGACATCTCTGGGAAGAGATGTGCAGGGTGAACTCCCGGTACACAGACAGACTTCCTGACTCTATCCTGCGCCAGCTTCACGCACAAAAGCTACCCACAGAAGTAAGCAACATCCTGTCCGCAGTCGATTACTCTACGACACCTGAGCTATATGCAACTGCGGCAGACAGAATTTTCAACCAGTGCACTTCTGCACCCCTTGCTGCCTCGGTCACACCAGTACCTCCCACCGAACTTGCAAGCCGGGTCAACACACCTCAGCCAAGCAATACCTCACAAGATATCAAGGACCTGTTACAAACCTTGAACCGCAGGATGGACACCATTGAGCAGTTCTGCTCCTCCTTACCCGCTGCTGTGCCAGTTCCTGACTCACGCATCACACCCTACAACTTCCGACACACAGCAGCCAGCCCCCAGCACAACAACCATACCCTCTGCTGGTATCACCAGACTTTCGGCCGCAATGCTCGAAACTGTGAGCCCTATTGCACCTATTCGGGAAACGGCAACACCGGAGGCTGGTAGACGCCTCAGCCCCCGTCCCTTCAGGCGTCTCATTACTGTACGTCACCGACCGCACCTCTGGCAAGAAGTTCCTCATCGACACAGGTTCATCGGTAAGCCTCATCCCTCCCTCACTACAAGACAAGTCAAAGCAACCTTCTTATGACCTGTTCGCTGCCAACGGTACCCCCATCGCCTCCTACGGCGTACTCACCCTCGCTTTAGACCTCGGCCTGCCCAAGACTCTGAGTTGGTTATTCGTGATAGCAGACGTGTCTCAACCCATCCTTGGTTTCGACTTCCTCACCTTCCACAAGCTCGGCGTCAAACCAAGTCATCTATGCCTCATCCATGAGCCTACAGCACGCAAGATCCAGGGTTCTCGTGCCAGACACACCGACACTATCACCTGTCTTGCGCCTTCCAACGAGTTCTCCTCCCTACTCAACGAATTCAAGGAGCTTTTCTCACCCCGAGTCTCCCTACCCCCACCACCTACGTCGGGAATTTTCCACCACATCGAAACCAAAGGACCACCAGTCTTTTCACGCCCTCGCCGCCTGCGCCCTGAGCTCCTGTGCACAGCCAAAGTAGAATTCAACAAACTACTGCAAGATGGCATCATTCGCCCTTCAAGGAGTCCCTGGGCATCGCCTCTTCACATGGTTCCTAAGCAAACGCCCGGCGAGTGGAGGGTGTGTGGCGACTACAGAGCCCTGAATTTCGTCACCAAACCTGACAGGTACCCTATTCCGCATGTCCAGGACTTTCACCACAAACTTCATGGCAAGACTATCTTCTCGAAGATCGACTTGGAGCGTGCCTTCCACCAGATCCCAGTAGCACCGGCAGATACCCAGAAGACAGCCATCACCACCCCGTTTGGACTCTTTGAGTACACTTTCATGAGTTTTGGCTTACGCAATGCAGCACAGACTTTCCAGAGGTACATGGACCATATGCTTCGCGACCTCGACTTTGTCACTGTCTACATTGACGACATCCTCGTTGCATCTTCGACGCCTGCCGAGCACCACCACCACCTACAACTCCTTCTCCAACGCCTGCAGAACAACAACATGAAAGTTCATCCTGCTAAGTGCGTCTTTGGAACCTCGGCCATCGATTTCCTCGGTCACAGAGTCTCGCCCAGTGGCATACAACCCCTACCACAGAAGATAACCGCGATTAGGGAGTTCCCAAACCTGAAACGGTGAAGAAACTCAGAGAATTCCTGGGTTTAGTCAACTACTACCACCGCTTCATTGACAAAGCTGCCACCGTCCTAGCCCCCCTACACGACCTTCTCAAGGGACGCCCAAAGAAGTCTCACAAGCCTCTCGTGTGGACTCAAGAGGCTGCCACGGCATTCACAACTGTCAAACAGCACATTACACGCCTCACCCTCCTGGCCCACCCCGCACCTAACGCCCGGACCACTCTCACAACAGACGCTTCTTCTACTGCAGTGGGCGCCGTCTTACAGCAGGAGATCAACGGAATTCTCATGCCCGTTGCTTTCTTCTCACAACGGCTTCAACCACCACACCTCAAGTACAGCGCCTTTGATCGAGAACTCCTGGCCATATACCTGGCTGTCAAACATTTCCAGCACTTCCTCGAGGCCCGTCAGTTCACCATCTTCACTGATCACAAGCCCCTCGTCCACGCCTTCGCTTCAGCTTCCCAGTCACATACACCTCGTGTCCTGCGCCACTTGGCTTACATCTCAGAGTTCTCCAGTGACGTCCAACACATTAGAGGCAGCCACAACGAGATCGCCGACGCCCTCTCTCGTTGCGTATCCAACATTCTTCCCTCATCTCCACCCATTGACTATGGGCAGCTAGCCGCGGCTCAAGAGAAGGACGAAGAGCTGGCAAAATACAAGTCATCCCCCTCAAGCCTCACACTCCAAGAACTCCCTGTTCCTGGCACAAAGACAAAATTGTGGTGCGACATATCCTGTGGGCATCCTAGACCGTTCGTGCCTCATGTCCACCGCCGCGCGGTGTTCGACCGCATCCATGGTCTCAGCCACCCGGGTGGGCGGGCCTCCCAGCGCCTCCTCACTCAACGTGTCGTCTGGCCCGGCATCAAGTCCGATACTAAGAAATGGGCTGCCCAGTGCTTGGCCTGCCAATCCTCCAAAGTACATCGTCACATACGGGCCCCCTTACATACCTTCCCTATTCCCAAAGGACGTTTTCAAGTAGTACACCTCGACATCGTGGGACCTCTTCCATCATCCTACGGCAGCACCTACATCTTCACCTGCATCGACCGTTTCACCAGGTGGACAGAAGCAATTCCCATGCCCAATGCTACAGCAGAGACTACTGCCCGCGCCTTCATGTCCGGTTGGGTTTCCCGTTTCGGCCCCCCCGCAACCGTAATCACTGACCGAGGAGTCCAGTTTGAGTCACAACTCTGGCAGCACCTCCTACAGTTCCTCGGCACGTCTAGACAACGCACTACAGCATACCACCCTCAAGCCAACGGCATGGTAGAGCGTTTTCACCGGCAGCTAAAGGACGCACTCAAGGCACAGCACGACCCTTACAGCTGGACTGATGCGCTTCCCTTAGTGCTCCTCGGCATCCGTGCGTCACACAAGGAGGATATGGACTGTAGCCCAGCAGATCTTACACTAGGCGAGCCCCTTCGGCTACCTGGGGATTTCTCACTCCCTCCTAACCCTCACCAAACCACTCCAGCCGCTCGTCACGACTTACTCCAAAAGCTACGACAAGCAGTTTCTGCATTCAGAGCTACTACTCCACGCCAGCCTCCTCGGCGCCCTGAATACATCCCTCCTGCACTACTCACAGCCGAGTATGTTTTCGTCAGGCGTGATGCTCATCGCAACCCATTACAACGTCCCTACGATGGACCCTTCCAGGTGGTTACCCGTTCAGCAAAGTTCCTGACGATTATCCGGAATGGCAGACATGACACCGTCAGCATAGACCGAGTCAAACCGGCCACCTTACCCTTTGGGCCCCCAGTCCAGCAGCACCATCAACAAACTACGCCTGCACCAGTCTACCCGCAGTTACCACCGGCAGCAACACCACGCCCACGACATTTCTGGGCACCCTCTTTTCACCCTCAAGTAAACCCTGTTCCTGCTGTAGAACCTGCTCCTGGCATAGACCTTCCTCATATCATAGAACCTGCTCCTGCCATGGACCCTCCTCCTGACATAGAACCTGCACCTATCATAGAACCTGTACCTATCATAGACCCTCCTCCTGTCATAGAACCTGAACCTGCATTAGACCTCCCTCCTAACATAGAACCTGCTCCTGCCATGGACCCTCCTCCTGACATACAACCTGCACCTATCGTAGAACCTGCTCCTGCCATGGACCCTCCTCCTGACGCAGCCCCTGCAGCAGCAGGAGCACAACAACCACTGCTTGTACAACCTCCTCTAATCCCAAACCCTCTTTCTCCTCCTAATTCTCCCACAGGTTTTGTGTCACTGGAGGGAGTTGTTACACGTAGCGGCCGAGTCGTACATACACCTGCCCGGTATGTGTTATGTGTGGGACACAACCCGGACAACATCCAGCCTCCCGCCGCGCCGGGAGGGGAGGGGGAGTATTGTAGTGGCTACTCTCCCCTACAACTCCCAACTGAGCTCCGGCCGCACTCCGACCAGCCAATCAGCGTACAGCCGAATCGAATCGAAAAATGCTAGTGACAGGGGGGAAGGAGGTTCAGGAGAAGAATAAAGGGAGGATTGAAGTGAATTTTAGGAGGAGAGAACAGATGCAGTGGCTAAACACCGCTTGCGTGAGGGATTATAAGATGGGGGCAGCAGCAACAACCCGGCTGGACGCGGCAGGGAGGCGACAAGACAAGGCCAGGCTAGCGTCAGGTCAAGCGTCAGGTCAAGCGTCAGGTCAGGCGTCAGGTGCGTGTTGGGTTGGGCAATGGATGTTCAGTGCTTGGTCGGCTTGATTGTGTTTTGGTTTCTTGTGTGGAGGGGATGTCTTGGTCTTCTTAGCTTGATGTCGATTTTCTTCTCTCTCTCCTTCTCTTCTTGCTCTCTTGAATTGTCCATTCGTTTGTGTTTGGGTCTTCTTGTTCGTCTTCCTCGTATTTTAAGTCCTCATAGGTGTGGAAGAATTCAGAGAGGGAGAGGTTGACCACGTGGGCTTCAGCACCACTGGCCGCGTGGGCTTCAGCACCACGGGCCACGTGGTGTTCTTGGTTCTGTGTGGTGGGCTGCTTCTGTTGAGTTTTCTTTTCTTGGTTTTTCTTTACTGCTGGTTTTTTCTTTTCTTGGGAGCGTACAGCAAGGAGGGCCTCTTTGTAGCTCAGTTTTTTCTCAAGACGAGCCTTGGCTACCCTGCATTCCTCCTTCCATCTGGGGCAGGTCCGGTCGGCGGAGGAGTGTGGGCCACCACAGGCAACGCATTTTTTCTCTGTGTTGGGGCAGGCCGTGTAGCGGTGTCCAGGGCTGCCACACATGGAGCAGGTGTCTTCCTGCGCCTCACACTTGTTTACAGTGTGTCCATAGTGCTGGCATTTGTAACACCGTTTCGGTCTGCAGTAGGGCTTGACTGGCATAGTTACCCACGCCAGTTGAGCTTCCTTGGGTAGGGTGGAGTGGTGTCCGATGAGGGCAGTGGTGTCGGACAGCTTCTTCACAACTTGGAGCTGCTGCTCCTTGAGGAGCTCACTCAGCTCTGCTTTGTCCATGTGGGCAATTTCGGCGTGGGAGATTACACCCAGCTTCAAGTTGTCCCACATGAAGGCAAACATTTTAAAAGGAATGCCGTTGATGTCTGGGATCTCCGCGAGTTGAGCGGGCATGCCCATCTCGGCGAAGGTGATCTTGATGTCACCATGGAGCTTTAGGCGTTCTACCTTGGTGACCCCCACGATCCCATTAGCTTCGAAAAACTTCTGGAGAACTAGGAGGTTTAGTTTCTTGGGGCAGGTCGGCGTGTCCGGACGTATCCGCGCCACGTTAACAAACTCGTATCCGTTCATGGTGAGGGAGAGAGAGTGTCTGCCAGCTACGCCGAGAGACTAGGTCTATGCAGAGGACGTAGGGGTACGATCGCCGACCTAGTCTCGACCATCAACCTCCAGTTCAGGATCAGAGCGTTTCACACCTTACGCTTGAGCCGCTGTGATTGGTCCGCTCGCTACGCGCAGCCCAGATCCTGATCCTGGTAAATTGTATAAATACGGCTACGCCTGCCCAGGGAGATCATCCTACACTCAGCTACTGGACCAGCAACATCTCTCTCAGCTCCTCACCTAGTCACTCCTAAGTACTGCACTGTACCACAATATATACAGGAAGCACATCGTGAGTTTCTATCCAACCTCATTCCTGAGTGAAGGTATCTACATGTACGTACGTTTGTGTGCCCATACAAAGAGATAATAGACAACTAAAGAGAATTGACAACTGGCCACAAACGGTACACTACAAGATCTTCATATGATCTAGCCTGGGGAGGATCTTCAGTTGGATACTTTGGGGGAAAGATCTTCATATGATCCATAAGATTTACCTTTTTTCTCTAAGGTCATACAGGCTAGTTCTTCAGTGTTCTTCTTTTTATATTCATCTTTACGTTTCACTTGTTCAGCCTTAGCTTTAATAGCATCACCCTCTTTAATGCCTTCCCAATATGAAAGCCAATCATCACTGTTTGATATAAATGTATCTGGACCATTAAGTTTCACATAAGTTAACCATGCAATGAGGGCTTGTGAATCGTAATTAATTCTAGGTGCAGTATTGGCCTCTTTATGTGGCTTCCAAACAGTTTTACATATGTATTGCTGTAAGTCAGTGACTCCTTCGTCTCGAGCACCCACAATACAATAATGCCAATGGTCACCCCAGCAATCAGTACAATTATTAGTATGTTTTACAAATGCATATTTTAATGTAGTGTGTTCTTTGCATCGATCAATGATTTGGTTTATAATCATCATCGGAACGATACATTTATTATTGAAAAAGCCTGCCAGCATCGCTTGGTCAGTAGAAAGCTCCATTGTCTCTATATAGTCTGGATCGATCTATGTAGTGTAGCGTATACGTGTTATCTTCTCTTATCAATTAGAACCAGTGAGTGAAATTTATTACATGAATATTCTACCAAAAAGTGCCGTGTAATGCATTTGAATATTGGTTTTGTCAGAACATGCAAGCAGCACCAGCACTTGCTCCATGTGTTCAACCACGATTAACATTTCCATATAGAATTAAGAAATTGCATTTGAGACTATCCAAGCTTGTTATTCAAATTGTAGCCTCACAACAAGTAACTACTTCGCAAGCAGTACCAGACATTTGGTGTTTTGTTATAGTAAATAATGGATCAGAATTGTTGCAATTGTATACACTGCCATCTAAAATGAAATCAGCTAAAAATGTCATTGATGATAATACAGTTGATCCACCTACTCTGGAAGATATTATTAAAGGTAAAGTGGTTCATAAAACTGAAGAAACAATGATTAATAAAGCTAGGAATGTCCAATTGTGGAATGTTGGGGATCCTCCTATGGATTTTGATATACCATGTAATAATGATGTTTGGATAGCACCAGAATTACCTTCAGCTGATGGATCTCATTTGCATTTGTTACCACAGCAAGGTCCAATCAGTTTAAAAGAAGCACATAATACAACATATACAATTGCTACAGATGTTAAGTTTCAAAGTATGGCTTCAGATAAAACATGTATATCTCCTGTTGTTTGTTTGGGTGTTCCTCGTTTTCTGGATGCTAATGGGAAATTCAGAAGATTTAGAGTTTCATTTATGATGGAACAATTCGCTACTATAGAATACAGAGATCAATTTACTCTGGCAAGTGATGTTAATAATTATAATCATCATACAGAGGCTAAAATGTATGAATATGCTCCAGAAACTAAGAATGCTTTTACTAAAGATGAGTTGCAAGGACCAGTACCTATTATTATTGGTGATTACCAAGGATATAAGAGCTTTAAACTTCATGTGTGAGGTTTCCTTGATTAATGATAATTATAATCATTGATTTTGAAAATAATTATTAATTTTTGAAATTCGGCAATTCGATCATGCCTGATGTATATCTAAAATAGAAAATATAATTTTCCTTGTTTTTTAACACAAAAACACGAGAGAAATTCGAAAATCGAAAAAAAATTTAAAAAATTTGAAAAAAAAACACGAATGCTAACATAACCTCACGAAATGATCATAGTGATAACGAGTGAGCCCCGACTAGCAATCCTTACGAAAAGAACTTATAGACGAGTCATAGCATGGAGAGTTATCTTCATGACCTGTGGACAATAACGGTCCAAAATGCACTGGAAGACATCATTATGTAATTTAACCATCTCATCAGAGGAGTCAACCCAGTTCAAAGAATGATAAACTTTCTGATCAATTATGGTATGGTCAATGTTTCTATAGTTCCTGAAAGTATTTGTTTTAAAGTCTTGGGATATTAAAACCAAAAGTAACCAAAGCTTGGTCAGAGACTGCTGGATGGATCAGGTCAACTGCACTATGTACGTAACATAGATCACAGCCAACAGGAGACAAAACTAGGTCTAGAGTGTGTTAAGAAAGACATGCTGAACACGACATGTAATTGACAAGTGTTTAAATCAAGAATTTACAAGAACTCAGAGGGAAAAGGTTTCAGAGATGGGTGTCAACCTAATAAATAAAGTCATCACAGCTCAAATGTCACCTGTTCTTTCCTGAGTCTCAAGAAACAAGCTAAATTGATCCATGAACTCCTAATCCGTACCTGGGTGACCCAGACGATACGCAACAGCAATTCTATTATCTGTAACTTGGTGATAATGGTATATAAATGCCTCCATAAATTCAATGGAGGAAACTACCATTCACTCACTAATGTGTCTTGGCAAGAGCACTACAAATTATGTTGATGTCTGATTCATACAACCAAGTTTCAGTTGCACTAAGTATATCCAAGCTCAACTTCATCAGTAGCTCATTAACGTGACACACTTTGTTTTGGATTGCACAGATATAAAGCAGACCTACTTTTAATAGGTTCAAGGGGGGGCACTACGCATTTTTTTGAACAAGTAGTCAGTTTTCAATTACTTTTTTACGTTGGGAAGTCATCATAGGGCAATATTTACTCGATGTAAAATGACTTGGGTGATATTGCAAGCATGGAACAATTTGCACAGTACGGCGAGGTCTTATTTGAGCATGTCCTAGATTTGTGACTGCCTGCACAGAAGTCACAAACTGGAGAACCAGGCTTCCTGCGAAAGCCTGGAGCATGGTACAGTATTCATATACAGTACAGTACCAGTAAGCTACAATAGTTGTTTATATAAGATAAAACACCAGAACAATCTCTCACAATTGAAAAGTATACTGTATACAGTACATTATAATATTTTTAACTGATTTATTACATCCTGTGCAACAGAAAAACACCAGAGAAAAAATTAAAGGTACTGTACCGGTAGTTATTATAGTTGCAATATGAAATTAAATTATTCCAAAAAATGTCATGATAGGTAATTATCCAAAATCCAGCTTTTCGACCCCAGATCCTAAATCAGCATGTTGACAACTGTGTTGGTATTTTGATCAAAATCTTAATTTTTGCCAAAGTGACAAGGCTTACCTGTTAATTTTTTGCCCACAACACTTTTTCACTCACTGACAGTACAGTATTAGAGCATTAGTAGACTGACAGCTTTATTCAGAAAAAAAAAAGTCATGAAGCCAGTTAACTGGGCATTTTCTCCGTCGTTGATAATGGGAAATGGTGAAAAGTGTAATTGAGTTCCATAGACCTGATGGTCTGTTAGAGGCAGTGTGAATACAATAAAATGTATGCCAAGCATTCAGTAAATAAAAGGCAATGAGGCCAGCACTGCTGTCCACTATTTTCACCCCACAGCAGTACAGTTAGGTTACCCGTCTTCAGTTGGGTGAACTGGGAATGCACCAATGACACCGCATCCCTGCAGCTGGCTCACTACTGTACTTGAATAGTTGTAAGTTACAAGGTCTTAGTACAGACAGTATGTTCTATCACTGTTAAGTAATGAACCACAGAGGACAGTAATGACGATCAGTACAGTACAATACTTATATGTATAGTGGGGTATGCTATAACGAATCTAATTGGTTCTAGAACCTTGTTCGTTATAGCACTCGTTCGTTATAGGATTAATCCGTTCCAGGCCCCCAAATACAACCACTTAACACTGAAAAATAAAATATAAAATTGTAAAAATTGTAAAAAAGTGCATAAATATGCATCTAAACCCCTGAAATAAAGAATATCATTAATATTTGTAATAAAAAAACAATAAATTAGTAAAAAAAAAAAAAATGTTTTTTTTTTTAAATAATGTTCGTTGTAGGAGTTTCGTTCGTTATAGCATTCTCAAGTTTATAGGTAAAACCGTTCATTATAGGAATATTCGTAGTAGGATCCGTTCGTTATAGCATACCCCACTGTATATGCTTTTAGATAGTTTTTTTGTGAGTTTGGCCACCTGATCAACGAGTCACATTTTCATGGCTCTGTTGTTTTGCACCTCCTTTATGCTGTACCAAAAATATTAGTTCCTCATATGGAAAGAGTAAGAGTAGTGTTACTTACTATACTGTAATAGTACTGTACTGTATGTGCAAACAATATGTGTGGGAGAACACTGATCACCTTTAATTTACCAAATAAAAAGATAAAATAAGTGTAGAAAGATACTTTGGATAAATACCAGTACAGAACCCAATAAATGTCCAGAAAAAGAAGCATGATGTGTTAGAACTTCAGAATATTTGGACAGGGTGTCCACAATGTATTGTCACCCCTGTATAACTTAAGATTTATCACTAGTACAGTTACAGTTTGGTTGCATATACAGTACTGACATTTATTACATGACATTACATAATTAAGTTTTGTTACATGTACCTTTGATCCAATGCTATAAATTCATGCAACCAATGGGTATGCTTGTGCACCATAATTCTAATGATAATGAATTTATACCATTTGTCTGACACTAGAGCATTTGAAGAGTATCCCTGGCAGCCTCTTTGAAGCTCATCATTAGTGTTACATAACCTTTGCACCATCACATGTTCCTTGATAAACCCCATAAGGCATTGTCACTTGTGGAGAGATAAGGACAGATATTAAGAGGATGGAGCACCACAACACTTTGCCTTGTCCAAACTGTACAGAAAAAATTGATTATGGCCGTGACAGATGTGTGGATAAGGTGTGTATCCTCAGTTTCCTGCTCCACAGAAATGGCCTCACCAAGGAACACCCAGAGATAATGTAACACCAGTGATGAGCTTCAAGATGATGTCAGGGATAAATTTATTTTTTTCATTCCTCAAATGCTCTAGAAAATGTCCCATAAAAATGGTATAAAGTCATTCTGAAATGAGAATGATGGTAATGTAACTTAATAATGTATGTAACAAGATGTGCACTTGTGATAAATTCCATGTTACACTGGTATGACATTATATTGTGCTTGCCCTGTGGAAAGAGATGTTAATAGTATGTTTTTTTTAAGCAAGAATTGCTTTGGCAGGTGAAGATGAAACCTTACATGATAGTACAGAAATACAAGAGTTATGTGAGAGGTGCAGCTATGATGGATGTGCACACTATAGAAATCTTCTGCATGGTTAACCTTTTCTTCTACCCAGGTGTGCCGTACAGAATATAGACAGTCAAACTGATGTATAAAAAGCACTCGTCCATTAGTCTATGCTAACGTGTGCATGCTGAGTATAGGCCATGGGAGAGTGAAAGTCGAGGCTTTAGAGAACAGAGTATATTTACTTACAACATTCACATAAATAATTGAGGTATTAAAGTACCAAGCCAGATGGATCAGCCGCATAAGAAATGCTACAAACACACTGACATCAATACTAGATTATGCGGACGAGTGGGTCTCTGTCTTCTATTTTGGGAAACACCTCACAGGGGAAGAGGAGGTGCACTAAAGAGGACGGGAGGTGATAATTAGCGTGCTTGTGTTCACCTGTATGTGTATTGTGCACATGTATGCATGTACAAGTGTGTTTGTGTACCAAAAGGTGGAAAATGGAAATAGCCCTTAGAAATAGAGAAAGTGGAAATTTATATAGATAAGTTCCCTTGAGTGAGAAAATACTTAATAAGCTGGAGCAATAGGAAGGGAGAAATCTAATGTCTTTTATGCAATATTAAAGAAGAAAGTCTAGTGAAGGCGGTATGCCAAGTAAAGGCAAGAATCTGGATAGAAACAGCAGGAATACTGCCTGGACTAATTAACATGTTACAGGATGTTATAGATGTGAATGCTCTACTGTATGTGAGTGAAGAGAATGAAAGAGGCATTAGCAAATGAAAATTTGTAAAACAATATTGCAATAAATTGACAATAGCAGAAGTGTACCAAACCTGATAAAAATACAAGGCAACTGATATTATAAATGTAAGTTTTGTTTCATTTGATATAAACAAAGAAGTGAAAGCTATTTTCAATTGCATTAACTTTCACTCCACACTAATCTGAATCATAGTAGCAAATACATACCGTACCTAAATATCTGCAGAAGCAAGCTGCTGTTAAAAACAATTTAGAAAAAGCATGAAGATTATGAACTAGTTTACTTAGTGAAATGTAATGTGCAAGAATACGGAATGCAAGATTGGGAGAGTTGGCTTCTGAGGTGTCAAAAATAACTACCCGTGAGAAATTGCTGTTTTAGCAAAGAAACAAAATATATATTGCTACAAGGGTCACAGGAATCAAGAGTATGTTAGTGGTTTGTTTGAGGGACTAGAAACATGAGCTATGTTAATGTGTAGGCAATTGAGAGCTGGTGGGAGATGGGCAATACTACACATCCAAGACACCTATCAATTCTTTACACATGTCCAATGCATCTGCACTGTTTAAGTGTGTTGATTTGAATAATCTGGTGTACACCCTGTCAATTGATGCATATGGCCCTCTAATACCTGTAGGTGATAATGATGGCAGTGGTAGCAGGTTCTACCTACAAAATAGGTATGAATTGTTTTCCTGCTAACTGGCAAGACAATCATCACCCATGGGGAACATCAGTTCCAATAGGCAGATTTTGTCACATCACCTCACACAGCAATTTAAAAGATATACTGTGGGGTATTATTCTGAGTTAGTGGCAATGGTTTTCTGCATTGTGACA
Source organism: Homarus americanus (assembly GCF_018991925.1). NCBI lineage: Eukaryota > Metazoa > Arthropoda > Malacostraca > Decapoda > Nephropidae > Homarus > Homarus americanus. The sequence continues at coordinate 21,886,470 of NW_024713129.1, forward strand.
ACTATATTTATTTATCTATCTTGAAACATACAATTATTATTACTATTTAAACCCTGAAAAATCTTTACTTTCATCACACTGGCTTTGGTCATCTTATAACAGACAAGAAAGGAATTCCTTAAAATGCAGAGGCTATATTGCCCAAGTCTAAATACATTTATGAAATAATTAACACAATTAAAAAAATAAAAAAAAGAACAGAAAGTAAAATTCTGTAAATAATCATTGGCTGAAAAAAGTTATACATGACTTTGTACCATGAAGTGAAATGTAGCATGATTTCCTTGATGCACACATAACTTGTAACACGCCATCACTACTTACACTTAAGCTGAAATCCAGTCACATAAGATCATTTACACAGTGATTCTTCATTACCTTCCATGCAGACTGAATTGCCAGGTACAGATTCATTTTTAGTAGTAGTAGGGGGAAAACAAACATTGTTCAAATTACAATATATATATATATATATATATATATATATATATATATATATATATATATATATATATATATATATATATATATATATATATATATATATATATATATATATATATATATATATATATGAAACAAAGGTTGCTCGGGTAGACTACAGAACCTGGCCAAGTATATATCGCCCAAGAAACAAATCTTGCATGAAGCTGTGACTACTTTCAATTGACAATTTTACTTGTTAACTCTTATTAATCAATTTTATATTGATCTGTAAACCATGGCAACTTGCTGTACATGAAAATAAATTCTTATATACTTAACTTTACCTTGTCATAAAAAAATTTAAAAAATATTAAGTAGAAGCCTTACTTGGAACCTTGACTTACATATACCGGTACAGTAGTACTGTATATCAAAAATAAAAATTGCGGTTACTACTTCTGAACACTATACAGATGTCACCGACTTATTAATCATCTCTCAAATTGATCAAAAAATTAAATGAACCGATCAAATTTGCTTTAACTATCTTACTATCTCAATGAGCACAGTAGATGGCCTGAAACTAATGTATGAAACACCTCGGTTCTAAAAAGACGTTCAAGGGAAACACAAGCTGTATGTAGCACCGTTTTTAAAAATTATATTCATACTGGACTTGAATATTAAGTATATGAGAAGAAAAAAAAATAAAAATTTATATATATATATATATATATATATATATATATATATATATATATATATATATATATATATATATATATATATATATATATATATATATATATATATATATATATATATATATATATATATATATATATATATATATATATATATATATATATATATATATATATATATATATATATATATATATATATATATATATATATATATATATATATATATATATATATATATCAGATGGCAACAATGAAATCTAATGAAATCCTCACAATCATGCTTTACAATTCCTTTATGACAAATTGAAACTTCTTCCAGGAAAGATTAGGATGATGATCTTTTGGACAAAACACAGGTACTGAGTTCATTAATAAGAGTTCCAAGGCCATAATGCACCTTGTTCTGGGAAAACCACTTGAGAAAGAAACAACTGCAAACATGTTTCATTATGTCACATCAGTCTGCATGAAATGAGGCAGCTTACCTCTTGCACTGTCATGAATGTCTAAGCTCTTGGGTCAGTATAGAAACAGTAGAAAAAAAAGCATTATAATTAGTTCAAGAAATAAAGCTAATGATACTCATGCATTCTTCACTATAATGCAAAAGAAAAAACAGACATATGAATATAATAAAAAAATCTATTTCATATAAAAAGTATTCACACCTAAATAGTTTAGGTGAATCTGGAACAATTTCAACAAAAACAAAAAATATAGGCTACAGTGTAGAGAACCCTGCACTTACTACACAATACAGTTAACCACATGGCTTTAACATGCACCCTCAACTGTACAGTGAATTCTGGGAGTATTTGACCTAAAAATAACCTTTTCACCCTATGTGAAACCTCAGAACCTTAAACAGGTTGACAAGCTTCATCTTCTTAAATTTCATGTTAAATCTTTATATTCTACAAAACTAATTTTTTAAGCATTCTACATTTTGCAAGATCATAATAGTAATTTGTGAGGGACATTGGTAGTTCAATAGTCTACTTGTGCTAAGACACTGACAAGGTAATCATGCTGCAGGTGTCAACATAACCATGAGATAGATAATACTTATATCGTGACGGTGGTATTTATGGTCCTACGTGTGCTATAGCACTGAATCTTTCTCTTTCTACTCGTGCCAACACACCATTAGTCAATAATTCTACACACGCTACAGCACTGTATATTTACCATTCTACTTCGTGCCAATACATGGCTGGTTAGCCAATCTACTAAACAGGAATGCTAGGACTTTTTGACTAGTTGATTGTGGAAACAGTTCTGCAATAATACTCATGAAAAACATTCATTTACTTATTAAAAAAATAAATAAGGAACCATTAAACAGTTGTCATATAACAATACAATGGATATACAGCAATAAACCAATCAACAATTTACCACAAAAGACAAAATCCATTCAACAAGTACTGGAAGTTTGGATGGCCAAGTGTTCAACTGAGCTGAGAACAATTTTTCACAATTACTATGATATAACGTCTACAAGGGAACAAAAGATTATATATATACAGTGTATATATATATATATATATATATATATATATATATATATACAAACTGTATATATATTACATACAATATGTATATTGTAAAATAAATACATGACCTATGGAAAATGAGCATTATTTGATCACAATACTCCTAATGCAGACTTAAACTCCACATTATGAACAATAGCGACTTTTCATTACTTTTTAATTCTATTCTGATAATTAACTAATGTTAATTATGTTCACTTTAGGTCCTACAACATTTTGAAACATTAAACATTCCTCTCCCCTTTTCTAACATACACAAAATGTAAAAATTGTGCTTTGGTAATCTGCATGCAATTAAGATATTTTCTGGGGGATCCTTACAAGTTAAACGTCATCTGAAGCATCAATCAGATAAACTTAAACGAGGTCCCTTAAACTCCCGAGTAAAAACATAGTATTACCTATATATCTTAGGTCTTTCATCTTCCATTAATAGAGTACAGTGTGAGTACAGTGTCCTTGACTAGCAGAATTTTACAACTTAGAAGAATGAACACACATATACAAAACTTCTCCCTTCACTCCTTTGTTCCTAAATGCATCGTCAATTCTGCAAAATAAAAAGTTAAATATACTTCCATCATATTCATGAGTTCGTGCAAAATGTCCTCAATGGTGTGTATGTTTCACAGACAGTTGATTTAAAACCTGGATGAAAGCAATGTGGACTAAACACTAATCGAGAAGTTCAACAACAAACACTTGGAGAAAAGTTCAAATACCTAGTCTTGCATTCATATACAATCTATCACATCTGTGTTCTCCAGCAGGACCTCTCACTACATTCAACCAAATACTTTTAACAGAAATCACATTAACAGCACATTATCTTCCCTTTTCAGACAAATAATATAAGATTTTATAAAATCTTGTTTAACAAATTAATTTCATTATTTGACACTTTTTCTTCCCGCTTTTACATGCATCTCCTGCACTCTTCTTGTAGCTTCTTTGATGCAATATCAATTTCCTAATTGTAAGAAATGAACCCGACATGTAACTTTCACACAAGTTTACATTTCTTTTATATGGTGTTGCATTCAGCACCAAATTGTCATTATCATTATTTTACAGACAATTTCAATGCTTGCATGGCCTAATAGTATTAATTTCATTGTTGAGTATAGTGGACTAGGCAGAAACCCAGTCACCCATCCGAGCTAGGAATGAAACCTAGGACCTTATTTTGAAGTGACTACTGAACTATGAAGTTACTGTTCTACACTAATAGCTACTTAAAATTTCAAAAGCAATCTGAGTAACCACTTGCATGACAAAGACTTCGCATCAAAATCGGTAATGATTAATCCATGACTTAGTGAAGTGAATTTCTATTTCATAATTTTTAATATGAAGCTTCAATTCATTGTCTTTTTTTTTACATTTAATATTTTTGCTCTATCATGGCTACATGAGGAATTCAAGCCCTTTAACCCTCTGGTACTCCTGGCTATGGTCAGAAAACTCAACCCCTCATAGTCTATCAACGCAAATGACATCGTTTACAATCTCACCCCCTCGCAGTCTTTAAAAGCATGTTGCGTCGGTAACAAGAACGATTTTTCCATTTTAATAAACATTGGGTATAGTAATCCAGACACAAACTGCACCCTTAGAGATGCATCTGCCCGTCACTGACGCTAGTGGGAGGAACTTAGGTGATTGATAGGGCTGGTTTAGTGATGTACTGTTCCAGCATCTCTGCTTACAGGAGGGGTGCTCTCAGTGTGAGATAGGGCTGAGCAGGAAGGGTCTGGCCAGCATGAGAGTGCTTAGTGGTGTTAAAAGACTATAAGAGGGTAAACAACTGATACTGTAATAAAAAAAGCATGACAATTGCCTTCATTACAAAAATTTCAAACTTCTTAGTTGTATACTCTCCTGAAGTCATTGTGGCCACTTTCAAATTAAAACTTTTTGACAGGTTGTTGTTACCAGCAAATTCATCCAGATTGCTTTTCCCAACTGTTAATTCTTGTTTATATGAGACTGCAGTTAATAGTGTTCTGAGTTAATGTGGAATTTCTGCCAAAAGTATTCAATAAACAGAAGAAAATATAATAAAAAGAAAATTTGAACAATCAAGCAGATACAGTAATTCCCCGGGTCACGGATGGGATGCATTCTTGAGAAGGTGACTGCAATGTGAACCCCATTTTCTCAGACTTCCATTATAATTGTGAATGCATTCCTAAAGAAACTTTTTTGGTAAAAATAAGTAATAAAAGCACACTTGTGAATTAAAATAGTACACATTTTTAAACACATACATTGATTATTTTATGAAGTGGTGCAAAGGGAATTATTGGGTGACATAGCAAGCCCTATTCTTTTGCAATCTGGCTAAGTTTTTCTCCTGCATCAAACTCTGTAAAACATCAAGTTTTATATCCACTGCTTTCACTTTTACTTGATGGCCTCTTTCCACTCATCTTGAATAAGATTCATATATAAGTGCTAAATCCAAGAGCTGGGGTCGAGAGATCAAGCGTACAGTATAGCAATTTTTGTGTTGAAATTTTTAAAAATTAACCCCATTTCTGTAAGGTCAAATTTACGGGCCATATCCTGAATTTAGTGGTCATAATTTACAAATTCTGCATAGGCAAATTTCCGCAATCTGAGTTTCCGTAACATGGGAACACCTGTAGTAAAATAATAAAAAAGACTAAGACATCTTGAGAATAAAACATAAAGAAAGACTAGGACATCTTGAGACATAGAGACAGAGTTAATTCCAGGTTCTAATACAACTACAACTAACTACAGCTGGTTCACCTTTACAAGACAACTGGTCACCTTAAAGAAGAGTCAGGAGAAAGCAGGAATTACTTCAAATGTAATTCAAATTGAAACAAAATACTTTGAACATGTTATAATAATAAAAAGATGAAGACAAAATACATACAGTTAGAATAAATCATAAGCAAGTTAACCTAGAAAACAATGGATAATATGTGCATTTTGACTCCAACAGGTTCACTTATACTGTATGGGCCCACCAATGTTCATCTCATGCAACCTTTAAATATCATAATTAAAGCATTTAAACAATGACAATGACTGAGAAATGTACTTTTGGGATGATTACATCCTCAATCATCCCTCAGGATGACTGAAAAATAATAAAGGAGAAATATCATACTAAATGATTATGTCCTTAATCTTCCATAAGATGATAAAAAAGTTCTGGGATGATCATGTTATTAATCATTCCTTAAGGACTGTATGGCAGTCTCATGTGCCACACAAAGGATGATTATGGTAGGAAATACTGACCTTTGACTTTCACTTTTATAAAATTCAAAATCTGTTGCTTTGAGGATGGTGCACGGGCTGTCCAATGTCAGCTTAATCTCAAAACCTCAAAACTACAGTCCAGTCCAAAAACTTGTCTTTCTTCCAGACAAAAGCCTAGATTCAAGATAGAGTACTTAAACATGTGATATTACTGGCAGAATGTGAGCAACGCACTATCACCATACCAATATTTTCTTTGGAAAACATTCCCAGGTTTCCTTTTTAATACAGTGCAACTGGTATTCATCTGAAGGAAGATTTTTTTTTATGTTCCTTGTGTGTGTGTGTGTGTGTGTGTCAAAATCATGTACAGTACTGTATAATACATGTGTGCATACAAATTGATGAGTACAGTATGAGTAAAAGTGTGCATGTGAATGCATGTACTGTACTGCACTGTACTGTACTGTGTATGTAAGTTTGTATATTTACTGAAAGCAATAAAGGGTTCTGCTGGTCTTAAGGTCCATTAGGGGCAGCACGAATATAGCGCACAAAATACGAAGTCTTCACGACACAAAGAGGCTGTATTGCCAGCACTGCACTCCATTACCTTCATTTCCCAACTGTAAAGTTAGTTCCTCAATCATAGCTGGATGGCCCAGGTACAAACCAGTGATTCTTAGGGACAGAAGGCAAGCACTGTCACAGCACCTCATGTATACTGTATATAAATATATAAATATGTTTTAATTCATACAAGGAAGAGAAAACTGATTAAAAAGGCAGTGGCTCTAGTTCTTAAAGACCATCCAAAATAATGAAAACTTAATTGCCTGATATCCCCTAAGAGTTTTAACTATTGATCCTTTCACTTGCACACTTCATATATCTATTGATTTCATCCCAAAAATCCTAGAAAATTTCAGCAAATAGTTTTCAGGTAAAACTTTTCAATCTTACAATTAACACTAACTCTACTGATATAAAACTGAGCTTCCTTCAGAACCCATCTCAAAGAACTAAAAACCATACAGTTAAGATTTAACATTCAGAAGAGTAAATGATGGTAGGTGAATGTGAGAGGCACCTTCATGTAGATCTTTGATACTACAGACAGGCAGATAGATACCCTATGATCACACTCCCACCTAACAACCCACTACAGTACAACCTCAAGAATTTGGAATATTCTGGAGTGAGCCTTTTCTCGATTTCTGAGGAACAAATATTGCATTCACACACGCACACACACACAAAATAAAAAATATTAAAAATAAAAGTAATAATGATACAGTTCAGTTCTCACATCCAGCTGCTTCACAAAGGGGTGAGTTGAGCAGTTATCTAAAAGGACAGTTCAGTATAACACAGTCCTCTGGCAGCACCAGCTTACAGCAGTGCACAAGAGCCTCAGGTACAAAATTATGGGTAAACCGGTCAAGTGGTTATTTTTACAGTGATATATGCCCGTTTACTAGCTTTTTTATAGCACGGGCATAATTTTCATGCCTCTCAGAGCACACGGCTTTGCACTCTTCCTTATCACAAGTACTTTATATTTATGCATAACAGTAGTACAGTATTTTCACAAGTTAAAACAGACTCCTTAAACTCTTGATTGCTATATGCCAATTTCTCAAAGCTAAGTGCTTCGTCCTTCAATAATTTAGCAAAATCCATCATGAACTTTCGAACAGTCTAACTACCAGCATATATTTGTTCAACAAACAACTAGTGAGTCTGTGTACTCGTACTCTCTCTAAAATTCCTGGATGTCCGAAATAGCACGAATCTTAGGTAAATCTTCTAGATAATTGATGGTCCTAGACTTCTAGGTTCCAGATTCTAAAGGTTGTACTGTACATACTATATTTTCCACTCTCACCTGTTTCAAGTAATGTATGAGAGAAAGTATGTAAAGGTATATTTTTAGGTACAGTCATTTCTGCTACAACGTGTGTTTTGTCAACACCAATTGGCTATAATGCGATTGATGAATAGAAGAAGGATGTTTGTAAAACGCGAATGCGTGTTGGCTGTAACGCGATTCCACTTGAACGTTTTAAGTGTACTGTCGCTTGGTGCTGGGTTATGCAGTGTTTACAGTTCACGTTCGACATCACATGTTCAATTGATTCATGTGTTATGTTTGTGAAGTGTTTTTTGATAGGGACTCGATAAATTTCATCCTTTTTTTTGCAAATGTAGCTGTTCCCATAAATACTGTATGAAAAATATAAATTAAAATAATGTTTCGCAGTGCGGACTAATAGCGTTTTACACCCGCGCTCTCTGTTTCCATCACACGATCAGTTGAAACACGTGGGTTGTTTTGAAGAATCCTCAGTGATTTTTGCTTACTATTTCTCCAATTTTGTGGTATTAACCGTGAATATGGAAAAGAAAAATATCTCCAAGAAGCGTTCTGGTGATCGCATTCCTGGTGGTGATCGTAAAAGAAAGGCTATAACAGTTGAAGAGAAGCTTGATGTTATCAAGCATTTTGAACGTAAGGAAAGAACATGTGATATTGTGCGTGCAACGGGAATAGCTAAATTCGCAAAAAAGGATCCTTTGTGTTAGGCTAATTACTAATTTTTTTTCGATTTCGAGTCGTCTGCACCTAACCCTATTTTCTCCATAAGCCGTTATTTACATTGCGCAAATTTCTACAACACGAGGATTTACAAGAACACAACTATTGCGTTGTAGCAGATCTGACTGTATGTATCTATTCATGTCTAAAGTCAATAGTGTATTTATGTTTGTGTACTGTATTTGTGAAGTGCAAGGTCACATTTTTCTATAATTTCTTACCATGAATATCCAAATATCTGTCAGGAAATGTGTCCATGATTATCTCTATATATATCTGTTCATGTGTGCAAATAAAGTGTACACATTTGTCTACATGTGAGCAAATGTACATCTACTCACAAGGTTTATAATGCACATGTACATTGTGTGTGCACATACGTACAGAATGTGCGAACATAATTGCATTGTGTGCTTATTCCTGTTTGTGTGTTATATCATATGTTCAAGACTTGTGTGAGCAAACCATTTCAACTTCCAAACATATGATGGTCACAGTCCAGAATGAAAAACAGTCCCAATGTAAAATTTCTAACTTACTGCACTTCCATGCAACAGGACTCTTTTAACATGCAGTTTATGGATACAATCTGCATTTCTTAAAACACTTGGCACAAAAGGGACAAAAACAGGGCAACATTCATGCTTCTTCTCTATGGCTGACTTATGGAAGGTGATTTTCATAAATGAAGATGAACTCCACACTAAATGAATTAATGCGAGCTTCAGATGCTCAGAGGGAACATGGACGATGAACTTGTCAATGCTTGATTCTGAACTTGCCATGTTCAACAGTGAACAGCAGAAGTTTGAGATTATGACTGTGCTCTTGATGATGATGATTCTTGCTTTTCCAGCCCTCACCTAGCTACCTCCGACGCTGAAAAGTAAGAAATAATAACTATGAGTAGTACAACTTTATAAATACGTACAGTAGTTCCTTATTTTGTAAAAAATCAAATAATGATTTCCTCAAACTGACTTTATTACTTTTTACTTTATCACATTCACAAAGCATCAAATCAATTCTGTGGATGGATACCTATTTCACTATCTTTCTAATCCTGTCTGCACTTTTTCCTGCCTTATGGTTTCATTTGTTCACTAAGGACCTCTGCTGAATACATTCATCACTCACTACTGCAGCACCCTACCCCAATCAAATTTAATACTCTACCCTATATTTTTGTCTTCTGTATCGATTCTCACCAACCTCACTAAAATACAATTTTTAAGACAGACCAGATTTACCTAACAAGAAATATAAGTTTTTCAAAATATGACATTAAATTGATACACAAAATAAATTCTATCTTTAAGGAAACCATCCCAAATAAAGCAGTAACAAGGGAAGTAGTGTATATGAGGTCCTGTTGAAATGAGGTTACTCCAATTTCATTTTTTGTTTAAGGTTTACATACATGAGACCCTCACAATAGGTGCCTTGGTGCCTGAGGAAGTTACCATAGTTCAAGCAGAGCTTAATAAGTACACTTTATTTTTGTGTGTACTGTACCTATACTATCACTGACCTCAAATTGAACATCTACCTTATGGTAGATGTGTTAGTGTCATCCCAAATCAAGAAAAATAGAAGAAACAATATTAGGACAATTTTGAAGAAACCTAGCAACAGCAACCCTAAAAAGAGCTTAAATTTGAAGGTTAAGAGTGTGCACAATCTCTTGATAAATACCCTGGAGCAAAATGATATTATTCTAGATTATTATAAATAAGATTTTACAGAAATGAAGTCATGAAGAATGCTAACATATACAGTACATCCCATGGAAAATAAGAGTTTGAAGACTTGAAAAGCCTATTTATGGACATTGGGAGGAGCTAGTGTACACATGCTTGGTTTCCTGGAGTGCCTCGAAAGGAGAAGAACTGGACCCATATAACATCTAGACTTGTCAAAGCAAGACCAGGCTACACTAAGATTCCTTGATGGAATAAAGAAATAATAAAAATAAAGCAGCAACTGCATCAGTCATCCCTCCTCTTTCATCCATTTACTGCTACCTCAAGGAGCTTTCCATACTCCCTGACCCATCCTCAGCATAACACTCATGGATGAACTGATGCTGTTACAATGGCTCTGCCTAACCACTAAAAACTAGCTATTCAAGCCTTCAAAACACCAATTTTAGTGGCTTGGGCTCCACGTGTGTACATGTGCTGCATTACGCATGGAGATGATCTGTGATAGCAGAGGAACACTACACATAAACAAGAAATAAGAATGGATTGGAAATATGAGTGGGATAGACAAGCCTACTTGACCTCCCGGCAAAACTCACACATAAATGGGCATTTCTTGTAATATAATAATAATTAAACCAGAAAGAACATCTACCTGAATCAGACATTACGCAGAATAGTAATGACTGTAGTACTTAAATATCATGGCAAGTCACTCTTATAGCTCCCAGCATGAACACCCATTGCCCCAATGGAAGAATCCTCAATGTGCAAAGCCAGATACAGTCAACCCTAGCTTTACGCGTTTCTCACTTTACGCGGGCCGCCGTGGGTTCAAATGACCGCGTAAAGTGAGGGTTCACTGTATCTCCATGCCATAAAAGTAATGAAAACTGGGAAGCCAACTCCAAGAACGGAACGATCCCTTTCCCTGCCATCGCCAAAACAAGGCAACTGGAGAATCTTGGCCCCAGCACTACTGCACTATAGTGCATTTTTTTCCAGCTGCGAAGAGTTGCCCCGCCCCCTACTCAAGAGTTACAGCCGATTGGCTTTTGCAAATCTGTCCGATTTCGTCCTGAAGTAATGATGTATTTCTAAATGAGTTTATTCATAATCGTTGGGATGACCGTTTCTGACAAGAAAGATATTTAGTTAAATTATATAAAGATACATACATTCATTACAGTATGTCCTCGCTTAACGTCGTGGTTCCGTTCCTGAAAACCACGACGTTAACTGAATAAATTTTTCCCAGAAGAAACAGATAAAATAAGGGAGTTACGTTCCCCAGCCTCCCTTTGTCCCAATACATTACATATGCAGAAATTCAATGGCATTTTTATAGAAAATAGTATATATACAAATAAACTAAATAAGTTTTGTATTGTACTCACTGATGGGTGGAGGTGGTGGAGCGAGTGTGTGGTGGGTAGTGGAGTGCAGCAGCAATGTCCATTGCACGTTCACCTTTCTTAAAACGGCTTAAAACCTCCATTATCGTAGCAAGGCTAATGGTCTTACGTTGCTTCTTCACAACACTAGCATCAGTAGCACTTGATGGGAGCTCGGAAGCCATTTCGAATGGTTAGAGTACAGTATTAAGAGCAAAAACACTTCAACACGCAAGAATGCTGTGGAAGCCTAACAAAGCTGGGCATACTGTGACGCTCCGCGAGTGAGAGTGTGGTGCGGCAAGATGAGAGAGGGTGATGTGCCGTACAAAGTAGTCCCTGACAACGTTATACTGAATCAGCGGGACGTTATCCGAATCATGGGTATCTAAAGAATGGCGACGTTATAACGAAACAACGTTATTGGGAGCAACGTTAAATGAGGACTTACTGTATTTCAAACATGAGCATGTAGGAAGTTTACCAGAAATCTTAAACATGAATTAACTGTTAAATTCTGGTAGTAAATTACGCTTTCAGAGGACGCATTTAATATATAGTACTTATTTTTACCCACAATAAGGCATGCTAAGACAAATTACTCACCAGTAATACTACAGTATGCAAAATTTAACGTTTTAAAAGATCAGAATCACATTGAAATATTACACGGCCCCTGAAAGTTGGTGGACGAGTGTGACAGACTGGGAAGCTTGGCCGTTGAGCTGTCAGCAGAGGAGGGAAATATGAAGTTGTTCGCAGTCATATTTCCCGCCTCTGCTGATGGCCATGTAATATTTCAATGTGATTCTGATCTTTTAAAATGTTAGTTTTTGCATAATGTAGTACTACTGATACATAATTTGTCTTAGTATGCCTGATTGGGGGAAAAATAAGTATATATTAAATGTGTCCTCTCAAAGCATGGTTAACAGGTAATTAATGTATATAAGATTTCTGATAAACTTCTTACGTGCTCATGTTTGAAATAATGAATGTAAGTATCTTAATATAATTTAGCTAAATATCTTTCTCGTCAGAAGCGGCCATCTCAACGATTATGAATAAACTCATTTAGAAATACACCATTACTTCAGGACGAAATCAGACGGATTTGCAAAAGTAAATCAGCTGTAACTCTTGAGGAGGCGGGGCATCTCTTCTCAGCTGGGAGAAACGCACTACACAAACCATTTGCTACCAGCTAACTAACCTAAAACTCTCAGTCTTTAACTGGGCTCAGAACTGCCAATAACTAAAATCAAGCAAAAGAGAAGACACTAATAAGAATGGAAGCATATAGGGCTAACGAAATAGCAAGGGCCCCAGCACTGAGGGTGCCAGAGGCTAGAGGTTCTGTAAACATACTAAAACAGCCCTGTTGAAGTAACAAGGAACCAACAGAAATAAATGGAGCACACCTCTGCACCTGACTAGTGCTGGGAAGCAAATGAGGATAGGGCAGAGAGTATGGGAAGTTCCTTGAGATAGCAGTAAATGTTTGACTGATGCAGTTGTTTTTTATTTCAGCAAGGAGTCTTAGTGGCTCCCAATCACAGGGTCGCAAGATACATCATAAGGGGTCGCATAGAACTTTAAACAGGGGTAGAAATTCACATACGCCCGGTCACCCGAGGCGACCAAAATATCATAAGGGTGACAAGATTTTACTATTTTGCTGGTCTGGGATCGCCTGATGGGCGAGTGGGCCGATGACAGTGGTAAGACACACTCAATGTGTATATTAGCTTCATATAGAGAATACACTATTAATGCTAGGTAAACTTTGTTGCTGTAAAAAATATTGAGAGAGGTGATGCTGCATCTATCAAGAAATGTGTTTGCTCTATGATGAATTCATGCTTTGGTGAAACTTGGAAGCAGAAGCTAGTTGGCATTGGTACAGATGGGGCCAGCTTTATGAGTTGACTGGGTGCAGAAATGGTTTAGTAGCTCGATTGAGAAGAGATCTAGAGAAACCGGAGTTGGAAGGCATCCATTGCACTGCACATAAAATTGAACTCGCTTTCAGGGATGCAGTAAAGGATGTTCCACTAGCCAAAAAGGTTGACTTACTGCTGCTAGGCATATACCTGTTCTATGAAAAGAGTTCTCTCAACAGGAGCATGTTGAAGCGTGCTCATGACATATGTCAGGTACCATTTCTGGTTCCAACACGTGTGAGTGGTACAAGGTGGCTCCCGCATATGCTGCAAGCATTGGAGCATTCACTGAAGAGTTACAGGGCTATTGTACTCCACATGCAACAGATACAGAACCCTGATGATCCTGCATGCCACAAGGCTTCATCCAGAAAAGCTAAGAACTACCTGCTCCTTCTAACCAGTGCTGACATAGTCCAGTACCTTCACCTCCTACTGGATGTGGTGCAGTGCCTTGGGGGCCTCTCAAGAGCTGTTCCAGCAGGTCAAACCAATATTTCTGCTATTGTGAATCAAATTCAGACTGCAGTTGATGTACTTAACAAAAATTTGACTTGGCCAGGACCTAGCCTGAGAAGGATTATGGAAGGTGACATAACCATGTTCCAAGGAGAGAAGCTGAGTGGTAGAAGCAACACCTTCAAGACTGCAAGGCGTGATATGCTGACATCACTGATTTCAAGTCTAAACAAAAGATTTATTGACATGGCCAGTACAATTCTCCAGAACGCATGGATTCTGAATTTCAAATTGTGGCCTGCAGAGTACAGTGGGAATGAAGATTTCGGGGATAGTGCTGCGCAAGCGTTGGCCCACGCTCTTGAGAAAACACTGATGGAGGCAGAGGTGAATCCTACTCTGATAGAGGATGAATGGACTGTGCTCAAAAGTTACATTTACAAGAGTAAGACATCAATTGTTTCAAGACTGTCTTGGCAACAAATCAACCAATCATACAGAGAAAGGTGTGCCTCATTTCTCCATCTGGTTGACCTAATACTGCTTTCCATTCCAGTTAGTTCGGCTGATGCTGAACGTGGTTTTAGCCAGGTCAAACTCATTAAGACAGACTGGCGCAGTCGTCTCACTGATGACCACCTGACGGATCTCATGGTGGTTCAGTCGCAATCAGAGAGTGTTGGCAACTTCAATCCGGACTAAGCCATTGCCAGATTCCTAACTACTGAGGCCTGACGTGTGGATGGCTATACTCACACTGGTGGCTGCAGCACAGTGGAAGATCTGGACGACAACAATGAGTTGCATGGGGAGCATGTATAGGAAATGCTTGTTCAAATGCAATGAATAATCTGTGTTCCATGCAATTAATTTAGTTATTCTAGTGTTGGTTTATGATTTCTACAACTAAATAAATGTCACACAGTAAATAGAACTTTGTATAAACCCGGTATGTTTAATGTTTCTTGACAAATTGTTTAAGGGCTAGTAAAATTGATAAAGACTAGTAAATTTTCAAATCCACTAGTCCTGCTGGCAACTATGAAAAAATGGTGAATTTCTACCCCTGGCTTAGGGTCACTGAACTCCCATTGGGTCTGACAGAGGTCACATGTGATATTTTATTTTATTTTTTTGTCCAGGTGCCAACGACTGAAGGATGAGACCGACAGGTGCTGCCTCATTAAGTCGGGGCCATAAATTATGGTCAATTGATTAATGCAGTTACTCTCCTTGTGTCAGGTCAGGTCAGGTCAGGTCAGGTCAGGCTTGCCCTGAAGAAACGTTTTGTAACAGAAGTTCCACACTTCTGCCTTTGAAATGTTCTCAACTCATTTCACTCTCTACTTCTCACAGATGCAGACAGAAAATTTTAATGATTGATTCCCTGAATTGCTTACTGAGTCTTTCGATTTTGTTCAATTTCCATTCAAGACAGATGTAAAATAGTGTGGCTCTTTTATACTCGAAATGTCAAAATTACAAGCTGCCAATGAGGCAAGGGTGAATTTTGACGTCTATGATGACATCGCAAAGTTATGGATTACTCTATCAAAGACATTTAGTGGTTAAAAATCAAGCTATCAAGGTTCGGGTACCTATGTCTGCGAGGCAGCTTTCTCGTCAATGGTGTTTATACTGTAAAATAAGATAGCGGTAACCGCATTTCAAACTTCAACTTAGAAAATTGTATGCTATGTTACTTAACCTCATATACCCCAGGTATAAAAAATTAGTCTAAGTGGTGATGCACACATGTCAGATACTGTATATTGTTTAATCACATAATTATACCCCCAGATAATAGAAAATTTATTTAAATGATAATACACACACGTCATATATCTCGATAAAACCACACAGGAAAAGGGAAACAATGAAGCACCTTAGCTTTCGTCTTTATTTAAGACATCTTCAGTTGCCTCTGAAGATGTCTTAAATAAAGACGAAAGCTAAGGTGCTTCATTGTTTCCCTTTTCCTGAGTGATTTTATCGCGATTTATCCTGTCCACGTTTCCATTGTGGATCTACATGAAATGTCATATATGAATTATGACTGCTGTAACTTGTATTGAAAATTAATTAAGTAATGATGCACCCATGTCACAGGAACTAAGAAAACTGTATGTTAAGTTGCTCAACCAAGTAGCATGATGTTGGCAGAAAAGAGGTTATTGCAATATTATATTGTGGTCAAAGCGGAGTGAACTCATTTTAGGTCAAAGATGAGGGTTAAGGTAAGGATGTACAGTCAAACAAAGAAGTATAACAACCTTCACATTGGTTTACATTTTAAAACATTGGATCAAGGTTTATTATTTGGGATATGATGACTCAAACTTTGTGCTGGTATGTGCTCTACCTTACTTAACAAAGTTCTTATACAGAAGCTTAAGAATAATAAAGAGGTAAAACGTATACAAAAAAAAACGAGAACCAAAGATTCCAATCTTAAGGAACATCAGAATGTTGTCTTATGTCAGTCAATATTTTCAGTTTTTGTCTTTGAATGCTTATTAATACTTGTACAGTATACTAACATTTAATATTATTACCTGCTTCTAAGTAAGACCGAATGGTTAATAATGAGGTAGTGATTACATGAATAGTACCACTTGATATCTAGAAAGTACAGGGTAATTCATTGCTAATTATACTCTTACGAATGTCATGAAGAAAATTTGTATCCTATTCTTGTCTTTCAATTATGTTCCCACTTTACAGAATTATAAGAAAGATGTCATCTATTTGTTTGATAGTCCACAGAAACCAAAATAATATTATCAAGGGCAAGGACAATTTGTCTTACCTATTGAATTTATTTCTCCTTAAAAACATGAAGAATTGGTCCTGTAATGTCATCTTAAAACCAATCCTAAATCAGGCAACCCGCAAATTATCACCCTAAGTCTATGAACTGATAACTAAGGTCCCATGACAATGATGGCTGGAGCTAACTGATTAATTTGTTCAATACTTTCCTATTACAACAATGGACCTTAAAGAGATATCTTTGAGGTGTCAGTTGCCACTTCTGGCTGAAGGAGAGATTTTGTCATCTCATTAGCTGTGTAATTCACAACCCTCATATGGCTCAGTTATGAACATTCATGTTATTGGTTTAGCCCTCAGTTGTAGCCCATACACACTATACACAATATCTAATAAGAAGAAACTCATAGTCTAGTTTATGTTGCTCTTCTCAAGATAGAAGTCTTGTTGATGAGCTGGACATTAAATGCATTACAGGTAATTCCTTGAATATCATCATATTTCAACTCTGCTGTCCTAATTTGTCAAAGAAAAATTATTACTATAAATCCTTTACATCTACCATTATTTCTAGGAAATAATGAATGAGATTTAAACACTTTAAATAATATGAACTACCAATAAGATGAATACACGACCTTTGGTGCACCCACGTTTACTATAAATCTAACTGTACGTAGGAATCTCAATACTTTTTGTTCAGCTGTACATATATGCAGTAGTAGGTGCCATTGGTGCTTGTAGACATCATCCCAGGCCAAATGATACATAAGTAGCATGTGTAAGAAATAACTTAAATGCCAAGAAGGGAAAGAAAGGATGCAGCAAAAAGTTCCCCCAAACAGCATGGACATCTGATACCTTCTTTCCATATCCACAACAATCAGACGAACCTTTACTGGAAATTCAAAAACAAATTATATTCTACTCCTCCATCTCTTGCTTCTGCTCTTTAAATAATGCCTATTGTAATCTTTACCACATTCCCAAGGTATCATTTCATGGGAACTTGGCATGAATTGTAGGATTTCCTTGTGCTCTTCTAATATATTCAGACTATTATGATACAGACAATGGCAGGTATTTTTACTAACCACACCTATCCACCTTCCCAAGTGCCCAAGACTAGATACCTGTAGCAAAACACTGCCTAAAGGAGTCTGCATATTAGTCTACCCATCCTATAAGTGAAGCAGTAACTACATATTTGCACTGTTTGCACATACAACAGCATTCACTTAACTAAAACTAAGTGAGGTGAGGAAAGCCACCGGTCACGTTCAAGATGAAACACCAGACCTGCACCATACCCGTCGTCGGAAGGGGAAGCAGCTCTTGCTGTCCTCTGGTGGGGGCAGATCTAGTCTGAGGTCATTAGTAGGTGTATTGTTGGGTCCAAATTGATTAAGCTCCTCAAAACACTTGGTTTCTATCATCTGCAAAGGATAAGCATTCATAAGTTACAAGACTGAATGGATATATCCTAAATTCATTGAAATGCTATTGGTTGTGGAAGCAAGTTTTAAGGAACAAGTCAGAGCAAGGTCTAACTCATTATTAACAATAAAATTTATGAACAGCAATTTACTGAATGGATATGTCCAACAGATAATGTGACATAATACTGTTTTCCACTACTGCATAAGACTTCCTCACTTAGCTATGTCCTTTGGTTATGTTCACCTTTACAGCACCACTGGAGCTACAGTACTGTACATCACTTTCTCATTGCTACACTATTCTTTTCATGGAAGGAAATCTTGTCCATTATATAACTTTTTCTAACTTTTCAATTTCTACTAAGTTATTCATAGTTTCATTGTAATATAAGTGAGTCATGCAGCAGGAGAATGTTTTAAAAACTGAGAAAAATATGTTCAAAGTTTTGCAACATAGAAAATACCACAACTTTCAAATGTGGCAACATAATAACACCATTTTTTTTTTACAGTGATTTACATCCATTTTATGGTAGAAAAATTTTAATGCAACAGCAAAACACCAAAATTTATGAGATAATAGTTTTTCAATATAAACTATCTCATTAACCATAAAGTAGTACAAGTTAACTTTTAACATAATATTACAAGCCAGTTATTGTGTACAGCAAGAAAAATAATAGTTGTCAAGAACTGTACCATTGTTCAATGAATTTATGTAAAAACTCTTCTATTCACCAAACCAATGTTTGCAACATTTTGACACTATTCACTAGGTCTACATTGTTGTTTTCACACTCTAGAGCAGGGGTCCACAGTAGTGTGTACTAGCCAGCCACTTAACTGGGAAGTAATCAGCAATTGCCGAAGCTGTACTCAGGCAACATAAGCCAACAATATACAGCAGTCCTTCAGTTAACGAACGGTTCGATTATCAAAATTTCGGTTTACGAATTACCTCCCATAGGTTCTTCAATTCGGTTAACAAACGAAACTTTGATTAACGAAATCCTAATGAAAAACACGTTTTGTTGTGAGCATCAGCTGATCAGCTGATGGGTTAGTCTGCCAATTCAGTAATCTGTTCTATGTTTACATTCGTTTCCAGTGGAGTAAATAGCAAGGAAGTTGTGCTCTTTAATATTTTTGCATTTTTCATATTAAAATTATTAGTCATTTTAAAATTTAGTTAACATAATGATAATATATGCAGTACAGGGAACTAGTTTTTTGTGCGCCCATCAGCTGCTTGACTCAGCCACCAGGCATCAGTTTGGTTTTGTTGACAGTGGAGTGAACATTGATTTTTTTGGTGCTTTGAATATTTTAGCATTTTTACATTAAAATTATTGGTCATTCAGAAATTTAGTTGATATATTGATAATACATAGTGCAGTGCAGTGTTGATTTAAATAAAATAATCTTCAATTACACCTACTGAACTTAAAATTTTATTGGTGAAATTACTGCATCAAGCATGGGTCCCCTGAAAGGTGATTTCTCCTCCATCCCCACTTCCTTCTCTTCTCCCTTCTCCTCCACCCCCACTTCTAATTCCCATCATCATCAACCAGGAACCTTCTACATACACACCTCAAAGTAAGTGTACTTAACTGCATTTTTCTTTTTTTTACTTTGTATGTACTTTTCTGTGAGCTAGAACCAATTACCCAATATCCCATTGAAACAATGGATTCGATTAACGAAATTTTCGTTTAACGAACAACTCTGTGGAACGAATTGTGTTCGTTAACTGAGGGACCACTGTACCGGTATTCCACAGAAATGACTGAATAATCAGAAATGCAGGACTATATTTTGCATTAAGAATAATTCTGATAATACAGAAATGCAAGGAAATTACTTTTCAAAATGTTGTGATATACTTTACAGTTTGAAAACAAAACAGCCTAATGTGATATTTTTAGAAATAAAAATAAGCATAAAGCATAAAGATAGCATAAAGCTGGCTTTTTTAATTACAAAATAAAGGTTCAGATTTCAAATACAAATACAAGAAACAATATGAGGCGTCTAGCCTAGGAGGGACGAACTTGCCAGTCCCCAAAAAATCTGTTTTCTATGGTTTCGGAATTTTCCAGGCTTTATCTTTCCAACTGTGATGACAGGAAGTGGTGAGTTCGTCTCTACTCCCCGTTGTTTTCGTAAGGCGCTGTGATTTTACAGTTCTAAAACTTTTTTATGCGTTTATTCAAAACTATGATTTGGCGAGTTCGTCCCTCCTACGCTAGACGCCTCATATTAAGTCTAATGTGAGGCTTGTGCCTGGACATGATGTACAATTTCAGCAAAATTTGGTTCAAATTTAGTAACAGCAGCCTTTACAAGTTGTGTGGTGGGAGTGTTGGTGAACTTTGAATGGTACAGTAGGTACAGTACATTAGTGTACTGTACTTGTTATCCACAAAGGTAAGCACACTATGTCTCTTCACAGCAGTACATTGATCCAAACATTGAGAGAATGATTAAAGCTATCTTATCATGTACTACTTGTATTTCCTTCATCCTCTTACCCCTACTTTTTATTGTTCACCCAAAATACACATGTAATTATAAATGGCCACACAGTCAGAATTTAAGACATCGTTCAGCCAGCAGCATATATACAAATACTGTATAGCTATTCGCGGCCCCATGGAAAAAGGAAGGTTGTGGAGTCCTGCTCTATAGGGTCCTGGTTCACTATTCTCTTCTATTATGAATGTCGAAGGGCAGACACTTCACTAATATCTGTATAAACAGAGCAAAAAATACAAACAGTGTTTTTCACGTGTCACATGACAAGAAGTGTACAGTACTATTTTATACCGGAAACATAACAATTGTGATGATTGGCTAGAAATACACTAAGACAACACAAAATATGATAATGTGCGTGCACACACACACAGAGAGAGAGAGAGAGAGAGAGAGAGAGAGAATTACCTTTTTCTCTCACTGCACAACTCAAGTGCTCACAAGTTGCTTGTGTCTGCTGAAAACATGGCAATCAAAAGTTTTCTGAAACACTGTGCAATCAAATTACAGTAGATCTCATGCTGAATTCAATAAATTAATGAAATTTGCTAAATTTTTTAATCTTTTCACTTGCTTTCTTACTACAGTACTGTATTAGGGAAAAAAATTAATAGCTTTGTAACCTTATAATAAAAATTACCTCCTGTTGCCAAGGGATTGAGACAGACCCAGTGTTGAATTTGTAGTAGAAAGAGTCATCTGTAGCATCTAGGTTGACACCCTTCACTGTGCTAAACTGTTCTATGTCCAACACATCCTTTGCATATACTGCATGGGGCTGAAAGTATTTAAGATCCATGAATAATACAAACACTGATTTATATCAATAGTGAACAGGGGTAGAGTGGCTCTCTCTTACTTCAAGCCGTCTTGTATCACAGCAAAGAGTATCTAGACATATCAAGGCAGATTACAGATGGTAGGACAATTAAAAAGAATGAATTACAGCAAGTTGAGGGTCTATAAGTCTCTTGATTCTGACCACTCTGCTCCACTGCATGAAAGGGCTTACTAGTGTGAAATGAATAAAGTAACATAGACCAGAAGATAAATATGACTGCTTAAAACAAAGAAATGCACAACTATCTCCTTTACCAAGTACAGTAGAGAGAGTGTATGTTCTAATATCTAACACAATTCCGAGTAGGAGCCACAAAAATATAGCAATAACATTTACAAATGAACTGAATAAGATGGCGTGGACAACTCAAAAGACAGATTGACACAACTTTTGAGTATTTACCCCTAAATGATGGAGCACTTTTTACATAGACTATTTAATCTGGCAACAAAAGATGAAAGCTTTAAGAAATGGTTAAAATTATAAAATGTTCTTTGAAATGGGGCACGATTTGCTCACTGAATACAGTGGCAAAATTGGGAGGGGGGGGGGCTGAGGCATTGCAGAGTGCTCTAGCTCTGGACATGTTTTAATATTGATTCATTATCATCATCTGATATGATTAACCTCATATGTCTAGTGTATGATTCATCATAAATACTGTAATATATAGAAAAAATACAATATTATATAATGTAATTAGAACTAAAAATAAAAGAACAAGCTCATCCTCTCTCTTCCTCCTGCGACGTTATTTTTATTTGGTAATAATGGAGATTTGAGACATCATAGGGGTGGATTTGAGTCACAACAAAGTAGTCAGTACCTGTCCCTGTAATTCCCAAACACAGGTGTCCTCTGATGGTTGTAGTTTTTTCAGTAATCATAAAGTACATGTTTATGAGAATTGGGCATCAACACAGCAAGGGTGAAACAAACATAAGTTCATTCCAAAATGATTTTTGGTCCACATCATCACAACTATTCCTGTCTCCTGCATCACGAACACCTTGAGCACGTGTTGGTGATGTACTCCTACCCAGTACATGTGCAACACATGGAGAAGTGCTTCTACCTCACCTTCCTTCTGGTCTCTAAACACTTCTCCTACACAGATGACTAATTTGTCAGTGTCACTATAGGTCTAGCTCACACACGAGCTATCGTTTCAAAAGTCACTCGGGAATCTACCAGTTCTTTCAATTTCACCCTCACTCTCTGATTTCCATAATATTTTACTTATTTTTCTGGGTGTCACGGCAACACTACTGTGTCAAAGAGTCTTTCCACGCAACACGTCACTGGGAATGCCAGATACTTTCTCTGTGATGATAAAAATGCTACTGTTGCAGGGAGGGTCATGGGGAGGGATCAATGCAGGAAAAGAAAATTCCCAACGGGTGACATTAATCCACTCGAGCAGAAACCAAGCCTCAACTTAAAAAATTATGGTGCTGAAAAATCCTTCACTGCGGAATGAAAGGCACTCATCATCTCTATACAATCACCGTCGTTTAAGGGAGTCAAGAGCAGGAAGTTTTAGAAAACTAAGAGACAGGTGAACCAAACAATAGAAGGAGAAATATTGAGGTTGTCAAGACACAAGGAAGAAAAGCATAATACTGTACTGGCAAGATATAAAGGTCAGATTAGGATAACAAAATAACACTTCCAAAATTAAAATCACACTTCTTAACTTACATCTGGGACAAATGGAGGTTCACACATCCCTGCCTCTAATCTTTTCCAGTTGACTGTCTTATAGAAATCATGAGTTTTCACTTCAACAGCGCCATGTCGACCTCTTGAGCACCCCAATCGTTCTCGCGCATTCTTCTTTAACAACTGTGGTACAGGATTGGTGTATATATTAATGTAAATGTAATTTCATTCACCACATTGAAAAACTACATTTAGAAAAGTTATAGATTAATTTCCCAAAAGCAGTAAGAAATAATGAGATAATTTTAAGGTACACAAAACTTTCTGGAAATGTATCATTTCATACATAAAAAAAAAAATTATATATATATATATATATATATATATATATATATATATATATATATATATATATATATATATATATATATATATATATATATATATATATATATATTATATATATATATATATATATATATATATATATATATATTATATATATATATATATATATATTATATATATATATATATATATATATATATATATATATATATATATATATATATATACATATATATATATATATATATATATATATATATATATATATATATATATATATATATATATATATATATATATATATATATTATATATATATATATATATGGCTATGCAGACCATAACTTCGTAAGAGCGAAAGAGAAAAAAAAGAAAAACACCAGTAAACGTGGTTAAACTCATGAACTAAAAAATTGAAGCTTAAGTACTCAGGATTATGTTGCCATAATCAGATAACAAAAAGCTTGTCATGATTATTAGTAATTTATTAGCAATTATTAGCAATTTAGAAGCATTAGATTTGATATAATTTGAATAATTTGATTTTGGATATGTACTCATATACAAGAGATTACTGTATAGTGATCACCACAATAATCACCTTGAACTACATTTTCTGGTAAAGAATTGATACTCATGTTGGAAATAAAGATACAGCAATACTGTACAAAGATTATTGAATGCAAAATAATGTACAAGCAGACACACACACATAGGAGCCCACTTCCACATGGTTCCCTAGACATCATTCACCACAAGCTATCATGAACTTGCCAATACATAAACATTCACATCCCCATTGGCTTATGTCAAAGGTAAGAAACAAAATATCTTCCTTATCTCAAAGTGATACAAACACTTCTCAATAAAATACACAACTTACTTGTTGACATATCAATTTAGCTTCCTCTGAGAACTTGCTTGAATATAACTCTGGCTGTTCCTTCACCCGACGATCAACTTCCTCTCGCTTTACCTGAAGGAATAATGCTAATTACTCACACGAAGCTACTACCAATAGCTCTGAAGTAAGAGTTTGAGTGGTAATACAACTAAGGTACTATCTCCATAAACCGTCCACTAATGAACAATATTTCAACCACTCGAGGCAACAGGTCCACTCACGAGCCAGTGGTCAGGAGGGCCACTCACACACACCACAGGTTATTGTCATAATAATCTGAAACTATCACATATTAAAACACTGGTAGAGTTTTTTCATCTGCAGAAACACCTACTAGTTAGGCTCAGAGGAAGACTTTTATAATTACTATTAGTAAACCATCCTTTAAACTTTTCTTTTAACCATTCTCCAAATTTCTTAATCACCACAAGTTACAATTCAAATAAGCAGCAAGAAGTGTGCTACCCTATGTCACCAACTGCTGCATTACAAACTCAACAACTTCTTCAAGGCTTGGCACACATGGTCATAATGCAGGGTGATAATTTCTGGATCACATTAAATGTGGTAGCGAGGCAGCTGTCCTGGTATTCCCAAGAAAATACAAAATTATCAACACTGACAACAAACTAACTAGCCAATTTGACATAATCAATATACTAGTCAACACGCATCATGTACCAACACAAACTTAAATTTATAATAAATTCAAGAAACCTATACTGTATATATTGTACTGTACATCCAGTATTTTCTGATCCATATGGAAGAGCCAAAAAGTATTGTAGAAAATTAAATAAAATAAAAACTAAATTATATGAACAAATGTCAGTTCTAAAATCCCCTACCAGCCAGCTACTAACAAGTAATATGTTATAGAGAGGCAAAGTCTGTTTTTGCTTGTTCAATAAGAGATTTATTCTTTTCAAATATTCTTGGTATATGCTTCACTTTGTATCATCTAAAGCAACATGCTAAGTTTCTCGGAATATGCTAAATGTTTGGAGGTGTACTCTAGCCAATCTGCTTAGAAAAAAAAAATATTACATGCATCACCATGCTCACAAAGATGGAAATGATACATGTGAGAAAAGAATAACTGCAAGTTTACACACTGACAACAAAACTAAATGTTGAAAAAATTACCTACAAGAAAATGCATGGACTTATAAACCTTGAATGATTGTAAGGGCCTGGAAATGGCAAGATAAAAATAACTGCTAAGCAGTAAGAGAAAAGATACAGTATATTACTTAAGAACATGTATGAGTAAATTGCAGAAGAAAAGTACAAAGAATTAACAAGGATGAATCAGACCTAAAAGAAAGTAGAATGTCTTAAACTTCCATATAAACAATGTTGTGTGAAATGGAATCTTCTCATAAGATAATATATCAAAGGATATAAAGCAGCATAACAAGCTCTAACTTGTAAAGGAGGAAATGATTATAGTTTAGTGACATTAATGTACCATAAAGATCGAAAAAATCACAGGGAATCAGTTGAATATAAAAAATATGCAAGATATAAAGAGAACAATAAGCTTCATGCAGTAAACATGAGAACCTGAGTTGAGGGCTAGTTAATTAGACTGGCCAGACAATGCTCTTGAGACGGAGATGATACAATGTGCATTTGATTTAAAAAAAATAAGTGTTGTAACAGCCCACCATGTGTATAAGGGAATAGGTGGTGATGGGATTGTGAAGTTTACAAGTGACAAATCAGGGCTGAACATTAACATGTGTCCAACGGTCTTAGGCAAGTATATACGAGAGTTGGACAGGTAAATTTCAGGTTCAACTCGCCTGTGTAGGCAAGTGGATTTCAGGGATTGCTCAAGTGTTTTTGTACGAATAGCAGATCTTTCCTGAAGTTACAGGTTTACTTAGAACAAATACAATTAACACATGACAATCATTTAACAGAATATGATAGCTAAAGGTCTTGGGCAAGTACAAATCTCTTCTTGGACACGTAAGCTTTTACCGTGACTTTCCCCCAGGACAAGTCGTGCCGAGCCCTTAATGTTCACCCTTGGAGATTTAAAGAAGGATGCAGATGTGTGGACCAGATCTTCATCAAGAGAATGCTTGTTGTAAAAATGCTGGAAAAGTAAAAGAGAGCATATGCAGCACTTATTCATAAGGAAAAATTTTATACTGTACAGTATTACAGTGGACAGACGAGCTGTGACTAGGATTCTCCCCTAAGAATACAACAAAGGCACTGCTCCAAGCATATCCTAACTCTATCACCATGAAATTCGATTTCAAACCTAAAATTTTTACGACTTGAAAATTTACAGAATTTTAGTTGAATAGAAGGTAACCCTCAGAAGGGATCTCTGCAAATTTGATGTAAAAATGTTACTTGAAAAAGCAAATATGATTTAAGTTTCCATAACAAGCTCCTTGGGCCATCTTGGTTCTAATTCCTGGTGAGAACCCTGATTTTAAATGTTTAGGGGCTGTATTTATTTTCAGTATTAAGTGAATGCCAAAGGCCCACCTGAATAATGTTACATATGGAAATCTGTGCCAAATCAGTGTACAAATACTGGAAATCCCTAACAAGTTGAAAATATGCATAAATATTTAACTTGTAAATAGCACTGACAAACTCAAACAAATACAATAATGGACATATGTTTTGGCACAGCATTTATGGTTATAGGCTCAACTGACAAATACAAAAAGATTTTAAGAGAAATCCAGGGTGAAGGGATCCAAGATGGTATTGGATAGATAAGACTGACTGGTTGTGATACAGGGTAAGTCTGAGTATATAATTACATACGGTGTCAGGGTGTTTAGAAGAGGGTCTTTGCACATGTACAACATCTTGCATTAGTAGTAAACGTCAAGACAAATCCTAATACAGGTTGTACCTCTCTAGTCCGGCATTCTGTGGTCCGGAAACTCCCGTGGTCCGGAACGACTTTAGTTTGTCCAATAGGTAGATAGGCAGCTTTTTTTTTTACTTATCTGAATTATTATTATTATTACAGGAGTATTAAATTTTTGCCCCTCAGGCCCCAATGAGTTCAGTGGGCTAATCATAAAAAAAAAACCGCAGAAATTGGTTTGTTTACATCCGGCAGTTCAGAGTACAACATTTAACCCTTCAATATATATGAGCAGTAAATAAGTGTTGCTTTCATATTCTTATGGAGAGTAATGACGATATGTTTTCACATGTGCACTTACATACGAAGCAGTCTCTTTTTTTACCATTAATGGTTAGCTACTTATATTGTTCCATTTATTAACATTAAATAACATTACAGGTACTTCAAACAACCATATTAATTTTTTTTAAAATTTTACTACAGCTAAAATCAGGGTCTTATTTTCTTCAGTTTAATATGTAGAACCAATCAGTCACTGGTTTTGTAAGCTTTATACATAAACAATGCCGACGTCTCGTCTCCTCTAATATTCACGTATTATTAATAAATTGTATTGTTAATTTTACACACAAACATTAATTAAAAATTAAACATATATATATGAATAGTAAATAATTGTTGCTTTCATATTCTTATGTAAGTAATGACGATATATTTTCGATGTACTTTTACTTCTTTCTTCTTATTAAATAACATTACTTAAAACAACCATATTAATTTTACTAGCTACAGCCAGGTCTTATTTTCTTCAGTTTATATATGAACCAGTCAGTCACTTTTGTAATCAAAAAAAAGTTTTAATATTATTAATGCATTGTATTGCTCATTTTGCACACATAAACATTAATTCAATAAAAGAGACATTCAGTAATAAACAATAATGAATCTTTTGTACATAAGAGAAATGACGCTGTTTACAAGATTATGCAAGTCGTCTGCACGTTGGCGGGCCGTTCAAACCCGTCGAAATTCAAGTTTCCGCCGTCAAAATTGTAATTTATTTATTTTTTTGTGTTCCAATAAAATACGTTAAGAATTAAAAACTCGCGAAATTTGAGAAGCTACTATACGACATTTAACCCTTCAATATGTCTTCAAAGAGACCATGATGCAGAGAAAGTGGTGCTAGTGCTTCCAAGCATAAGCACAAGTCACTATCTATCCAGGAAAAGGGTGAATTTCCATGGTCCGGCACCGGTCGGGTCCCGAGGTTGCCGGACTAGAGAGGTACAACCTGTATTAACATTTCTTCAAAGACATTTTCAAAATGCCACTATACCTAGTGAGTGCAGGAGTGGTGAAGCATATCATGAGATAGACTGAGGTTTTGTACAAAAAACTTTCACGTGGACACAGTGAAAATTCAGACATTAATAAAGAGATAAAAAGGCCATAAATCAACATTTTCCTTTAGATTTCCTTATTTTGATTTATTTTCATGAAAAGCTTCTAATAAAATAAATTTTAAATTTACTGAACTGATACACTAACATGCACTGATGAATGGTACCTGACAACGAATGTAAAAAAAAAAAAAAACTGTAGTCTGACACAGGGAGACATATGCAGGCAGACAGATATACAGACAGGAAACTCCATACCATAATCCACTGCTATATAGATGTGTAAAATCTATACTGCAAGGAAAAACTAAATTATTCACAATTTGTCTTGGTAATAAAATGCCACAATAATACCGAACAAGAGCCGTAAATACATCCAACCCAGACCAAAACCATTAAGGGCCCATTAACTGTGTTCAAATAATTCATGTATTAAAACTGGTTGTAATACACCTGACAGAAGATGACTTACTCTGCAGAAATTGTTTCCCTACAGACAGACACACAACACGATGACTATATCCAACTAAACCTTTTTGGTTGGGTGAATAACAATGAGTTGACCTACTAGATAAAAATAGACATAAAGGATGAATAAGACAACCAACTCTAATTGCATTAAGTGATACAGTATACATGAAATGTGAGTAAGTTCTGCCAGCTAAAGAAGAATGAAGATCATCAATTTCACAGATGCTAATGTCAGTGCTATAGGACAGAAAGCAAGGAGTGTTAAAGAGGACCTGATACTGCTCTCTACCATACAGGTTAAAGCCAATACCAAGAGAAAGTGCAGAGATTGAATTGATGAAGCATCCAGTTATTGTTTGAAGAGAGCGAGATAATGATAGAGAAGAACATAGCTGGAGAGCATATACAAGTGAACTGGTTGAAATTATGTAGATATTCCAGAGAAGATCCCCGAAGGTTTACCATGACTCAGTCTTCAAGCTCTAAGGCCAGGAAAGAGCCTGATTATAACACCGAGGAAAAATCTACATTTTTCTTACTGTCTTCCTGCTACTGTAATACTGTAGTTACCAGGGTAGGTCACATTACTACAGACAAAACTGAAGGACTGATTCCAAAATCCTATTTTCTAGCTAGGTCCACTGCCAGGAGGCTCCTGTTAAAGCTCAAGCCCTTATCAGGGGTCTAGAACAGTAGACCACACCCCAACTACTAGCAGAGAGGTTGATCTTACAATCACCCCATCCATCCCCTTTGTATTTATCCTCCTTAGATGGATGAATTGGAAACAAATATTGCCCTCTAGAGGCAGGGAGCCTACATGAGTGGAGTTAGTGGGGAGGGGGGTGAGGTGCACTACATGTGAACAGGAAGAGCTACATCTGCTGTGTAGCAGTTTGCTGGGTACTTTTACATATCACCTAGCCAGGTCACTACACTTAACATAAGCAGGCAGTTTGGGTAACATTAGTTCTTAAAGAGAGAAACCTTGGGACAACAACCAAATTAGTGGGCTGCCTCTGACATCATGATTGTGGCCATAGCTGGTGAAACTGTGCCCTTATAAGGTAGATTTGGCTGTCTTTAGATCTCCTGCCACTAAAGGACAACCTTTGCTTCCAATTTATACTTTGAAAGGGGACATTTGTGAAGGGAGAGGATGGCCAACTGCAAGATTAGCCTCCAGCTGGAGAAGCAGTCAACTGTCCTACACCCCATAATGGCTGTGCATTAATAAAAGATGCCAGGTGAATGGTTTCGAGCTAGAAAGGTTCATAAAAGTAATAATGTTTACAAACCTTTTCTTTACGTGCTCTGAAAGGTGCCTGTCCTTCAATCATTTCGTATATGAGGCATCCGAAGCTGAACCAGTCTGGGGAGAAGGTGTACTTCTCATTGTCTATAACTTCTGGTGCTGAAAGAAAATACAAGCATTTTATGATAAACCTTCTGATGAGAAAAAAATTTAAATTATTCAAGCAATATGTAGAGAAAAGGCACCCTTCACTGCAGCTGATACACATGCATGGGGTTAATTGCATTCAAAATTCCTGTAGGAGATTTTTCATTGAAATATTTGTGGTAAGTGTTTGACTTTGGTTCCCTGCTCCAGTGAAAACTCAACAACTTGAAATAATAGGGGTTCTAGCCGATACAAACTATGAAGGCCACCTCCCAAGGGGGGGAAAAAAAAAAAACAGTACTTTTCCGTTATCTGTCCCCATCAAAATTTAAACGTTTTTTAGTACTGTATCAGATTTAGGGTTATCAGACATAAAGCTCAAACACTGGACAATGATGAGAAAACAAATGGAAAAAGCTTGCGCGATAGATGTACATGTACTGTAC
Organism: Homarus americanus; assembly: GCF_018991925.1. Classification (NCBI taxonomy): domain Eukaryota; kingdom Metazoa; phylum Arthropoda; class Malacostraca; order Decapoda; family Nephropidae; genus Homarus; species Homarus americanus. The sequence goes on from NW_024713129.1 coordinate 21,917,574, forward strand.
ACGACTGACCAACGTGAGCTGACCGTGACTGAGACACATGACAAGTAAAGTACTGTACTTGTTTACACTGAGGCAGGTAGTCGCATCCCATGGCTGCATGGCTACACTACATGTGTGCCATATACGAATATTATGAAAATTTTAATACATACACACGGTACGGTACAGTACAATAGAGTACATAATATTTCAAAAAAATTAATAAAAATTACAAAATTCGTAATATATATTTTGTAACATTACAAATTATGGGCAATTTAAAATTTGAAGGGTACAAATTATTTTTTTCTTTACTGTATTGTTGCAATATAGTGATCGGTTACATTTTTATACTATGGGGCAGCACCTCTCAAGATGACAGAGCAACCTGTACGCCAACAACACGTTGCCAGAGCATCTGTAGAGATAATCCAGATTTACTGGTCAGTACTGACTCAGATACACATCACCAGTGATGATGAATGGTATAATGAAGAGGAAGAGACAACAGTTAGAGAAGAGAATGATTCTGAAGATGATGAAGGCAGGAGCAATGGAGATGAACCTGACCAGCCACGGAAATGGAGGAGGGAGTATGAGGAGTCGAAGTGGACCACGCCTCCAATCGTGCTTACACAGTGTGTTTAACAGCACGCAATCTGGTTTGACTGATGCTTGTTCTGTTATAGAAGAATCAGAATTTGATTACTTAGTGGAATGTTTTTGATTATGGTCTGATGGACTTAATGATGTCTGAAACAAACTGGTACGGTCATCACTCGATATAAGATTGTGATGCATTCCTGTAAATCTCATCATTTAATGAACATCATACCCTGTATATTGAACTTGTTTTAGCATGATGTCAACGAGGTAACATTACAGTCATCAGTCAAAGTGGGGTTTTCACCCAAATGGGCCCAAAAGTCATGATATTATAGGATCTCAACACTACAATAACACAATATTAAAGAGATGAAATCATACATAACAGATGAGTATGTGACGTAAGAGAGAGAGAGAGAGATTCCAATGCACGTGCTGTATTTTCCTCTTTATAAGATGCATTTATTTATTACAGGTGTGGTAATGAATGACTTACGGAGAAGCTTCGTATTCATCTGACCACCACCCTCCGTCCGCTAGCAAACAATACACATTATTGTAATAATGCATAAGTGTACAGTGGGGTATGCTATAACGAACGGATCCTACTACGAATATTCCTATAACGAACGGTTTTACCTATAAAATTGAGAATGCTATAACGAACGAAACTCCTACAAAGAACATAATTTAATTTTTTTTTTTTTAATTTATTGTTTTATTATTACAAATATTAATGATATTCTTTATTTCAGGGGTTTAGATGCATATTTATGCACTTTTTTACAATTTTTACAATTTTATATTATATTTTTCAGTGTTAAGTGGTTGTATTTGGGGGCCTGGAACGGATTAATCCTATAACAAACGAATGCTATAACGAACAAGGTTCTAGAACCAATTAGATTCGTTATAGCATACCCCACTGTACCTGTACAAAAGACGTGGTCATGAACGATTTACTGAAAAACTTATGTATCAGGCAATGCAGATTATGTGGCACATGTACTTGTCTCAGGCAAGTGACTTGTAAAATTTATGTGCCCACAATTTATTTTTTCTACTTACCCTGACAAATTTGAGGAAATTTCTTGGCCATTTTTTTTATGAAAAAAAAAAATAAATAATAAAAATTTAAGGTACAGTTGTCCCTGGATTAACGAACACAATTGGTTCCACAGAGCCGTTCATTAACCAAAAATTTTGTTCACCGAAAATTTCGTTAACCGAATATTATTTCAATGGGTTATTGGGTAATTGGTTCCAACTCAGAAAAGTATACATACAAAGTACTGTATACACGGTAATAAAATTAACCAAACATTAAATATACACTAAATACTGTACTGTACAGTATACTGTACAAAAATACATAAAAAACAATAGAATACAGTAGTACCGCGATTTACCGATATACGTGGTCGATTGAACCCACAGGGTACCGCGGAAAGTGAACAACAGAACATATGGGATTAATTCCAATAGAGACTGGCCCGACCCCCAAACTCCACTTTTTCCAACACAATACCTATGTTGTAGTAAAAATAACATCTAAATTTTATGATGGTATGCTCACACAATTAATATTTAAGAGAAATACAGTCGCCAGGTTAATGTCCATTCAAATAATGGACTCAAATCCCCCCCCCCTCTTCCCAGCTCACTAGCTCCTACCTCTCTGAGAAATGATTGGGTGAAAACACTAGATTTTAACGTTTAGTAATAAATAATACCTCAGACTAAAGTTAGGATAATATAATTGACATTTCTGGATTCCTTGCAGGTCAGGGAATATTTTGAATGTAAACTTCATATATTTTGCACAAAAGATAAAATATTTGCTTTGTGTAAACCAAATTATTACATTAGATCTAAAATTTGTATGTCTAATGCAAAATCCATGATGTTTATATTCAAAATGATCATCATATTGTAAGAATTCCAGCAATGTAAATTATATTCTGGCCGGGTAATTTGTATGAATTTTATGAGCTAAAACAAATATCTTCAGTAAATAAACAAAGAAATATTCTTCAAGGACACTATCTGTCAATCAAAATACCCCACCTCCGCCCTCCCTCCCTTCCTACCCCCCACCCCCCACCTTCCCTCCCTACCAGAGAAGCGATTGGGAGAAAATAGTATATTTACATTTTTAGTAATAAATAATAACCCAGACTAAAGTTAGGATAATATAATTGACATTTCTAGATTCCTTGCAGGTCAGGGAATATTTTGAATGTAAACTTCATATATTTTGCACAAACGATAAAATATTTGCTTTGTGTAAACCAAATTATTACATTAGATCTAAAATTTGTATGTCTAATGCAAAATCCATGATGTTTATATTCAAAATGATCATCATATTGTAAGAATTCCAGCAATGTAAATTATATTCTGGCAGGGTAATTTGTATGAATTTTATGAGCTAAATAAAAAAAATTAAAAAAAAATTATACTTCACCGCATATGTGAGTAGATGCACCGCGGAAAATGAAAGGAAAGTGAAAGTCCGGTTCCTCGTAAATGAGAAATCTGAGAAATCGCATAAATGAGAAATCGCGGAAAGTGAAACCGTGTAAAGCTGGGTAATACTGTACTGTATTTTAACTTACTTTGAGGTGTGTATATCGTATTCCCGGCAGCTTTGTTTACATATCAAACAGCTGATTGTAGAGGCAGTCGATGATGACATGCCATATTCTTTAGAGTGCATTGGTTCTAATGCCTTCTTCGTGTTTCATAATAATTTCTGCACTGTATATTATCATTATGTTTAATAAATTTCAGAATGACCAATAATTTTAATGTAAAATACAAAAATATTCAAGAGACCAACAAACTCGATGTTCATTCCACTGTAAACCAAGTTAAACTGAGAAGCGTTGTTGGGTGATTCAATCAGCTGATGGGCGCACAAAAACTTTCCCTGTACTGTCTATATTATCAATATGTAAACTAAATTTCAGAATAATTTTAATATAAAAAATGCAAATATTCAAGAGACCAACTTTCTTGATATTTACTCCACTGAAAACGAATGTAAACATAGAACTGATTACTGTATTGGCAGACTGGCCGACCAGCTGATGCGCACAACAAAACGTGTTTCTCATAGGCTTTCGTTAATCAAAGTTTTGTTCGTTAATCGAGCTGAAAATCCTTATGGGAGCTAATTCGTTAACCAAAATTTCGTCAATTGGACCGTTTGTTAATCAAGGGACCAATGTATATCGTGTTTATCGTCATCACAGATCACTTGTTGTCTGTCTACAATACCCTCACCAGGTCAGTTTTCACTTCATTTTATAGCACAATTCTGCTGATACAGCAACCAATGGGAGGCATTTTCTACCTTTTAAAATATTCCAGTCAGAATAGACCAATAGAAATAGGAAGGATCAACTGTGATGTCACTGAGGCTGTAGCAGTGTGTAGCACCCACCTGGGCCTTATGGGAACAGAAATGCCAGGAATCAGCTCAGCCGTAATGTCACAATATGGGGTCAAGTCAAGCACACACACACATCCCCCTCCTATCCTGTCACCTCACTGGTTATACATGCACCCTGTACAGTCATGCAGTACCTGACAATTTCCCATATGAGTAGTTTCCTCTCAAAATACTGACTTGTCCACCAGGCAAGTGCCAGGCACAGGGACATGAAAAATTACTTATACCATCCCTAATGTGGGCATGACCAGGCTGCTGGGCACTTAATCTGCACAGCTTGCTGGTATGTATCTTATAGTACCTGTACAGTATTCTCCTTCTCGTAGCTTATTGTCTAATAATGACCAATTTTACATCTAAAATTTCAAGTTCACTGTTTATTGAAAAAAGATAAGCTTGGTGAAGCACTTGCAGGTCTTTTTTGTACATAAATTATCATGTGTGTGTTATATATTTCATGTAAAATTAATATTATACAGTATTCTATGTTTTGAACATTGTTAATTTCTCTATGCTATCAAAATAGCCAATGTAATATAAGCATAAATAAACACACGGAAAATTCAGTCAAATGAAACAGAAAAGTTATGAAACCAACAAATACTAGTCTGTGCTGGAACACGTCACCTGACCCATTTCTTGTCACAAAATTTTTCTCTGCCATCTCTGGTGAGCACCTGCATTAAATTAATAATATATATATTATTTCCATGCACAAGTATAGCTGTGTAGATGTTTTGGGGGGAAGGGGTTAAAAAGGCATTGCTCACACCTACCAGCTGTTTGTTACTGCTTCGTGTCATTAACTCTAATTTTAACATAAAAATGTTTATCATTGTTTCCTTTGATAAATGAGTAACAATTAAAAAATCTAACTTGAAATGTTTATACAATATTCCTGGTTAACAGTTACAAAAAAAAGGAAGATAATTACCATTAACCATCATTAAGAATTACTAGATGGCATCTCTACCAACCAGCTGTAGCCTGACCAACGTTATGAAGCCCAGCAGTCACAACACATGAGAGAGACAGACACTTTTGTTCCTGTACACAACATTCTAACAACAAGATGTAACCCACTATATTCCCTCTTAAATAAAACAATATATCTTCTGTAATTTTTGGTCTATATGTTCAGATAATATCGCTTTATTGAACATACTTAGGATCATTGTTTTATACATTAATAGTAATTGTGATTTTTGGGGATATTATATCATGTTGCAGTATACGTATTCTTTTAAGGGGTAAAATGAATACTGTATTTATATTTGAAATATTGTGATGAGTAATAAACTATATCTACAACTAGAAGCTAGATGTTCCTAATATTGTACTCACAGCCATAGTGAGTGTTTTAACGAATACAAAACAGATGATATCTGTACGTATAAACAATGCTTAAATGTGTGTTATTGATTTGCAATTGTTTACATCTATTACTTCATGAAACCACAACCAAATTGGATAAAAATTTCCAGTGGGCACATGGTGTAAAAACAGTGAGTGAATGAAAATACTTCTGATGCTCAGCTACTGGTTCAAGAAGAAAGATTCAGACAGTGAGGCGAGAGTAGTCTTCCATGTGCAGAAGAAAATGTGTTTTTGTGCAAGGTGGTCATTTTGGGATGACAAATGAAGAGGAAGATGCACAAAGTGCTGCTAGGGAGTTATTTTTCATTCCATTTCCTGACAGTGGTCGTTAAACTGATAAAGTCCAACTGTATTGCACAGAAAAGGTGCAAAAAAAAAAGTAATCATTAAACTGAAGCATTGTAAGCAACCCCCATTCCCCCACAAAAAAAAAGAATAAATGAAGGGATGGCTGATGAAATGTATAAGCAAAAGATTTTTGGAAGACCGATACTTCAAGATCATTATCTCCTTATTAGGGGCACTTTACCGACCATACACAGCAAGTTCAAGGTGCTAAGTTGCATAAAATCAAATTTGCTGTGGATTATTTATGAAGTTAATTCCAGGAAAAGTATAAGCAATCACTAGAATTGTGTATTCATGAAAGCCTAATGTTGTGGAGAGGAAGACTACGTTTTAGGCATTTTTCCATCAAAATACCATTGCTTTGGAGTGAACCTGTGCTGTATGATTATGACAAGTGGATATATAGTGGATTATATTCTATATACAAGAAAGGAAACTGACATACTGCTAGATGGTGGATTTGGCACGTCTGATTCTGTTGTGACAGCGTTATTGTCTTTCATCTACAGAAAGGTCACACACTTATTTGGATAACTGGTATAATAACTAAAAGCTTTTTCATTACCTGCTTGGTGCATATGAAACCGACAAAGCAAATAGAAAAACAAAAGATACCAAGCATCACACGTGGTGAGCAAGTGTCGTGGCACAACCTGTGCATCAAGCGGTGTGATAAGCAAGTTTTCAAATGCTTTCTACTGTTCACCAAGATGGAATGAGTGATATTGGCAAAAGAGATCATAGAGGTGAAAAAGTGAGAAAAATTTGATACTGTGCTTGAGTATATATAAGAAAAAAAAACTTGTGGACTATTGTGACATGCTAATAAATAGAACTGTACATAAAAAAATGCTTACCTTGACAAACAATATGCTAACACAAACAGTGATGTCCACTTTTGTATCGGTGTAATAAAAGCAAGAAAAACTCATTTAAAACTGAACAACTCAATACAGTATAGTAGTATACCTGTACATCTGGCAGTACTGCCCTGGTACTAAGACAGTGAGTGATTCTTATGCTGTGTAGTAACAGTAGGAGAGACTGTTTTGAGACAAGTTAAACATTTAAGTTACCAGATGTAACTACAGTACTGTAATCTATTCACCGACAGTCAAAATATGAGATAATGTATATATATATATATATATATATATATTTTATCAAATAGTAAAATGAATGTTTCAATTGGGTTAGGTTGGGTTCTAACCTAACTAATGTAAGGTAACGTAATATAAAATAACGTAGTATGACGTAGCGCTATGCTACATTAGGTTACGTTACTTTAGGTTAGGACCTAACCTAACCCAATTTAAATCTTTGTTTTGCTATTTGACTAAACAAATTCAATCATTTCGTGAAATGCTGATTACACGATTTGATTGTAACATATACAGTATATATATTAATATTGTTTGTTTTCAAATATCCATCAACTGCAACACAGGTGGTGGGTGCTGGGCATAAGCCAGCTAGTGAAAGGGTAGACACAAAATAAACAAAGAATACCTGGGCAAACTTAGATTTGGTTAGGCACGTAAAAAATTAACTCAACTTGCCCTTGTTAAATCATGTTCAAGTCTGTTGAGGCATGCCACCTCATACAGTAGTTCACTACATAAAATACATTAAGAAAAATTATCTACTTGTAACTGCTCACCCATGTATCCAACTGTGCCCACTCTACCCCGCACCATCTCTCCTTCAGGTATCTGAACAGCTAAACCAAGGTCAGATATTCGGACATGACCATGATCATCTAGTAGAATGTTTTCAGGCTTACAGTCTCTGTACACGATGCCCTGTGTGTGTAAGTGCCCCAATCCACACAATACCTAGAAGTAATAGTTGTTGTTATTACATGGATAACCTCCAGTGCTAAAACAAGCACATGTACACTTCATTATCTAAGTCAACATCTAAAATTACTCTTCTTTAATCAATAAATGAATAAAAGTCTTTATTACTCTAATTCCAGCCACCATACGTCAGCAGATAAGGACATGCAAGAGTGAAAACATAACCCATCATGACTTACTACACAACAAAGACCCATAATACTGCCAAAAATCATCAGTATAACCATTTTGGCACATGCGCATCACCATCCATACACTGTAGTACTGTAGTATACAGGGTATATGAATCAAGTTTTACAGACCCCATTAAAAAACAAACCCTTATGCTTGTACACTAGTGAGCACTATACAATCATATGTGCATAATTCATTAAACCCCTTTAGCACCAGAATATAACTACCCAGATACACCAGTCAATAATTAATATATATTTTTTTAAATATACAAAAATTAAGTAAATATAAAGAGAAACGGTGAAATTTTTTAAGTACAGTACTTGTGCATCAAAAGGTCCTCCAAATGTTACAATAGGTGGCACATCTTGTGATGCATGAGATAGATAGGCACTGATGGCACCCTTAATTAAATACTTTCCATTCACTTACCAATACTGTTGCTACGAGACACAACTAATGTACAGGATTTTCTACCAAAGATATTGTTTTGGGTTTTTTCTGGTGCTTCGAATAAATATACCTAGCTAAGGCAACTTCTTGGTAAAGTTGTATATCATGTTTTTATGTTACCTTTGTAGTAATTTTAACAAGTCAACCACTTAGATGTATCCTTACAGCTTCAGTTCCAAAGAATATTAATTAAGTGAACCTTTGCGGATCTGGACCTGAATTTGAAAATTGACACGGTTCAATTTATGGCCTGTGCCCACATGACCTTTTTGTTAAGTCATCCTCAGAGGTGAACAACGTTTTTCCCTTAAGTTTGCCAGTCCTTTTCTGCTGCTGGTGCAAGATGACCAGAATCAAGAAAAAAAAACACTCTCTCCCTGTATTGTCATTTGTTCTCCCGACCTGCTATAGCATTACTGTTCTGTGCTGGTGTTCCCCATCCATTATAAGGTTAAAAAGATCAAAAGGTAAGATCAATTTATGTTAAGATTTATTTATATGCTCACTGTAAGAACCAAGTGATGCTGCAACTGACAGTTTGTGCTAAAGCATTCCACAGACCATTTCTAAATAGTGAATCATATACAATACTTTTTCCATCTGTGATCCAAAAAAATAATCTAAAATAAGCCATCCTAATTTTTCTATTTCACAATCCTTTAAGTTATGCCAACATAAACAAAATCCTTGAATACATACTGTAGTCTTGACTAAATTTTCATACCAATGTTACACTTCACATCCATTACATCACTAACAAAAAGAGTTCACCAAAACATTAATGCTACATGCTCTCTACAGTATAACTATACTGTACTCCATTCATACGAGCTTTGCCTAGAGCAGATTTTATCAATGCAGCTGATTGACTGGTGGAACGAGGTGCACTGGGTTAATCTAGAACTCTTTTATTATTTATATTCTTTGATTATGTAAATAGTTTAACATTAAGTGCTGATCTAGAATGACATCCAAATCCAGGTAAGTAATGATCAGCATGTGAAACACACAGTAATGTAATTATCTTAAAAGTGAAAAAAGATCAGTGGCATTTGCTATTATTTCAACACCCCCTCACAAACTCACATGGCATGACTTGACCAATCACAAGCTTCCTTTGATTTGTCCCAGTTGCAAGCTTGGAATTTTCCCCAACTGTGATACTACATGTTTACTAAAACTCAGCACTATACTGTAACTTCTTAACTAAAAGATTTTTCCTACATAAATCAGAACCTGAGAAAATTTTTTTTTAAGGGGGGGAATAACTCCAGATCTTCATAAATTGGGAACTGCTTGTATAGGAACTCAAAGCAGAATATAACTTGTACAACCCATAACATTAATTATACTTAGTTTCTAGCACAAAATAATGTCTATCACTCATCGGCTGTGACCATCACTTCCTAACTATAAAAAAAAAAAAAAAAATATTGTAACACGTCAAAAAATAGGAGGCATGCAGGGATACAAGCTGAGAGTGAGTCAGAGATATAAAAAGCAGTTGCAACATAAAAATGACTCGTCTGCCACACCAAGAATATCAAGTCAACACAGAGGGGGGGGAAAAATAAATAAATATACTATAGTCAATCCAGTAAGATATACATGCACAAATTGACTGAGGTCCCAACATAGACCAATACACACCTCAGCTGCATGGAAAACGGCTCTCTCTTGGTCAAAGCCTGGATCTCGGCCCATATTATAGATGTGAAATTTGAGGTCCCCGCCATTCATTATGGTTAAGACGAGACATAGGGAATCTTTTGTTTCGTAGGCGTACGCTAGACTAACCTGCAACAAAACAAAATTATCTGTTGGGCTATGAGGGTGAGAGAGAAACACAAGGTCAAGACATCCTGGGGGTAATATGACCTTACTGATGATATAAACAGAGAGAGAGAGAGAGAGAGAGAGCACACACTGAATATCAAGTCTCTGTAGACTATTGTTGCCTGCCATTACTTCCCAGCTGAAGTCAGACACTGTACCAATTCAAAGGTGGATTAACTAAGGGTGTCCCAGGAAATCTTAGGACAGGAAGTAAGTGCTGTACCCATTGGGCCACTGCTCCCCTTCATATATAAGTGAATATAACACCAACAAAACAATCAATATTCCCTGCCCCACACTGACTGTGAGATATGACAATATACTTACAACAAATCTGGAATTAATTTTTTGTAGAATTTGCTTCTCTATAAGCACCATAGCTTCACCCTTTCTCTTCTTTATTCTCTTCTTTTCTAACTTCTTACATGCATACATTTTGCCAGTTGCTCTAACTTGACACGCACACACTTCACCAAAGCCACCCTTGCCTAACACTCTGTACATTCTGAACGTCTTGTACGTTACTATTTGACTGAAAAGAAAAACAAAATTAGCATACATAAAGACACTGTTTTTGTTATGTAAGTAAAGTACAGTACTGAACTACAAATGCAATCTATTATAAATAGGAACCAATACTGTACAGGAAACAACTTCTTTCTAAAATGAGAAAAAAAGGCAAGCAAGTTCTTCTTGTTAGACTGGAAGCAGAGGAGCTAAGTAATGAATGATAGGAACCACAAAACAAGAAAATAACTAAAAAAATAAGATATATGCCCAAATTTGTCCATTACAGTACGTTTCTGACTCGGCACCAGATGTTCTACATTACCTCGACAGCTTCACTAAGTTTATGAGCGGATCAGAAGGTTAAGATAACTCACACCCATTTAATACATGTATCCCTCATTATCTGAAAATTGCATTCTTTTCATCTCTTTTCCACTATCCGTAAGTGATCCTCAATAATCCAATAGATGGCGAGATTGAAAATTCAAATCAGTCCACCCCACCTCACTCCCCGTGGTGGCCTTGACAGCCCTCCAATAAGGTAATGTACCAAGTGTACAGTATATTTTATTTAGTTTAGAAATAACAAAACAGTAGATAGATATTAAATTACAATATGCAGTTAGGTAGGGTTAATTTTTGTGAACCAATTAATAGACCTATAAATGTAGTGTACTGACAGAACAACCTCCTAATAACATCAAGTACAACCAAAATAATTAAATACAACCTAAAAAACAGTACTGAGACAATGGAACAGATTCATGATCTACCAATGTCAAGAAAATGTGTAAATAATGTACCTGGTGGTGGAGATACATTTCAAATAAATTTAGTTCTTTAAATTATCAATACTGTTTTGGTACTCCTAAACATTCTAAACAAGGATTTGGGTTTCTCGCAAATGAACGAAATTCTCTGGCATTAGCCAAAAGAAAATACCCAAATGTGACACTACTCCTCAACAGGTTAATGTCACTGGTTTTCACATACTAATTACAAGTTTTAGATCCTGTTTTAATGCATGTTGCAGTTAAACTTTTGAGCCATCTAGATATATTACCATAATAAATAACAGCTAGTGGGGCACAAATCAGCAACCCCTAAGACAGGAGGTGACCTCTGTATCTACTCACTCATGGAGGCAGAGGAGTACCTGAGTCTTAATACAAACCAATCTTTTATCAACTAATTTTGATCTTTTATTACTATATAATGAACATCAAACAAGCCAAAATTGGCAAAGTTTGATGTCAAATGCATTACCTAAATTCATCCTCAAAAGCTACTCGTCTGAGAGGTGCAACTCAGAATAAATGATCAATTTAAGAACTGAAGCAGTTGTGTTACTATGAAACTCACCTTTCCAGCCATTTCCATTGTAGATATCTATTAAAGTACATGGAAGCCTCAAATTCCTTGAAAGGCTCATTGGCCAGGAAGAGCTTGACTTCTGCAGCACAGCCAAGAAACAGTTCTTTCCCTGCAGTCTCGAGGTTCTCCTTACAAGTCACTATCAGGGACTCATTTAGGATTCCTACTATCTGCCACTCTTTGGACTGAGGGAAAAAAATAATAGAAATATTACCATTTAGAAATGTTGTAATAAATCTTTTAATATTATTCAGCTTTCTGTCAGCCACAATTACGTACCTTTTATATCATACTGAAAATGTGTAGAGGGATCTGAGGATATAAAGCAAGAACCCTTGAGCATTAAAAAATCAATACCTTCATACTGTATCATTCTTATCTTCATCTTGACTACCATAGTTGTACAATGTTCCAAGAACACAACTGACAAACTACACAGTTGACTGCATTAAGCATAGATTTTAAAAACCCTTTTAATTGTACTGAACAATTCAATATGTATTTTGTTTGTATAAGAAGTCTGTTAAGATTTGGTCTTACAAAGTAGATAACATTAGGCATTACAAGACATAAGAACCAACAACAAAATAGTCCATCACTTGATCTGAGTAAAACAAAAAATACAGAGAAATATGAAAATGATGAACTGATTCTGAAATCCCATAACATAGTCCCTCCACATGAGTGAGCAAAGGTAGGACTACCTGACCTCACCAAGGAACTCGACTGTCCCACCCAACTGAAAACTCACCCAGAGGTAAATGTTTTTCAGATTATTTTGTGATGTATCATTTCCAAAGGAATAATGTTAATGATGTGTTAATGTACAACTACACATACTGTATGTCTTTTCTTGCCCCAGACAGCCTGACATAATCTCTTAACTCCTCCACCGTGTTTACTCTTTGGACTTACTACCCAAGCTGTTAACATTTACTGTGCATTATTAGGTGCATCAGTGATAATAGGGCTTTGTATTCATGTCTGAAGATTGTTTAATGATGCACTTGATGTACATGTATCCTCGATAATCATGGGGGTTAGGTTCCAGAAAACCACTGTGATAAGCAAAACCGTACATATCGAAACACATAAAGGGAAAAAATTTTTCATCCACAACCCCAAAGATGCATCCCCTAACTGACCAAAATATATCCCCAAAAGTGTGTAGGTACACTAAAAAATCTAATACTAATAACATATCTTTCCTCATTAATGAATAACAAATAAACAAAGTACAGTACTGTACAATATTGTAGTACAGTATTGTACCATGAATGACAGTCAAAGTAGAATGAGAAGCAGAGGGTCGGTGAGACTCAGTGGGTGGGAGAGGGATGAAGATGGAAAGTAGGCAGGATATTGTGTAGTGGACATTGTGCTAATCTGCTCTGGCTAAAGCAAATCCATCACAGAAATTATGATTTAGGTGGTGATAATAGAGGTAGTGGTGTTGTTGGTGATCATGGAGCTGGTGGTGAAGGGGGAAATTGTGGTAAGGAGATGATGCGTCAGTCAGTTTATTAGGTAACACTGGCTGCAACACTGCCAGACACAACTGAGCAGCTGATGTCTCCCCACAGAACTGAGTGTAAGTATAAATGATCAACGTTGTATTCCTTCCATATTACGATACATAAATTTTAAATTATGGAGTGAGAAAGCAGAAAGGTGGAGGTGATTAGAGAGGTGGAGTGGAGGGAGGCAGTAAAATGCAATGGGTGTGTTGTCAAGTGCATGCTTATCCTTCTCAGGAACATCGGGACAATCAACCAGAGAATACACACGTCTTAGTCGCTTGGCTGGATCAGGAACCTTAACATTTTTCTTGTTCACGGGTGCCATGGTGGAGGGTAAGTAAAAGTTACAAAATCTGCACTAAAAACAAGCACGGAGCAGGAAACCATCTTCAAAGACCGACAAAAACAGTGCAGAGAAACAAATGCTGTCACTGGAAGCTGGTGCCACAAGCCATGCTGCCATCTCTTGGCAATTACTGCTACCGCTGGCTCTCACAGACCCGCCATTGTCCCATGATAATTCCACGATAACCCAGATCAATCAGTGATAAGTGTACACGTGGTCGCAATTGAGGATACCGTGTTAAACCAGATCAGCGATTATAGGGTCCCGTGATTATCAAGGATACATGTACTGTATACAGTATACAACTTGTGTTGTATGTAGAGTGTTTGTTATATGTCAATGAAAGCATGGGCTTTTAAAGATGCCAAACAGAGATTTGTTTAAACTGAAATAAGAATGGTGATATGTATGTGTAATGTGACACTGAGAGATAGGAAACCCTATTCAGAGCTAAGTTAGGCAAAAAGAGTATTGGTGACATTTTGCATAGAGGTAAGCAGAGACGGTTCAGCCATGTGGAGAGAATGGAGAACAATCAGATCAATTTGAAAGGGAGGAGAGCTTGGAGTAAGCCAAGAATAACACAGGATGAAGTTATGTGAAATGATCTCAGGGATATGCACCTGACAAGTGAAGTTACAAGGGATCATGCAGCCAGGAGAAGTCATCAGGTAATCACAGCTAATCCAAGAAAGTGAAGAAAATGACTAAAACGTTAATGATGATGATTAACTGGTGCTATAATTCAATACAGGTGTTAGGAAAAAATGCTAAAATGACAATGGATGTTTTAAATATATAGTGGGCCAACAGGGGTGAGAAAGTACTGTATAATTTGTAGGTAGGTAGGTGGGTGTTCATCATTTTGTTTTTTGCCCACTTTGGTCAACAAATTAGGGTAACATTTTAAAGCATCACTGAAAACAAACACACTTGCATAGAGAGAAAGGTCCTGCAAGATTCAAAGGACTGACTAGTGGTGTTAGCTTCACTTCATATTCTGGCATAAGCACTAATAGAGTGATGGAAGCTGTTAAATTAATGAGCCTTTATGGCATGTCCCTGAACATTATAGGGAAGCAACAGTCATGTATGGAGGATCAGGTAATTCAAAACACTGACATGTTGAAGACTGGTGACTGTGTACATACTATAGAGTTAAGGAGCTATGAATAACTGAACCATCCGTGGCAATTTATAGGGTGAGACTGGAATGTCATGCTAGACAAAGACAAACATGGATAAATAGACATACAGACCAACAGATATAACACTCCTAAAATAAAACTTACCCTTGGTTGTAAATATTTGTTAAAAAGGGTATGTGCAACCTCCTGTCTCTTCTCGTCCACCTCAACTTGGTAAATTTCCTGCAACAAAAAAAATTTAACCATGATCAAGCCAGAGAACTGATCACGGAGGACAAAACCAATGAAGAGGATTAACAATATAATGCATACTATAGTGACATGGCCAAATTTGAAGGCTTTGATATTCACTAATATCCCACAAAGCAAGAACTGAATTAGTCAATATATCACCTTACATTACTGAGAAGCTGTTGTACTTGCAACACTACCAGGATTTAATGCCAGATCATATATCACACAATGTTCAGTCTACAAGAATCCCTCAGCTATCATCTACCTCACAATGAATAATCATCAATTTGAGCTACTGTACTGACACACAAACTGCAGCTCTTTCCAATAACCTCTTCCTTCGGAGTCTGCTTATTTAAAACTAGAGGATTCATGTGCTCAGTGGGTAAACACCATATAAAACATAGAGATAACAATACATCTCATACTAGATGGGGAAATAGTATTATAACAGCACAAGTCTCCCCCAGGTTACAGTAACTCAAGTTGCAGAAGTTCACCCAGGCGGAATTTGTAAACTGTGACCACAAACCTTGGGATACGGCCCGTAAAGTGGGTACATTTTCAACACAAAAATCACTATAGAAAAAACAAAAATATACAATTTATTTGGTGGGATTTCTTGGTGTTTGCTCTCATCAAGCCTGGGTAAGCTGTGTATTCATGTCACTGGACTCAGTTTATTTATATCTTCCAGCACATACGCTTGATCTTTCGACCCCAGCTCTTGAATTTAACACTTATATACGTACCTTATTCAAGACTGTCCAGTGTATTACCCATAATCATGATGAGTGGGAAGAGGCAATCAGGTACAAGTGAAAGCAGTGGTGCTAAAAGAGCCCGTAAAGGAATTACGTTGGATATAAAACTTGATGTTTTATGAAGGTTTGTTGTGAGAGATAAACTTAGCCAGATTGCAAAAACATTAGGGCTTGCTACATCTCCCAGTAATTCCCATTGCACCACATCACCTTACACAGCACTCAACATCATTTGTGGTGAGTTAAATTCAAGTGTTTTATGTATCACAGTAGAACCTCGATAAATCGGACTAATTGGCGCAGACCCCAGTCCTAAAAAAGTGAATATATTTGGGAGGGGGGGGGAGGATAACACTGCTTATCTGAACTGTTCAAAGAAAATCAGTTGTTATGACTGCACTTCATCAATTAAGGTCTTTAAGTGTATAACAAGGTTATTAGAAGAATATTACATCAACAAGAAAAAAATATGAAACAGAATTCTTTGGGTTGAAAATCACACATAAGAGTGGTCGTCAACATCTGCTTTCACTGAGATAATTGTTATTTACTGTAGTGTTATATGTAAGTAACCACAGAATTTGTCTTATGAATAAAAAGAAAACTGTATATTGTACAGTCCTATAAAGATAAAAATAAGAACAAATAAGTGTAGAATTATATTGTATGTAGAAGATGAGTTTTTATCTGGGAGCGGCTGGCAGAGGGGAGGGGGAGCATGGGTGGGTGGCTCCCTCCCTATCTCTCCCCCAAGATTCCTTTAAAACATCTTTATGCAATATCACCACATTTCTCATATAATTCAGGATTATTTGGTGCCAAGTTGATAAAATATCATCATAAAAGAATCTTGGGTGACTTTGCTTGGGAGATTGGTATCCCCGCATCCCCTGAGCAACGCTCTTGTGCATTATGCAGAAGACCCGACAGCAGCACCCTTATCCACTACCTCCTAAGATGTCCCCACACACAACGCTTCCGTGACGCCTGCTGGACCACCACTCCACGACCCCCTGACGGAGACACGATGATCCTCCCCATACTGGCCAGATATTATGTAAATAACATTGATTATGTGTTAAAGGAATATCCTTCCTTCCTTCCTTAGGCTTTAGTAAGCCCTTTATAATATTTATAATGTATATACTTGTTACACTTGCCAGATGCTTCTGGTGTCATTGTACAGGGGTACCTAGTGACACCACTAGGATCCCGCTTCCTCTATCAAGGAAAAAACAATTGAAATTGAAGAAAAAAAATTTAATAAAAGAATCAGCTTTCCTGAAAAAAGAAATCCACACTGAACACCATGAGTCATTTGTTTACAAAGGGCAAACAGCTGATTGCCTTCCCACAATGTCTGTCTTCAACACTTAGTAAATTAGTACAGTACAGTCATGTATTTATCACCATTTAATAAATACTATTGTACAGCAGTGTATTTATCATTATTTAATAAGTAATATTGTAGTGTACTGTACAGTATTATGTATCTTCATATACCCTGGTTTATTCATTAATCATTTGTCTAAGTGTACAAGTAGCTAAATTGAGTCATCTTATAACACTAAAAGGTAGTAAATAGCGTTGTTAGGAAGGTATCTTCATATCAAATATTATACAGTGTATTATTGTGAACCCTGTTGTAAGCTGGTCTACTGAAAGCTCTCACACGAACGCATCTTGAGTAAATAACCTTCTCATACAGCTCATCCTTTTATTTTCAAGTCATATTATAAATCACATACAGCATTGTATTTTTTCTCTCTTACTGAAGATGTTATATTAATCATGATGAACCATAAACCAATCATATGAGAACATAATACTGAATCAATAAATAAATAAATCTGCCTAGTGACGAATGTGGCAACACCTGATCAGCCCCAGCCTGCTTACATACTCAAGTGCCTTAGTTCTCAGTCGGCCTATAGCAAATCTGATTAGACCACTGTACAGTATTCAGTAAGTGTGGTTCATTTCGTAAGATTTTTTTTATTAATCTTCCGCATTTCTTAAAACACACAATTTTTATATATACTGTATACAGGAGGCCCACCAAGTTCATGGATTTTTATTTTGCGGTCCTCTATTATTCGCAAATGACACCCTGAATGTACCCAAGAATGTCTGTGGGTATTTTTAAAGTTGTCGGCATTTTCGCGGCTGGGACAGGGAGCCATTCGTTCTAGAGACAGTAATTTCCTTTACCTGTATTGTAAATATGTGTGTGTGTGTGTGTGTGTGTGTGTGTGTGTGTGTGTAGACACACACATTCTATGGCAACCTGTGGTGTAATGGTCAGCAAGCTTGCCTCACAAGAGAGCGGTCCCGGGTTCGATCCCCGGGCAGGGTGAAGCTATGGGCAAGTTTTTTTATGCCATATGCCTCTGTCTGCCCAGCAGTAATTGGGAACCTGGATGTTAATCAATTTGAGGATCATGTTCCGTGGGATTGGTTAGCCAGTGCAGTTGGCGAGTTATCCGGTCTTCTCGGACTATTCCTTGACACTAGGTCATGCAACTCGTTAACTCAGGGTGTGGTTGTTGTGTTGGTGACAGCTTCTACACTTTAAACAAATTCACGCCTAGGTGGCCCTTTGGCCAGCCATCCTCGTTACATGAGGGGCAAACATTATACACACATGTATACAATACAAGTAAAAGAAATAACTGTCAAAATGTAACCCCCCTTCCCCGGTCCGCAAATGTTATTCATGGGTTTGGCGATTCGCGGCCATTTTGAGAACCTAACCCCCGCGAATTTGGGGGGCTCCTGCATATATATATATATATATATATATATATATATATATATATATATATATATATATATATATATATATATATATATATATATATATATATATATATATATATATATATATATATATATATATGTTTTTTTTAGTATTTCTGGTGACCAGAGCACCTCCGAGTCCAAAAAAAAAGCGAATTCTGATATACTGAAGTCCAATTTATCGAGGTTTTACTAATTATCATATCAGAAAATAATCAATGTATGTGTTTAAAAATGTGTATTTTCATTCATAAGTGTGCTTGTACTACTTCTTTTTGCCAAAAAAATTTCTTTAGGAATGCATGTCAATTATATAATGGAAGCCAATGGGAAATGGGGTTCACATTAAGGAATTTCACGTTACAGTCAACTTTTCACAAACACATCCCCTCAGTAACCTGGGGAATTACTGTATGCGTTAAAAGTAAACAAAAATACTGACAACGAGAACTTCTGCTTACAAGTAGAAATAAATTCAGCAACTTGGATGGTTGTTCAATAGAGACAGACTTCAGTGTACCTCACCATAGCCAATGAATTACAAGCACAAAAAACATAAGAATAATTTGCATGTACAAGTGCAAATTGATTTGGGTTTAATATATTATAAATATATACTTATCAAAAGACTTGTGATGCATTTTCCCATAATGAATTGAAGGGAACCAAACATTTAATATACTACTGACTGCACTTGATCAGTCAACCCCGGCCCTTTCCACATGTTTATGCCTTACATAACAAGCAAGGAACAAATGCTTCACTTATTTGATAATCAAACCTGCATGTAGACTTCTCCATCAAGTGTTGTTTCAAGGTTGGGAAGCAACAGGTGGGAGGACTAGAGATGATCAATCATAATCCCAACACTTTTCACCATCTCCAGACTCACGAGGCAACATTTGATACACAGGTCTACATGGTTTGGATATCACCTTTATAAAGCACTTGCTATTTGCTTGCAATGTGAGGCACAATTAGTGGAAAGGGCAGGGGTTGACTCATCAGGGTCAGTCAAGCAGCTGGGTAGGAAGAAGGAAGCCAGAAGTGAGCAAGATACAAAAGACAAAAATAAAGACAATAGGAAAATGTGGGACATAATCAAGAGGTTATGATGGCAACTGTGGTCATGGGAAGAAATTATCAATGAATGAGAGAGAGAGAGAGAGAGAGAGACACACACACACACACCTGCTTAGTTCCCTCATCATTACATTTCCACAGTTGACTGAATTAAAAAATAATAATATTCAACGAGAAAAATTTAAATAGAGCAAGTCATATTTTGTAGTCAAATGAGAAATACTTGACATTCAAAGACACATCACAAGAATTATAGTCCTGTGCCTTCAATAAAATTTCATCAGTACTCCAAAAGAACAGGACAATTACATGCAATGCTCAAAAGTAAATTTTACTAAACTATGTTTTCTATTTACTCAATTATGTGGTCCTACTATATTTAGAATTACTGCATCTTATAAGACAATACCTAAAACAGTGAAGAAATTGGAGAACTGGAGAATTCTGAATACTATACTGAGAATTAGGTAAAGAAGATGTAAGCAGGTTTAAGTATTCCAAGAGAAGATCAAATGTACAATACTCAACAAGGACTTACAACTTCATCTAGGAAAATATTGTACTTGTGGTACATAGGCTTTACAGTTTCACAAAACTGCCTAAACAACAGTCTCCCTATTGGCTGCTGATCCACTACATAGCTGTACTTTACATCTGCAATAAAAAAGAAATAAGGAAAGACATTAGGGAACTTTGCTCAATTCCTATGACAACACTTCATTAAGTATGCATCACCTACAGAAAGATTTACAGTAAGGTAATACATCTGAATACCTATACTCATAAATAAGCTACATGATCTTAAATAAGAGACTCGACATAACTGGAACAGTACAATGCAACAATACAATCAAGAGGTAAAGAGCTTTACTCCATTCACATCTTCAAAATTTGTATCAAATACAAAAATAATTACCAGTATTAATACAGTAATGTACTTGAACAATTTTCAATTAAGTATGAAAGGTGGAGTACTGTATAATATCAACATCAAGCAACAATAAGTCATTAAATGACTTGGTGTAAAATGTTGTTGGCAACTCTGCAGTTTGCTCCATCCCTGTGGCTGTTCCCCTGAGCGTACCTCCCCACGAACTACACGTATGTTTATAATTTCTTCAGTTAAACAATGATTTGCGATATATCTAGCCCTTAGGAACTGTAGGTATTTGTCTATTGTGCTATATGTTTGGTAATATATGTTTGGTTACTTTCTGTTTGGCTTCGACCGTTCGTTATGCATATTTTAAAAATTTTAACGTCCTCTTTGATGTGCTAATGCCGTAAAATCATTTGCATTTTTATTTTCATAATTTTTAACATTATTATGGAGAACAGGTCTGATAATAAATAGTGAACACATTAGTATGAATAAATAGACAGCGAAATGAACATTTGATATGAACCAATCAGCTCGCTTATAGAGATGGGGGCGTAGCTTCTGGGCCAAGCTAGTGTAAAGTGACTACGGTATAGTTATACAGACTTTTCCCTGTGAAAAAGTCATAATTTTGAGCAACATAATTACCGCACTCACTTTGTACTCAAATGTACTAAGCTAATGAACAAAAAATTGATCTCTTGTGCAAATTGTGAGATGTTCATACAGTACTCAAATTAATTGCTATCTTACAAGGGTTCCAGCAATGTAAGTTATATTTTGCTAAGTCAGTAACATTTTATAAAAGAAAAACTTTAAGCTTAAAACCACTTTCACCTTCTAAATCCTTATTGCCTTCTGGTTAGGGGGAGGATGAAGGGGGAGGTGAGGTGTGGACAGCCAGGAGGGGAGATTACCAAGTGGGTAGTTATCAGGGAAGGGGTCAGGGATTCACAATTGTACAAGACGGGGAGTTTAAGTTTTTCGCTTATAAAATGGCACTGACTTGACTTAGCAGAATATAACTTGCATTGCTGGAATTCTTATATAAGACAGCAATTAATTTGAGTATAAACATCCCTTAGTTTGCAGTAGAGAACAATATTTTAGTCCTTTAACTTAGTATATTTGAGTACAAAGTGAGAAAAGTATGGTAATATATTCAAAATTATGGCTTTTTAGTAATTAACATAGTACATATAAGTGGAGAGGTCTGGGTGAAAATATTGCCTTATTATTCGGCTTGTCATGTAATTTTGGTGTCAAATTACAGGTGTATATATATATTATTTGTTCTATAGTATTTAATATTTTATATTATCAATGATTAAACCTACACCAGCCAGCCTCCCCCCTCCAACTCACAGTGTCTCACACAAGTCTTTAAACTCTACATGTTGTGTGTGTGATGTTGGGGTATTAATTAATGAATAATAACAGGCCTAATGTTAAAAATGCTTTGAAAGTATTTGAGGTGGATGTAGGGTAGATGATTAGTGGGTCTCATGTTTTTGACCTTGCCTGTTGTTATGTCACTCATTTTCTTATAAGCTATTCTTTCGTTTGCAGTGGAGGTGGTGTGCGGATTAGCGGATCCCATGTTACTGACCTGACCCGATGTTATGTAAGATCACTCGATTTAAATAAGCCTCTCTCGGTTCCTGTAAATTCAGTTGCCTCTGAAGATGTCTTGAATAAAGTCAAAAGCTCTAGTGTTTCCCTTTTCCTGTGTGGTTCTATCAAGTACATTATGTTAGTGGTAACAGTTTCCTAAATACTTCCTGCTAAAATGGGGGTGCATCTTATATGATGTTTTTTATATTATTATCTATCGTTTTTATATGTTTAGTACATTCACCACAGGTTGAAGTAGGTGTGAGCAAGTTCACAGAATTAATATAACTTTAGCAAACTAGTTCACTACATCGAGTGAAAAATAACAGAAAAAATGCCTTCTGTTAAAGCTAGAGTTTGTTATATCGGATTCCGTTAAATTGAGAGTACAGTATACTGTATAGTAGTTGTAAGCATTAAGAAAATCTGTAAGGCATTACCAAGCTCAAGGGAACAGTAATGTCATCTGCCACCTGTGAAATGAACACATTATCATTAGGTACTAAAAATGGTGCACAAAGCCTTACATGAAAAGTCTGACAATTACTAGTCACAATAATGTCACCTAAGGTCTAATCCAACATTTCCATATTCTCTTATTAGAAATATAGTCATTGAGCAAATACCTGTATCACCAAATTTTAACAGCATTAACCACATCTTCATCAAAATTATGACTCATAATATTTGAGTAAATGAAGAACTTCTTTTAAAAATTAATGCATTATTATTAACCTCATTCAGCATTCCAATGTTAAGTATTTTAAGTCCAAACTAAGTTTCATAAGTAACTTGCAGTGTGTCTAGGTAACACTCCACAGTAGCCCACTCTTACTTGTGTTTCTCATAAAGACATACCGTAGCCAGGTTACATAACACACCCCTGATGCAATCCCCCCAGTTATTTCTATCCACTCTTGACAGCCTTCAATATACCTGTACTTCCATGAACTCCATATGAGCTCAGCATTTTCTAAGGTTTGTATCTCTTTACTCTATCAATTATAACATATACATGAGAAGTATTGGTGTTCTGAAGGTCTGTTGGTAGGAGACACTTCCTTATAGCATTCTCATAGCATTCTCTCTGCCATATTAGAGAGAATAATTTCAAGTTCAATACAATACTTTAATAACTGTACTCAAGTCTCCATCAGGTTTACAGCTTCCATACCTGACTAGTGTGACACATCATTGTAAACAGTGAATCAAGAACAAAACTGTACTGTATCATTCACAAAATTAATAAAATGGTCCATTTATCGGCTCGAAAAATGAGTACTGTATGTTGTTGTTGCTTTACCTACTTCACCTGCCAGGGTTATTAAGTACCGGTATTAGTCAGAGGTACAGATATAGTATTAATATAGAGAATAAACATCAAACATTAATCACATAGCTAGGAGTTGCCAATAGAATAATTAAGCAGACAAACAATTATATCAGTCCATACTTACCGAATTTGCTTCTTAAATCTAGACACTGTGATATATGTGGAAATTGTAAAAGCTTTCTCCATTTTTTGCTCTTTCCCTTATTGCTGTCTGAACCTCCTGAAAAAAATGATAAACCTTAGCACATTATACTTTTACTAAACAATCTGCTACAACATATGATCAGGAAAATTATTGAAAGTTACAACACAAAATCAAGTTTATTACAAGTGATGCTCCAATTCAGTTTTCTCTCATTACCAAAAAAATAAATAAATTCTGCAGACCCTTGACAGAATATACAAACACAAGCTTGACCTCTGACCCAGTAATATTCAGGGATATGACTGGGTCTTACAAAAAATAAAGCTGGGGAAAAAACAACTACCCGGGAAGATTTTACCATATTTAATTTAATTTCTCACATTGTTACTCATTTTGTGAGTGCCTGAGAGTTAAAATACACAGTACCCAAAATCAAACATGTATATTTATTGCAACATTATTTTTCATGCTTTTAGTCATCAATAATTCCTGTAAAAATTATAGTTGTTACTTAACTTGAATTTGATTAATATTTTTAATTATGCACCATTATTGAGAGAAGATAAAATAAAGGTAAGCTTTGTTTGCACTGTATTGTGTAAGGATTCAAAATTTTACCAAAGGGATTTATCTCTAATGCAGCAGCAACTGGGGTTTCAATAGCATATGAGGCATTACAAGGGGGTGAAGCGCCAAATTTAAAAAGCAGAGAAAATCACGTTTAAAGTTTTTTGAAGTTCAAACAACCACAACTTTGTTGTTTTTTAAGCTAGAGGGTTATTTTTATTTTATTGTGCAGCTCAATCCCCCTCCTAGTGAACAGTGAAAACTGGAAGTTAGTACTGTGAATAGTTATTAGTTTATCGCGAGTTGAATGAGAATAACTGCCCGTGATGTACAGGTGTTTGATCTTCACACCAACAATAATCACTTTTTCTGCAAAATTTTCTTATTATTTTGGGCTAATACAGTAAAACAAGTTAATGATCACCAAAAACAACACTCGCCCCCCCCCAGCCCCATAAATCCCCCAAACCACCCCCAAAAATTTTAATAATAAAATACTCATTTGCCTATCAGTATTTATCTTTCTGTCCCTATTATTAGCCAAAGATTTATAATATTGTTTAGTATAATAGTGAATAATAATCAGGAAACACCACTACACTCTCCCCCCAACGTAATTATCATATGAATACAAAGGCGGAGAAAGTTTGCATAATCTTGGGTAAAAACAATCTTACTTCATTTAGTTCCTTTGTTATATTATCCCTGACGATCGTAGTAAGTTGAAGTTACGTAAATCCTGAGGAGTGCGTATAACTTTAATGGCCATCACCATCGCCAGTAGCACTTGCATCACCATAATCACCACAAAATTCACCACCAAAATCACTATCACCAAGCATGGCTGGGGTGTCCACGTGAGCATTGTTGTAACTAGACACACGCTCAGGATTTAGGGCTCCTGAACCCACACCAGAAGGCCCGGCCTCACTCGAATCTTGCTCTAAAATTGGCCAGACAGTGCGTAGCACTTCTCACACCCGTGGAACACGAATAACGTCCATGTTACACCGAAAAGTTATCCAAAATAGCAGTAGAAACACTGAACCGCCTTATGCTATGCAGCGAGGCAAGACTAACAGGGAGGCAGCATCTGGGAGCGCGGATTGGCAGAGGAGCTGTGACGTAGCAAGGGAAATCCATTGTGATTGGCTGATTCAGAGGGTATGGTCCGCGGGATGACTGCTGTCATTGGCTCGTTCTCCTCTCACTCTGAACGGGAGGTGACCACATTTACTTACTGAGCGCACAGCCAGATACGTAGCTCCCGGCCTGAGGCGAAATGACACCCTATTTTTGAAGGACTTTCAACCATATTTCTAGTCTACCTAGGGGGTTACATCCAACACCAACATGTAGAGGAAGGGTGAAAATAGTGATATCCATCAAAAAACGCATTTTGCCCGGAGTGGCGTTTTACCCCCTTGTAATGCGCCTCATTTGTAATACAGTACTAAAATAAGAAAAATAACCATGTTCCACGGTATATACAAACAAATTATTTAGTTTTCTTTCCCAGATAATAGTCACTCATTTGGTTTTGTTTTATTCTTAGTTTTAATTGCTTCAGCTGGTTTTTTTAGGGAGAATAAAGGCTTCTGTTTTTGTTGCTGGAAGGCATCTCTGCTCTTACTTGATTTTTGAGCCATTTTCTCACACTGTTTTCTTTGATTCTAACTGTTTCTTTAACAAAAATTATCGAGATATCTTCACTGAGGCTACAGACATCAGCTGATCAGTAACACTGCCTCAGCAACAGCACTGCCATAGCGTATGATATATGTTTGCACAAACATGTATCTAACTATACAATTCCACGGACCTCCATTGGCAATCAGTGCGTCGTGTGATATTCCACCACTCACAATCACTTCACTCAATTTTCCATTTTCCACTCAGATAAGTCGGTTCATGTGATTTAAATCTGAACGAACTGAGCGGCGCAGTGTTGCCAGTCAAAAAATATTAAATTCCTGAGATTAAATCATTAAAAATCTCTAGAAATACTGAAACAAAACATTAACATTTTCTAAAATAAATAAAAACATGAAAGGAAAAAGAACACTCATGAACACCAGACTGAAACTATTGAAGGAAGACAAGCAGTAGAGTATCACCACCATCACCTCCCACCTGCACATATCCCACGTCTCTCCTTTTTGCCTGTTTCCTTCTCTTTATGGCGCTGGTAGCAAATACAGTACTTCAATGAATTATCCACAACACACACCATAAGCACCACAATATCTATACAGTACTACAAAACATCTTCTGAACTGTCTATCACACCATAAAGTACAATACCTCATGAACTACACCGTATTTCTTGATTTCCCTTGAATCTAGCTAACTCCAGATGATTTTTGCTCCTGCAGTCAGATGTTTAAAATAAAAATAATAATCTCAATATTATCAAACTTAACCATAGTGTAAAGTTAGGTGTATGATGAATGAAAATCACTAAATGATCAAGGCTAATCCAAACAACTAACGAAGGCAAGCGTAGGTATTGCCAGTGATAAAGCCCAAATGTATGTCCTCACTTCCCCCTCACTAAAAAGAGACTAGTAAAGTTGGGGTAGTATAGAGTCCAGACGGGTTGTCATGAGACACAGGGACCGTTCGTGTATCATGTGCCGTCCCTAAAATGAGTTGCAGGTAATCTCCAGTTATGAGTGGTATTATTATGCATTAATAATTCAGATTAATGTTAAATATTATGATGAACCTAAAAATGCCAATACAGTACTGTACTCGATCCTAAAGCTTAGGCCAAAATACGAAGCACTGGAGTCATATGACTTTAGCCAATCATATTACGAGAAAATGAGAAACAGATGGAAGCTCCCCTACAAGCAAAGAAAGAAGATGTATGATGTATCTGTTGAAACACACACAGATTTACATAGAAACACAGACCACACAGACTCTTAGGTCCATTCGAGGTGGTCTGTCCCTTAAAAAAAAAAAGGGAGTATCTTTGTCAGAGAAGTAGCAATCGAGGTATTTTTTGAAGGTGTTTATCGTATTGCTTTGAATAACTGAAGCTGGAAGCTTTTTCCACTCTCTAACAATGTCACTACTGAAAAAATATTTTGTAGAGTCTAACTGTACCTGTCGGCATCTTAGCTTCATCCCATTACTTCTAGTACGAGAGTTATCAAGTTTAAATAGTTTGTTTGGGTCAATGTTGGTGAAACCTTTGAATATTATAAAACATTCGATAAATCTACCTTGATTCGCCACTTCTTTAATGTAAACAAGTCTAGTTCCCCCAACCTCTCTTCATAGGGTTTGTTACGTAATGAAGGTATCATATTTGTTGCTCTGCGCTGGAAGGCTTCTACTTTCACAACATCCTTGACAAAGTGATATTGTGAAATAAGAAGTCGTCCAGCAATGATACACATACACTAGGTAGTTGCTTTGTTGATTTATTGAGTTGCCTACCGTATACAACTATGAAATATGGTATAGGTTATAGAATAAATTGAGATCATCAGAAGTGTAAATTATAGAAACTTAGTTATAATGAAAAATGCTTAGCCGGTGGATCAAGTAGATAGGCTGGAGCAGCATATTATAATGCTTCTAATGGTGGGGTTGTATGACGTCATTGATTTTTGGTCAATGAAATACTAAAGAAATGAAGAATTGAATGAAAAACAAGCAATACTCAGCCAATGAGAAATAGAGTACAGTACTGTATAATATGATGTAATCATTAATGCATGAACATGTAGTGTGTGGCCACTATACTGGCTCATCGTCCTCACATGGGAGTCATTAAACTGGCCAATTGGCCCTAGAGGGTCAATTATTGTTATTTATTGTCAAACATTTCTCTCGACATGGTCATCCCCCCCCCCCATTTTTCTCAACAGATCTACGCGGTTCACGTGGGTCACCTAAACCGATGGAAAAAAAAAAAGGAAAACAAAAATGGAGAAATCACATCCCTGAATATCAAAATCAAAAGGGAACATCCTCACCCTAGAGCAGAGCACCTATACACTTTCAAGATATTTAAGGCATGGAAAATTCACGTTACACTTCAGAAACCAAAATTTCTTAAAGTAACAAGGTGATGAAAATCAATGAGTCTTGTCATACCATGATTAGTGCTAAATTTACCCAACAGTAACAAGGTGAGCCTACAGCAAAACTGACAGATTTTTCCATCTGTGGACTTAAAAATGCCTGATGTTCCTGTGGCCTCAGGCAGCCATTCACATCACTACTTCACTCTTGCTGGCAAAGTCCCCAGAGAAAAAGATGGTTATATTCATCTTCATATTCAATAGCAGATAGAATGGTAGAGGTATGAAATGTGACTGACTGACACACACACTACATCCTTGACCACCGGAGGGTCAAGACCTATCAGGTGCTGCTCCTGCTAGGGCAGCTGCCTCCCTTGGCTATATTCAGCCCATTCCCGAAGTCCCTCTCCCCAACCCATCCTCACCACCGGGATATCAATATACTCAAAAGTGACAATTTCGTTTCGGAAAGAAGTGTTTAAGCCAGTGAATTCAGCACGAGACAATACCAGCGAGAGCAGTGACCCACCAGTGAGATAAGCACCCCTGGGAACCGACCACTATCTTCTGACCAGGCGGTGTGTTAATCCGTCCACCCTGGGAACAACAGTGGGCCGGCTTTACACCTGACAACACCACCTAGCAGTGTGAGGTACTGTGACACCACCCCACACCAAACGGTGTCCCCATGACCACGTGAGGTCCTTCATATCAACACCTGAGGACGAGTTACTGCACAACGTAAACACCACACCACCCGGTGTCTCTATAACCACGTGAGGTCCTTCATGTCTACATCTACGGGCGTCACTGAACCACATGGCCTACGTGACCTCACACAGTATGGCAAAAGACCAGCTCGGGCCATCAACTGTAAACTATAATAATTTGTATGTTCAATTCTTGTTCCTTCTCCTTTTAGTAATGAAAGCTTTTGTTAAATGGCCCACCCACCCCATGTCATTGTATGTAATAGTAATTTTTGTCTAATGTATATTTTCAACCTGCGGGCCGCAGAGCTGTTTCAATAAAACGTTGTTAATAATTATCACGCACGCACACATGCATGCACGCACACACATATATGAAAAAAAAAAGTCAATGCTAGGGAGTCTATAACCAGCTGATCCACTGGGACTACTGTACCTGTTCCCCAGTTCCCAGACAAAACAAACCCTACTGAGGTGATACTTATTTTGATATAACAAAGAGATAAACTAATAAACAATGCAGTGGAACTCCCATGTGAAGCAAGCTTACTGTAGATACAGCACATGATCATGGCCCCAAGCTACAGGAATTACAGTATTGTCACTGTCAGCAATACTGTAGCTACTTGTTTTGTTTCTTTATTTCCAAGTTGGCTGCTGACATTAATTAAAACGTTCATCAATGTTTTCTTTAATTTCCCAATAAAATAAACTACAGAGGACAACACCCACACTTGTAAAAAGACTAGTGTACAACTCCAAAGAAAATTTGTTTTATAAGTGACATCCAGGGTTGGAGCAATTACACCCTTTTAAATCAATTACAATTATAAATAATTGAATGAATTTTTAATTACAATTATACTGTATTTCAAATGTTCAATTACACTACAAGTTTCTACTTGTTATTAAGTCAGTGTGCAGTTTAAAATGTTACTAACTTTAGTTCTATAGGAGAGAAAAACAATCTGTAAAATACAAGAGGGAGGCAAATTATTCAAGTTTAACAGGAACAAAGAAATTTATTTATTCTTATTTATTTATTTATTCTAGATAAACAACCCTACACTATTTGGAATGGCTTCAAAATCACATTATGCTTTGCTTCAGTAATGATGGTGGATATGTTGAAAATTAAAATCCTTGGATTACAGTTGTTAAAACTTGAATAAATTGTCTCTATTGCATTTTACAGATTATTTTTAACTGTTATAGAACTAAAGTTATTAATATTTTAAACTGCACACTGACTTTATAGACACCCTGTGTGTGTGTGTGTGTGTGTGTGTGTGTGTGTGTGTGTGTGTACTGTGTTGTGTAAATCAATTATCCAATGTTTTTGTTGCTTATTATTTTAAGGATCACCAATAAAATCACCTCTTTGGCATCCCTGATCACTGTTTGGTACATTAATTTACTTGGACCAAAAGACTTTTCTGACCAGGCTACAACCTAATACATTTCTGAATTTTCCTAATTTATTGAAATAAAAAAGGCATTCCTAGAAAAAGTTAGGAGCAGTGTAATGGTTAAGACTTTCGAGGAAGTTTTTGAAGTTTTTCTCATAGGAATGTATCTCAGCTTTCATAATGGGAGTCTATGGGAAAATGTGCATTATTTCCAAAAGGGTTTCAGGAATGGAAACCCTTTTGGAAATTGAGGTATGCCTGTACAATACTGTACAGGGTACAGTACTTATATTACACCTTAGACCACTAATAAAAAATTGCCAAAATGGGGAATTTGATTTTGCCTGGGAACTGTCTTTGATTAGACTGTAAAGTTTTGCCTATGCCAGCCTTCCCAGCTTAAACTAAAGCAACCAATAAAAACAATTAATTGCCAGCTAATCCTGTACTGTAGCTACTGCAATCCACATAAAATTGCATTAGGCCGACCGGTACCTTAGAATATGTGAGCCAAATTTTGCCTACTACTGTCTGTTCACTTGAAGCTTACAACTGAGGCCTAGGGTCAGTTTGTAGTAAAGCATCTGATTGGTTAGTGGATGGACACAGGAAAAATTACAGTGAAACCTCACTAAGGCAGACCCAGCTTAAGCCAGACAAAACTATTTGCCAAAAAATATTTAAAAAAATAAAATAATTAAAAAATTCAAAATAAATAAATAAAAAGGTAGGACATAATTTGTTGTACGATGACATGTCTGCCATTAACTAAAATTTCAAGGGAGCAAGACAGACAGACCTCGTGATCCACCCACGCTGGTAAACAAAGGAACGCGTGTCACACGCTCAGTCATAATTAGCGTTGCCTGCTTCTGCTCTCTCGCTTCGTCGATTGTGTTTTATTACCATTTAGATGTGCTGAACTTTATTTTGAAACTTATTTGACATTGCCAGTAATGTGATTATGCTGAAGGCTGACATAACATATACATTTCTGTATTATTATTGAAAAATTAGACAATAACCATGGCCACTAAGAAAGTGTTTGGTGTCCGTAAGGGGGGTGAGAAGGTTAAGCCTAAAACCTTATCAGTGAACAAAAAGTTGAAGGTGATAGAAAAGTTAGAAAAAGGTGCTGTTCACTCGCAAATATGCGCTGAATACGGAATTTCAAAACATTCAGATTTGGCTTGCAGTCAGAGGCATGTCCAGCTGCATCTGCCTTCCATTTTTGGGGGCAAGTGTACAGTACTTTATGTACATTACTTTTTTATTTTTATTTTTATTAAAAAATATGTATTTCGTTCATAATTATTGGATAAATTGGCTTTTTTTTTTTTTTCTCTCCCAGGCAGACAACCTCTTATCCCAGACACCCCTTCCCCGCAGTTAGTCTGCCGTAGCAAGGTTTTACTGTACTGTACTACAGTTTTTCACGATTTCATCTACTGTATAGTATTTATATTATGACATGTTAAGAAATAATAACCTTTCTGTGCTGACCTTTGATAATCTGCACACTTGGGGAAGCAAAAGTTAGCTTGTGAAACACACTGGTAAAATAAATATCATGGAGAGAACACAAACATGATAAACAAATTTGAGGACGTAAATCCCTCCTCGCCACGGGATGTCAGGCGGCGTTAAGGAGGGTGTTTTTAAATTGTATATTCTCTTTCTTTTTCTCTTCAAGATATCTATATTACTAGAGTGCTTTTATATGCAATTACATTTGAAATATGAACTTTGGAGCAAAAAATTACACTCCATATCTTCCAAATATGGTCACATGGATGGTTCTTGCTCCAGTTTCTCCAGCAAGGAAAAAAAGTGAGAGCCACTGTGCGAGTAGATGGGAGATAAAATATAACAACAATGCAGATGATGCAGCAGCTGTCATTGGTATTCTTGTTATTATTTAAAAGAACCGAAAGAAACTGAAGAAAAACGAATGGGGACTCCATGAGTAGCTGGAAAAGAGTGGAAGTTTTTATTATACTGTACTGCAGCTTGGCTGAACTATCATAGCTACAGTAGGAGGTAGGGAGGGCTGCATGTGTGCATGGACTGTGAACAGCTGCCGCACTTGTGTTTTGTAAACAAACACATCAAATCGGCACCCATATTATAAACTCAATGAGTCATAAAGGGACTGTTAGTGTATTTTATACACAAAGTTATTAATCTATGTTATATATCTGTAAATACTTTGATAAGCAAGATTTGTGTCATTAATACAGTATTAGCTGTGTTTTGACCCAGGGATCTTGCTGGAAATCGTCAAGAAATTGATGATGACGGTCACCCAGAAAATTACTCCAAAAACTTTCCAGCAAGAAATTGCTCATGAAAGTGCTCATGTGATCATGGCTTAATTTCTGCACCCCCAAGTAAGCAAATTATCAGAGACCAACACAGGAAGGTTATTATCCCTTAAAATATCATAATATAAATACAATAGATGAATAAAGAAGTGAAGAACTGTAGTGATTCTTCTCATTTCCTACCACCAACCAATCAGCTGCCTTACTACAAACTGATTCTAGGCCTCAGTTGCAAGCTTCGAGTGTACAGACATAAGGAATGCTATAACCCTCCAAGTTGCACAGTTGGCTTCATAAAAAGTGAGAAAATTTGTGGCTGATGGAGACATCTGGCATGTCTTCAGGGAAGAAGGTAGTATTTTTTCACGGATGAATCCGATCGCCCAAGTGGCTAACGAGCCGATCAGTGGTGAAGAGGATAAAAGTAAACTAACCTAATGAATCAGAGTGATTCATTCATGAAAACAATACTACAGTACACACTACTGTACCTCGAGGAGAAGCCAGATGTCTCCATCAGCCAGAAATTTTCTTACCAGTACTTAACAATGATGTCAACTATACATCCAAAATTAATACAATAAAAGCTATAACCTTTAGTATGAATGAATACTAAGAGTGGAAAACCCTGTGAAGTGTCCTTTAGGGGCATTGAACACTTTCAATTGATGAGATTTTGTTGTGAAACTCATGCAAGAAATTTTGGCAATTCATGTGTCTTACATTGACTAATGTGGAGCACACTATAACTGTATATAGAGTTTGAACAGAGATTCTGAAATCGGAAACAATTTCCTGAAGATTACAGTAGATCAATATTGTACATGTATTGTTCAGTAATATGCATATCATTACTTTGTTATTTCTTTTCTCCTAGTTGTCATCATAACTATATCCCCTTTCATCTTCTCTCTTCACTATGGTGTTCTCAGTTTGCTATCCGTCACAAACTGTTGTTAGAGACTATCAAGGCAAAGACTAGATGACTTTATTCAACAGACACACCCCTATACACAAGGGGTTAAAATTAATCTCCACTAATTCCTTCACTATGGGATGCCAATTGTAATATTTTATTTGTCTAATACCAGACGATTTCCTTCAGGTGGGTGGGTGAAATGGGTCATTAACCAAATTACAAGTATTAAGAGCCAAAATTACCTAAGTGTTAGTGACTATGATTTATGAAACCGTTCAACTGATGAAAATTCCTATTTTGACAGAACACCCGGACCCTTGTAGGAGTAGATTACAAGTTGAATATGAATAACATGTTCTGGTACCACAAGCATAAGGGAAAACAGACTCAGGTAAAGAGGAAGTACAGTACACCATAATTATCAAAAGTAGTAGGTCTAGTTATAAAAAACTGTAGGTCTAGTTATCAGTAGTAGTAGGTCTTATTATCAAAAGTAGTAGGTCTAGTTATCAGAAGTTGTAGGTATAGTTATCAAAAGTAGTAGGTCTAGTTATCAGAAGTAGTAGGTCTAGTTATAAAAAACTGTAGGTCTAGTTATCAGTAGTAGTAGGTCTAGTTATCAAAAGTAGTAGGTCTAGTTATCAAAAGTTGTAGGGTCTAGTTATCAGAAGTTGTAGGTCTAGTTATCAGAAGTTGTAGGTCGTGTTAACAGAAGTAGTAGGTCTAGTTATCAAAAGTAGTAGGTCTAGTTATAAGAAGCAGTAGGTCTAGTTATCAACAGTAGTAGGTCTAGTTATCAACAGTAGTAGGTCTAGTTATCAGAAGCAGTAGGTCTAATTATCAGAAGTTGTAGGTCGAGTTAACAGAAGTAGTAGGTCTAGTTATCAAAAGTTGTAGGTCTAGTTATCAGAAGTAGTAGGTCTAGTTATCAGAAGTTGTAGGTCGAGTTAACAGAAGTAGTAGGTCTAGTTATCAACAGTAGTAGGTCTAGTTATCAGAAGTTGTAGGTCTAGTTATCAAAAGTTGTAGGTCTAGTTATCAAAAGTTGTAGGTCTAGTCATCAGAAGTTGTAGGTCGAGTTAACAGAAGCAGTAGGTCTAGTTATCAGAAGTAGTAGGTCTAGTTATCAGAAGTAGTAGGTCTAGTCATCAGAAGTTGTAGGTCTAGTTATCAGAAGTTGTAGGTCTAGTTATCAGAAGTAGTAGGTCTAGTCATCAGAAGTTGTAGGTCTAGTTATCAGAAGTAGTAGGTCTAGTTATCAGAAGTAGTAGGTCTAGTTATCAGAAGTAGTAGGTCTAGTTATCAGAAGTTGTAGGTCTAGTTATCAGAAGTAGTAGGTCTAGTTATCAGAAGTTGTAGGTCTAGTTATCAGAAGTTGTAGGTCTAGTTATCAGAAGTTGTAGGTCTAGTTAACAGAAGTTGTAGGTATAGTTATCAGAAGTAGTAGGGTCTAGTTATCAGAAGTTGTAGGTTTAGTTAACAGAAGTTGTAGGTCTAGTTATCAGAAGTAGTAGGGTCTAGTTATCAGAAGTTGTAGGTCTAGTTAACAGAAGTTGTAGGTATAGTTATCAGAAGTAGTAGGTCTAGTTATCAGAAGTAGTAGGTCTAGTTATCAGAAGTTGTAGGTCTAGTTATCAGAAGTAGTAGGTCTAGTTATCAGAAGTAGTAGGTCTAGTTATCAGAAGTTGTAGGTCTAGTTATCAGAAGTTGTAGGTCTAGTTAACAGAAGTTGTAGGTATAGTTATCAGAAGTAGTAGGGTCTAGTTATCAGAAGTTGTAGGTCTAGTTAACAGAAGTTGTAGGTATAGTTATCAGAAGTAGTAGGTCTAGTTATCAGAAGTAGTAGGTCTAGTTATCAGAAGTTGTAGGTCTAGTTATCAGAAGTTGTAGGTCTAGTTAACAGAAGTTGTAGGTATAGTTATCAGAAGTAGTAGGGTCTAGTTATCAGAAGTTGTAGGTCTAGTTAACAGAAGTTGTAGGTCTAGTTATCAGAAGTAGTAGGTCTAGTTAACAGAAGTAGTAGGTCTAGTTATCAGAAGTTGTAGGTCTAGTTATCAGAAGTAGTAGGTCTAGTTATCAGAAGTTGTAGGTCTAGTTAACAGAAGTTGTAGGTCTAGTTATCAGAAGTAGTAGGTCTAGTTAACAGAAGTAGTAGGTCTAGTTATCAGAAGTTGTAGGTCTAGTTATCAGTAGTAGGTCTAGTTATCAGAAGTAGTAGGTCTAGTTATCAAAAGTTGTAGGTCTAGTTAACAGAAGTTGTAGGTATAGTTATCAGAAGTTGTAGGTCTAGTTAACAGAAGTTGTAGGTCTAGTTATCAGAAGTTGTAGGTCTAGTTAACAGAAGTTGTAGGTCTAGTTATCAGAAGTAGTAGGTCTAGTTATCAGAAGTTGTAGGTCTAGTTAACAGAAGTAGTAGGTCTAGTTATCAGAAGTTGTAGGTATAGTTATCAGAAGTAGTAGGTCTAGTTAACAGAAGTTGTAGGTCTAGTAATCAGAAGTAGTAGGTCTAGTTATCAGAAGTAGTAGGTCTAGTTATCAGAAGTTGTAGGTATAGTTATCAGAAGTAGTAGGTCTAGTTATCAGAAGTTGTAGGTCTAGTCATCAGAAGTTGTAGGTATAGTTATCAGAAGTTGTAGGTCTAGTCATCAGAAGTTGTAGGTATAGTTATCAGAAGTTGTAGGTCTAGTTATCAGAAGTAGTAGGTCTAGTTATCAGAAGTTGTAGGTCTAGTCATCAGAAGTAGTAGGTCTAGTTATCAGAAGTTGTAGGTCTAGTCATCAGAAGTTGTAGGTATAGTTATCAGAAGTTGTAGGGTCTAGTTATCAGAAGTTGTAGGTCTAGTTACTGATATCAGACAGTTTATACTTATGAATAAGTCAAGACCTAAATGGTTTGTCAACATTTTACATTCACAGCATGAAACTGAGGAAAACCTAATCTCAATAATGCATGTGTACTGTACTGCTGATTTTCATAAACAGAAATTATGGGATTACATGAAGAATAACCTCCCTTACACGATCTAAACCAAAATTAATTGATAATAATGGGTCATAATAACTACCAAGAAGAACTAAGAATCAGTTTACCCTAACCAAAAGGGATTAAAAACCAAGTTAGGTTAAGTTAGAATCAATTAATTCTTGATCTTTCTTAGGCCTTCTCAATATTTGGTATGATCAGTAATAAATTATTTATGACTGCAGCTTCCACTCAAAGTTTTCAAAAGCTTTAACTAGTTTGGGGCATATTATTTCAACTAACTGAAAAGATTACATGAAAATTAAACACCTCAGCATACTTTACCTGATGAATAAATACTCTACTACTCAGTTAGCATTACCGGTATGTATTTTAATTAACAGGTGAAAGAAGTAGGTTTATAATCTTCGTGACAAAAAAAAAGTATAAATGAATTAGTTGGGCAGAACATTAAGCAGATCTGTCTAACAAGTGGTTTGTAAAATATAAAATATGTATCACAGTCAAAGTGCTACTGCTGTTCACATGAAATTAAGACTGTTGATTGCTATACTGTACCGAGTCTCATGTAACTACTACTATGTTGGCAGATTATTTATCTTTAAATTAACACGTTTATTATTTTTTTTTTACTGGGGACTAAAACCTCCACACCAGTGTCAAAATAACACCA
The DNA here is from genome assembly GCF_018991925.1 of Homarus americanus. Lineage (NCBI taxonomy): Eukaryota > Metazoa > Arthropoda > Malacostraca > Decapoda > Nephropidae > Homarus > Homarus americanus. The sequence goes on from NW_024713129.1 coordinate 21,955,040, forward strand.
AAAGTTTATCTCCCATCACCATATTAACATAACCCCATCACGTTATGCCCACCAGTTGCCCATCACCATAACAGCACCACGGCAATTGCAAGTGGGCCGTTACGACTGAAACCCACCCTTGGGGCCCGTAACAAGCTAGTGACGACCCTGGGGAGAAGCTGTCCGCCAATCCTAGACAATTTCCGCTGCCCTCACCTCCTAGTATACCTTAATTGACACAACGTTTTCTCGTGTTATCAACGCTGTTACATCCTAAGACTGATATTAACACTGCAGACCGCCCTCAAGAGATGAAACAGGTGTGGTGAAGCTTTGATTTATTTGTATTAGAGCGAGAGGTTGAGACATGATCCTGCAGCGGACGTTAACATACCACCACAAGCCCCCGTTGGTACCATTGCTACCCTCTCCTTATTCCACCTTACCTTCCCTTGCTTTCAAGTACACTGTGTTGGCTACAATGTTTTCTAATTCCATTAGTTCCAGTTTGACAGTTTATGACCACCTCGGGCCACTGTTGACCCTCAGCCATTCAAGCGATAACTCGACACTTGGGTGGGGTGCACCAGGGAAATATGGCGAGCTGACCACGCGTGCCAACCTAACACTGCTGCTGCTCCCCGCTCACTAAACACTCTCTCTCCTCTAACATGTCCTCAAACCTTGTATTATCCTCTTTAAAATAATTAATCATTACAGGACCATGAAAAAATGCGACTTTTGTAAAAATAATAATAGAATATGGGAAATTCCCCTTTGAGTATCAATTTCTTGCAAGTTGACATTTACGGTTATTAAGGAGGTCTTTTGGTTATTTAAGTATATGTTTAATTTTCTGATATAATATATCTTGTAAAAACACTTTTTATGATGGCAATGATAACTACTTTGTGTTTTGCAAATTGAAGTAGGATAGGGATAAAGGTGGTGTTGTTGGCAAGCCTGTTAGAGAGGAGTCGATACAGACAGCGAGGGTAAGATAGTGAGTGAGGCTGACACACACGACCTGTCCACACTGCTCTCATCCCATACATGACGAATTAAACCATCAACAACCTGGATAATTATGATGCTCACGCATATAAGATCACATTCAAGAATACTCATATTCATAATGCTTGCGTAGGCTACGAGACCCTGGATAATATGTTAAGGTTGACACTTGAGGATTATACGATCATGTTTTCTTTTATATACACAATATAAAAGTGGTATTTACCCACACACACACACACACACACATATATATATATATATATATATATATATATATATATATATATATATATATATATATATATATATATATATATATATATATATATATATATATATATATATATATATATATATATATATATATATACACAGTATATTTTATGTAGATCCACAATGAAAACGTGGACCTAGCTTTCGTCTTTATTCAAGACGTCTTGAATAAAGACGAAAGCTAAGGTGCTCTGTTGTTTCCATTTTATCATATATATATATATATATATATATATATATATATATATATATATATATATATATATATATATATATATATATATATATATATGTGTGTGTGTGTGTGTGTGTGTGTGTGTGTGTGTGTGTATGTATTTGTGTGTGTGTGTGTAATACTGTTCATTTAATTGCTAACGTTTCGGTTATGGCATTACAGTAATGCAACAATGATATTAATCTACGAAAAACGACTCAGGAATTTAATCGAACGAAACATGTTTTTCATAAGCATTACACCTTTTCATGGTGCGTTTCTCATAATGTACTGCCATCTGTGCAGTTCAGTCGACTGCTATTATGAAATAAACATTCTGTTGAAAATTCACCAGTTGTAAGTGAATTTTACAGAATATGACGAGTTTGTTTAAACGGTGATCAGAGGTTCCATGATGTAAGGTATGTTTAATGAAGAAATGACTGCTCTGTTAACTGTACGTGATTATCGGCGGATTTATAAATGTGAAGTCGGTTACAATTCAGGCACTACAAACGTAAATCAACAGTATAATATAGAAAGACATAATTATATAATGTATACACACGATTAATATAAGACCCATGAACGTGCAAGCACACAAGTACTCACCACTTTCACAACCACCACACACAGTTGAGTTAGCTACAAGGATTCAACGTTTTTTTCGTTGTTCTGTTTAAAGTGAAGGAAGAGGAGACGCAACTATATTTTATGCACTACCGTTTTCAAGAAGTTAATCTGTGCAGATCTATTGTCGTTCATTCACTTTTCGACCATCTGGAGTGCTGTGATGTAGACGGTAAATATACTGTTAAACTATTAAGATCTCGGAGAGAGATCCACAGCGGGTGGTTCCAAACAGTGTGAAGTTGAGTACTCAGCGAGTTGCCCATCAGTATGTCAAGAGGGTTCATTCATAAGCGCTCTATAAACAATAGTGCTGAACGCTCCTACTCACGCTGAACCCGATCGCCTCCTTGATGATCAGATAAGTCTCTCTCTCTCTCTCTCTCTCTCTCTCTCTTTCTCCCTCTCACTTGGAAGAACCCATACGTGATGTATATACAGTATATATAAGAAAATTTTAAGAAATTTCTCTCTCTCTTCTGACATTTCAAGAGACGTGTTCATCTGACACCAGAACCAATTACGTTATCATGACACAACTGGCTCAATCTGCTTAGCGTCCGGTGTCAATGTCTGTACCAACAATGTTAAGTTTACTTGAAAAATTTTTGATGTTCGGTTAACGGTTAACAAATTTATTGACAGAGCTTGGAGGACAGTTTGCCTATTCTCAGTAATTCAGTCAGGTCTTCACACTGAGGGTGGTATCACTTCTCATTGCCACGCAGGACACAGGATCATACACAAAGAAATAGATCATATAATCGCGCGCGAGTGTGTGTGTGTGTGTGTGTGTGTGTGTGTGTGTGTGAGTATTTTTCTTAATATTTTGGTCATTATTATTATAGGTCGTTCGTTGTCGTCTGACACTTAACGTTCTCTACATGCTTCTCTTGTTCTCCTTCGTTTTCTCTTTCTCAATGTCTCTCTCCTTCTCTCAGTTTCTATGGTGTTTTCTCTTATACTACTACAGTTTCACACATAGATGTATCTGTGTTATATCTCAGCTTAGTGGATAAGATTACTTCCCCCCGCGTGTTTTATCAATGAGATACTTGACCATGACTCTTAATTGTCTTCCTCTGGTCGTCTCGCACACAAACACACATAGAAATCCAATAATCTAAGATAGACCAATTTATGAGAGGGGTGAGTGACGTTTATTATTTAGATTTTTTTAGATTGCCCCCGAGGGGGCTAGTTTATTGGGCACCCCCTTACATCCTGTGCAAGGTGAAGCGCAGAAGCGTTTACAGCGCCCAACTGGGAAGCATGCGGAGTTCATGCTTGCCTTTATGACTCGTGCATTAAGGGCGTAAAAGCCTGAAGGGTCATGGGTTTTGTCAGCAAGTTACATAAAGTGACAGAATGATGAGTGTGTGGGGGGGAAATTCCCGGTACAATTTATCTGTTTATGGCAAAGTGTGGCAGGTCCCTAATAATGTCAAGTGCCAGGCCTGTCGAGGGCGTACACACAACACACAAAAATGAGAGGTCGTTTATACACGTGTGAGCGAGTTCTTTTTTGAAGATTTTGTGTTTTTGTTTGTTAATTTAGGAGGATTTTGTATTTTTGTATGTGTAAGTGACTTGTGTGTTTTTCTTTGGCATTTTAGAAGTATTTTGTGCATGTGTGAGTGAAGTTGTATATGTTTTTGTTTGGTATTTTGGAAGGTTTTGGAGTTTTTGTGTACATGTACGTGTTTGTCTGTCCAGTTTGACATGTGATTTTGTAAATATCAACACCGCTTTTCAATGAAAGATTCTTAAACAGAGCACAAATAATTTGGAACAATAACAGCTGCAGATTACATAAACGATGAAGTTACAACAAGAGAAGAAAGTTATTTTGTTTTGTATTACTAATCTATGAATGAATCTATCAAGGTGCCAGCCTAATATCTGGGGGTTGACGATCACAATCCTCGGCTCCACTCTAAAAGTTTGAGCTTTTTTTTACCAATCCTTTAATGTTTTGTATCTCACTGGGCACCTAGTTTTAATTTCATTCATCCACCCCAGTCTCTGTCCTTCCCTGGCTCTCCTACCCTCAACTTTGCTCATTAATATTAATTATTATTCCCTCATCCGTAATTATATGACCAAAGTATCTCATTTTTTTCTTTTTCTGTACATTTCAAGTATTTCTCTTGAAGTTTTTGTTAATCTATGAATGCTTTCCTGTAAAAAAGACCCACCAGTCTTGAATAACTTAAATACAATGTCGTGCTTGTCATATACAGTCTAATTATATAGTCACAATTATACGATTTCGTTCGTAGAATTTCCGTAATTTAATTAGCAACCCTATCCAACATAAACACCTCAATGAAAACAAGCTTTTAACATCTTCCTTGGGCGATCCATGATTGAATCGACTTACTGTGTGCCATTGCTTAATGTATACCTGCACTGTCTATGTATACAATGAAGCAATGTGAACTTGTATGATGATTTTATGAAATGTATATCTGTGTCTTTCTTTTTATCTTATGCTGCTGCATTGTTTGGAAACTAACGGCTGCAAACACGCTATACAAGGTCAAGGTCAAAGCACTGACAAAGGCATCATGGTGGCCACCTCGCTCGTATGCAGCCATTTGTTTTCAACTTTTTTCGTTTGTTTGAAAGATCGATTGTATGTATAAGACTCGAGCGGACGCAGAGTGGACGCGTGGCCTACTCAACCAGCGGAAGTTTCAAAGGCGGGAGAATAATAGATACGACTGACAGAGATAGATACTAAGTGAAATCATCAAACAACTTCATTTTGGTTCAGTATGTACAGTACGTAAGCATGGCAGGTATAGCATATCCATAATGGTAAATATAAATAGCAACACAAACACGTACAAAATTCATGCTCTCAAAGTGTTAGTTACGTCATTTGTAACTGCCAGATTAATATGAACGTCGGGAATGTCAGCATGATGACAAATGTTAAAAAATAAACAGAAACAGGATAGCAAAGTCATCAACACTATTATTCTGTTTTATGACATGCGAACGAAAACTAACCTAACAATGATATGGTAGTTTTTACTCGGTTAGAATAGAATTTTTTCGTTTGTGTCACCTGAAAAGTAAACTGTTTCGCATATCCTGTTCGTGGTATTTACATTTACATTGGCCACTTGGAGCAGTAACAGACCCCCCTGGCTCGGATGTCCCGCCTGCCACCCCTACCAGAGTGTATGTTTACATATGTATTATACTTGCTCTGTTGTGGTTCGTTTTAGGAATACTTTATCTTTTGCAAGTAAAATAAACGCACATCTGTATACTTACAAAGGTACTTCCTCCTACACACCTGAATAAATAATTTTTTTTCCATCAGGACGAGAGAGAGCATCAGATTTTTTAGTTATCGCCAATTATCTGGGTTGGAAGAGTCGTGCGAATATACAGTCTGATTTGTTACTTGTGATTTGTTTATTATTCTAGAGATAAGATTATTGACAGTTCATCACAGCGTGGAGAGTTGTTCGTGAATTAGTACCCGCGAATGATTAGCTTAGAAGTAATAAATATATAAATTATTTCACAGTGGAGAATTGCTTGTTAATTAATACCCGTTAATTATTATTACTAGCTTAAAAATGGACAGTTGCTTGCTAATTAATATCAGTATATACTGATAGCGTCGTTGGCTAAATATCTAGTTGGATTTTTTTTTAGATTGGCCCGGAGGGGGCTAGTTTATTGGGCACCCCCTTACATCCTGTGCAAGGTGAAGCACAGAAGCGTTTACAGCGCCCATCTGGGAAACATGCAGAGTTCATGCTTGCCTCTATGACTCATGCATTAAGGGCGTAAAAGCCTGAAGGGTCATGGGTTTTGTCAGCAAGTTACATAAAGTGACAGAATGATGAGTGTGTGAGGGGAAAATTCCCGGTACAATTTATCTGTTTATGGCAAAGCGTGGCAGGTCCCTAATAATGTCAAGTGCCAGACCATAGCCATAGGCATTGACAATATTGAGGGACATACCTTTTAGTGTGATTGTGATGGCGTGTACGTCGGTAGTGTCGGCTTAAAGGGGGACGTCGAGAGGTTGGTAGGGGACGTCCTTCTTGGCGTAGATACGTAGTCCACTAGCATGTCCGCATGGTGGTCAATTGATATGGAGAACTGGGGTGGATGGGCCCCAGGTGCCTGCATACCGGTGGGGGACGGGGGGCCGGGGGTGGTGTCCTCGGGTCATTGAGCACGCGGTGGGTGGACGGGGGCAGCCGGGCACGGGGCAGGCTCGGTGAGAAGTATTCAAACACATTGTGTATTTGGTTCTGTACATGAGAACTGATATAGTTACTAAGTGCAAAAAAGTGGATACAATCTTAATATGTCGGCTATCTTGCCATTAGACATGCAGGCTCGGTGTGGACGCCAGCAGCGGTGCCAGGCGGCGGTGGAGTAGGCCGTGAGGGTCAATGTAGACAGGTATGATGGACAGCGATCTAGTTTACGCTCCCTCTGCGCAGTGACGTCACCTGAACTATAGCTGGCTGGCCCGCTCCCTCTCTCCCTATGACTAAATATATTGCTTTACCTGCATTTTTGTCAGGGCTTATACACTCTCCTAGGTTTTCATCAAACTCATCACTTAACTCTTTTTCTACTTACAGATTACAGATTGCCCACGAGGGGGCTAGTTTATTGGGCACCCCCTTACATCCTGTGCAAGGTGAAGCGCAGAAGCGTTTACAATGCCCATCTGGGAAGCATGCGGAGTTCATGCTTGCCTTTATGACTCGTGCATTAAGGGCGTAAAAGCCTGAAGGGTCATGGGTTTTGTCAGCAAGTTACATAAAGTGACAGAATGATGAGTGTGTGGGGGGAAAAATATCCTGTACAATTTATCTGTTTATGGCAAAGCGTGGCAGGTCCCTAATAATGTCAAGTGCCAGGCCTGTCACTAGGAGGAGGGATATCTGGTCTGGGAGGGAAGAGGTGCCACCCCTGTAGGGGGAGGTCATAGGGCAAATGACTTCATTATATTGATTGCCTCAGACAATGGCCGGGTCAGACTGGGGTCAACTTGTTAAGGACAAGGAGACGCAGGCAGGGTGGATCAGCTGACGTCATCACTTCCGCCTGCCTCGTACTTCACCTGCGCGCGGTCCGACCTCTCTACTTTGACCTTGGATTGACCTTGAATGGAAGTAAGGTGTAAGGAAAGAGATAACCGACTACTGTACGTCCGTACCGACACTGCTTATCGTAGTTAAAATATCAACTTACTACAGGGTAATATTATTCTAATATTCACATTTCTTGGCTGTTATTTCGTTGTTCTTTGGCTATTTGTTCGTTGTTTTTCATTGACTTTAAGCATTCTCTCGTTGTTCATCTTCTTTCGCATATATTTACCTTATGTTTTTTTTCGTGAGACGAACTTTCCCATGAAAAATGCTTTTCAAGGATTTTCTGATTTGCCATCGTCGACTCTTCTCTCCTTAAAGTTTAGAGAAACGTTGCCACTTCCGGTAGAGTCCCGGCGTGATTTCGACATTATTTTGTAGATACACGGCGCCTCTACCTTCAGTATAATCTAATTCTAAAGGATAATGACGTTACCATCTTGTAATTGAGACAAGGGAACACATCATTTTTCTGTGTAGTCTTCACTTTCAACACCATCTTGTGATTATGATAGTGGACGCCACCTTTTTCTCTTAGAGTCTTAGAGTCTAAAGGTAATTTCGTCACCAGTTTATAATGATAAGACACAACACATCAGGTTTCAGCGAAGTTGACGGATAATTTCGTCTCTAATATCTTATGCGAGTTGTTTTATTTATTTTCATTTACGAACAGAAAAAAAAAGCTGTGACAGTTTGGAGACCTTGGTCCCATGTTGGTGTACTGATGGATCTTCTAGTGGGTATTACCGACGTTACGTGAATGTTACAACGAAAGAGAGTTTGGTAAGACGTTCACAAAATAGGCTTCTAAATACGTAGTCACAATATAGTCTTGGAAGTACAATACCTTTTTTTTAAATGCTTTGAAATATAATCTGTACACATAGCAAGTTTAGTCGAAAACACTGAGCTCATTAGATTTGAACACACGTAATAATATCAGTTTGAGAATTATGTACCGATATAAATAAATAAACCAAGCTTGGTCGTATATATTAACAAAACAGATTTGGACCATTTGATTTAAATATGAATAGCAATAAATTTGGCCGTGCGTGTATGAATCTATGGTCAGACCAGTGATTCGTACGTCAATACAGTAGTCAGTTACCCCTAAATGGTGACCGGAAAACGTAATTATCTTGAACCGAGGAATTTATCATTAACAACTTATTCGTCATGTTGCGACAGTGTAATCGCTTTTTTCTAGTTCCCTCCGCTTCATCATCCTTCTCCCTATCCTCATCACCTTATCTTTGCAGCTTTGTTTAGGTAACAGGTTAGATGAGTCTTGGTTCGAAGAGGCTCCAACTTAACCAAACTTAATCAAATCCTTAAGAAGGGTACCTAGTCCCAATGGGGGTTCGTCACAATGATTACGTTGGAGCCTACGGTATTATGATTGGGACCTATTATGACTGGGGCCTATTGTGATTGGAGCCTGTTGTGATTGAAGCCTTCTGTGATGGGAGTTTATTGTGATTGGAGCTTATTGAAATTAGATATTATTGTGATTGGGGCTTCATAAGACTGGGACCTAATATGAATGGGTCTTATGACTGGGGCCTCTTATGATTGGGCCTTATTGAGACTGGGTTCTCTTTTGAGTGGGCCTTATTAAGAATGGGGTCTCTTTTAACTGGTTCTTATTATGACAGGGACCTCATATGACTGGGCCTTATTATGACTGGGGTCTATTATGACTGGGCCTTACTATGACTGGGGCCTCTTATGAATGAGCCTTATTATGACTGAGGCCTTGACTGGGCCCTTATCAAGACTGGGGTCTGCTCAAGACTGGGCTTTATGACTGACTGGGGCCTCTTATGACTTGGCCGTATTTTGACTGTGGCCTTTTATAGCTGGAGCCTCTTAAGACTGGGGCCTCTTATGACTGGTGCATCTTATGACTAGGTGCCTGTAACAGATAGGTTTATTTGAAATGTTACCTATAAAAGGAAGCATCAATAGGAATTTGTAAGGTGATTATAATAAATATATGTATTTTCCTATCCCTGTGCCTACTTGGTGATGAATGGGTGAATCTTATTAACTTGAGCCATGACACACAGATGGCCACCAAAATTGCATGGATGATCTGCAGTAACCAGGTGCAGTCTTGATATAAGCATGGCTGCAATAGACTACAAAACATGCCCATATTTTGATGGCTGCCAACTGAAATTGGTACAAAGTCTGAAGTTGTGCTTAACCATTCAAACTGCACTGTGAGAGGGGGACAGATTCTTCATATTAAATTCATGCTGTACAGTACTTATTATTGTACGTACAGTACACAATATAGCTACATATGTCAAAATCATAAGTACTGTACAGGAATAGGATAATGAAACTGAATATCAATTTTTTTGTATTTTATTTTATATATTGTATTCCAATGTTTTATATTAAACAGGAAAAACAACACTACACTCTAATTAGTGCTTGTGTTGTCACCATGAATCCAAGGAGAAAGCAATGTATGAAACTGGACAATATCCACAAAGTCATCAAATGACCTTACTATGAAAATCTGCTTTAACTATAGAAGAAAATTTCCATTGTTCTTAAATTTCATGAATAAAGTCTAAAACAAAACTTATTATTTCTTCACATATAAATATAAACTAAAAGCTCTTGCATATATAACTAAAACTTCCTCAGCTTCACTTTGTGATTTCCAACAATACCAAACCAGACTATTAAGAGGCCAGCAATTTTAACGTAACCAACAAATCCTAAAATTTTTCCATAAAATTCAAGATTCATAAAAAAAAATTATACACTCTACTGTACAGCAAATCCCATCCAATCCAGAGATTTTTGGGATTCACCAAACTGTCCAATGAATTGTAATACATAATATAGTATAGCCCCTTTTACTGTTCGAAGCTGTAAAATACCTCGGTACCTAAAATTATACGTACTTTTGTTGTTAAAAGTATTTTTACGAAGAAATTATACCATTAAATATAAAGATTTTCAAGCTTCAAGTACACTGTAAATTGCATTAAATATACTGAGTAATGTTTGTTAAAGAGAGAAAATGGTGAAAGTAATGTTTATAACCATCCAAAGTAACACTAAGCTCAAGTACAGAAAGTCGCTCAAGTACAGAAAGTCAAAAGTAATCATCCACTCCACCACCTAACCCCTGTGCCTGGATGGGTCTTTCTACACAGTAAAGCTAGGATTCCATTCGTACATTAGCAGTTGCATTAGCACCAAAAATAGATCACACTGAAATGTTAACGGTTACGTTTGCATTATGCATTTGTAGTACATGCCAATCACCTCCTGTAGCGATTGAAAGTGCAAACGCTCTGCAAATGCGCGAGTGGAATCCTAGCTTAAGTCACGTGGGGTGGAGAGGGGAATGGTTGACTTGGAGGAGGAGTGTGGTATGCAATGGAAGTTGCTCCCAGGGGCGAGAGAGGGGATTGAAGAAAGCAGAGCAATTCATGAAAGGAGGAAGGAAGAGATGGATGGATGTAACTTTTTCCCCCACTATTCTGCTTTATCTTAGGTTTATATGCTTGAAAGAGTAGTAGATGAGACCCCTTATTATAATTTGCCATCCATTTCCTTATTTAATTTTTTTTACGTCCAGGTTTTAAAATACGGTAATTAGATATTTATAATAATGTTGATAACAAGAGAAACATTGAATACAAGGGTGGAAATCATTTATTTTTTAATATTTACCAATGCAGGTTATACTAAATCTCAATAGCCCATCCAATGTCCTCCTCGCCTATCAGTTAGGGTCTCCCTGGCCTAAAATTATATCACTTATATGAATTAAGTGTTCAAATAATTTGGGCTACATTACACACTTGAAATTAGACATTTTAATATATGAAATGCCAGCAAACCATAAAACATACTCATGGCGCCCAGTTATTTAAGTTCTCAGACTCCTCCCAGCCGGTTAACCAACGTCACAGTGACCCCAACCTCCCTTGCAATTTTTGACACGTTGCAGCCTGCCACGTGCAAACAGATAATTTGCCCGAGACTCGCCAATTGACGTTCCTTATTGTCCAACCTGAGTATGGTGTGATGCAGTGGCCAAACACCATTGCCATTACCACCTCATCACCAAACACAAGCAATGATTTTCACAACTCTAATAAAAGGGTGGACTAATCAAATTATATCAAAGCATTCACTCTTAATTTGTTTATCAATAACGGTAGTGGCGAAAGGCGGAAGTGATCAAGTAGTACAGTGTAATTCATTCTTAATTTGTTCTCCCATTAATATATATATATATATATATATATATATTTTTTTTTTTCTTTTCAAGAATGGTAGAGATCAAGTAATAACCCCGTTTCGTGGTACCGGTGGTGAGCAAGCCACGCCCACTCCTCTCTTTTGTTGTCATATCATGGGCTTTCCTTCATGGAAGCCAGATGCCTATCAACCCTAATGACACATTACCCACCAAAAGCTCACTCACATTCCTCCCCAGAATATCAAGTAAAGGCATTGATAATTAAAGGAAAGTTACATCCATATAACACCTCCCCGGACACTCGCCCTCCTGCTTGGTTGGTTGTTTGGGCTTTAGGTCTATCAACTGACAGGGTCATCAAGGTTGTCAATGTCAAGCTACATCCACCAGCCTTAACACCTTCTTCAGGCTTTAAATAATTCCAAGACCACATACACTCTCACTATGTATGTGGTCCTTGACATGCGCCTTCCTACCTTACCCAGGCCCGCCACTACTAGGTCTCCCATCATTAATACCTCCCTCACCCCCTTGTGACCTGTCCTGTAAAAAGGCCTTGAGCTCACTGGTATGGTAGGAGGAGGGACGGATGATTACTTTATACTGCGACCCAATAAATTTTTTTTCATCACAAAAAAATATTCTATACTTACGATTATGTCAATTACTTTTTTAATGTGTAATAATGAGTGACAAAACAACAGTGTGTATAATTTATGAAAAACAGCATCCAAATATATAATGGTCAAGAAACTGAGCACTTGTGCAGGTAGATGACACTGAGAAGTACAAATCAATTTTGCATCAAGGTAAGAATTTCTTCTGTAGATATCACTCAAAATTGACATTCTAATCAAGCAATACAATATCCCAAGTGATCTTTTCTGCCTACACTGCCTTCACTGGGGTATATTTTGGCTTTATTTAAAAGTAGAACCACATCCAACAGGCCACTAAGTTGTTTACTGCTAATTTTATATCACACTGCATTCTTAATCAGTAAGGTTTAGGTAATATTTCAGGTAAAACCAATAATCACTTAGGATTTCAAAAGAATTTAAGATTAATATTTTGGCAGGAACATAACCCCATTTTCCATAGATACTACCGATTAATCAGCGAAGTCTGTTTGAACCTAAACCAGCGGATTAGGCGAGAGTTGGTTTAACATTACGTACATAAAAATCAAACTGGTCTTAAAATTATAAACACTGTAGTTTTCTCCCAAAATATAAAGGAGAAAGGAACTTGTGCACCAGGATATCAATATGTTTTACATCCGAGGTGTAAAATAATATGTAAGATACAGTAATAATATGTAAGATACAGTAATAATATGTAAGATACAGTGTCTGAATTAACTTATCAATGTTTGTAGTCTAGACTGTAAATATTATTATTTTATTTTTTTAGGTGCACCAACATGATTATTCTTAGTTGTCATGGAGGACATATATTTGTTTTCATTTGTTGTCTAGTTATGTAGTATTCAATCACCATTCACTTCTGGTTCTCAATTACCCAGAACTGAATCTTATTGGAAAAGAAAAGGATGGCTGTGTGTACAAAAAATATATATATATTCCTTTCAAGGCAAACCAAACTTGCTCCCTTTATGCTTAGTTACACGTAAACTAATGATAAAACACCCTATTAAAGGATCTGATTTCTTATCAGTCTTTCAGGCCCTTCCCTGCTACACTATAGGTATCAGAAACATGACAAAATAACTACCACAAGTCTCCAGGTCATAAGTCTCAACGCTTTGATTTCTTCTTCTGCTTTCTCCTTTGCTCTTCTTCGTCTTCTTCATAACTTGGAGAGTACAGAGGAGAGGTTGGACTGTAGCCTGGAGTGGTCGGGCTGTAGGTTGGACTTGTTGGACTATATTTGGGACTACTTGGGCTGTAGGTCGGTGAAGTTGGGGAATATTTGGGGCTAGATGGGCTATACTGGGGACTGGAAGGACTATATGTCGGTGACGTGGGAGAATATTTGGGTGATGTTGGTGAGTAGTTGGGTGATGTTGGGGAATATTTTGGGGAGGATGGGGAGTATGATGGAGAAGTGGGTGAGTAAGTTGGACTTGTGGGTGAATACTTGGGTGAGCTGGGGGAATATGAGGGTGACCCAGGCGAGTAGGTGGGGCTGGTTGGGGAATAGTTGGGACTTGTTGGTGAGTACTTGGGTGAAGATGGGGAATAAGATGGTGAAGCAGGAGAGTATTGAGGAGAGCTGGGGGAATAGGACGGACTGGTTGGGGAGTAGGACGGACTGGTTGGGGAGTAACCTGGAGATGATGGGGAATAGTTGGGAGCATAACTTGGAGAGGTAGGGGAGTAGGATGGTGATGTTGGGGAGTAAGATGGAGATGTGGGAGAGTAGGAGGGACTGGTAGGGGAGTAGGAGGGAGAAGTGGGGCTGTAGCTTGGGGAAGTAGGTGAATATGACGGACTTGTTGGGGAATAAGATGGGGAAGTAGGGGAATAAGAGGGGGAGGTGGGAGAATAGGATGGTGAAGTTGGAGAATATGAAGGTGAGGTTGGAGAGTAGGATGGTGAGGTAGGGGAGTAAGAGGGAGAGGTGGGACTATATGATGGTGATGTTGGTGAGTATGATGGGCTGGTTGGGGAGTACTGTGGCGAGGTTGGGGAGTACTGAGGGCTAGTTGGACTGTAAGTGGGTGATGTTGGAGAATAACCTGGCGAGGCCGGAGTCATGCTGGGAGACGTAGGCTGATATGCTGGTGATGATGGCGAGTACGAGGGAGAGAAAGCATTGGCTGGACTTGGGAAGTATGGACTCATGCAGCTTGGAGATCCTGGGCTGCCAGGTTGTGGAGACCAAGCTGGAGAATAACCAGGTGACAGTCCTGTAGTTTCACTGGCTGCAGCTGGAGAGAAGGCTGGTCCACCTGGTGTCATACCACTTCCTACACCAGGAGTCCATGCACCATAAGGTGACATTGATGGTGTAGCTCCTGAAGCCCAAGGAGTCTGCGCAGGTGTCATGCCCGATGATGGAGATGCAGCTCCAAAGATACCACCACCCATCATCATTCCCGTTCCAGGCATGGGAATTTCCATACCCAACTTACACTTTGCATCATCCAATACCAAGTCAAATGATCCAGAGCCAATCTTGGGAAGCTGTCCTAACATGATGTTTTCAGACACACCTCGAATTGGGTCCACTTCAGCACAGGATGCAGCTTCCATCAACACATCCACAGACTCTTCAAAGGAACATTTCATAAGTGCACCAGTATCCTGCCTGTTGATACCATGACGTGTGATAGCCATCAAGTGACCCTTACTGGTCATTACGTCACAAAGCAAGGCAAGATGGCGGTAGTTTACATAGAGACCATAGAACATCAGCACAGCGTTCATTTCCTTCTCAATACATTTTCGTACAGCTTCAATTCCAAGAACTTCAAACACCTCCAAGATGTCATTAGAGGATGTCCTAACAGGGTCAACATCTCGCTCTGAAAGTACTTTCATAAGGGCAGTACCATCAGTCTCAAGCAGCCACTCTGCAATAGCCTTAAACTCTCCTTGGTCATTGACAATGATGCGTTTCTTCTCATCAGTTTGGGGCAAATGCATGTATACTTTAGTGATGGCCTCAATGCCCTGTAGTGTTAAGTCATTCAGCATGTTTGCCTCAATGCACCTCAAGAAGGTATCATCCTCCATCTTATCCACCTGAAAAAATAAAAAATACATTTTATGAAATACATATATAACTATTGAAAGCCACCACCCTTGATGTTATTCAACACCTTTGAAGGGTAGCTCCCTTTAGATGGAAAAGGTTACCTAGATCTGTGGCTCTGACAAACTGAAAAACCATTTAATGTACTGCACAGTATTCAAAATAAGAAGGGCACAGAAAACCTACTTAAAAAGTGTGCAGTACCATCTCCATCACCAATTTTTGTGTTACATTCACAATACAGACTCCCAGAATTATGAATGCATGACTTACAATCACCTGTACCTTTGAACTTCATCCCAATACTGTAAAATATTGTTTAACATCATTATATTTACAGTACAGTATTTACATTATTTGTTATGTATGGAATATTATCATTGTTTTGTATGGACAGGGTTGTTTTAACCTAACCTAACCTGCAGAATTAAAACTATTCTGACTTACAAACAGGGTCTAGGAGCATAACCCATTTGTAACTCGAGGACTGCCTGTAGATACCAGAAGAGGTTTTAGATGCTAAGATACATTTAGTAAAGAGCTTAAGGTTGAAGATGTAGAAACATAAGATTGTTCCATATTATCATAATGAAGGTGGTACATAGATTTTCTCTGAAATAAATCAGTGTGTGAAATTCTGTGATGTTGCTGTGTGTAGATCATATTGTAAGGGTGTTAAAAACTGGATATATTGGAACACAATCAAAAGTAAATAAATTAGGAAGATTCAGTTGAGAGAGAGAAGTGCACCAAGAGCAAAACTGCCCATAGAGTCTCTCCTCGACTTACGACCTGGTCGTCGGGACGGAAACACGTCTTAAGTCGAGGAGAGACGGTAATTGTAAGTGACCAACATAAGTCAAGCAGTGGAGCTGAAGTATATCAACTGAACTGAACTAGGATCAAGAAAATCTGAGGGGGATAATTTGTAAAGGGAATGTTTGATAAAGACAAACTAGAGAGTCATCATCATTGTTTATCTTTACTTAAGAATTATAATTCAGAAAATATGGGATAATCTAATGTTCACTGTGTAACTAAACCTAGATCAAGGATGCCATCCTCTAAAACAGCACTAAACAATTTTTTTTATGTTCCCTTGGATAATTATATTACAGTGATATCTCTGTTAGCAGGAACAATTGGTGGGAATGAGTGACTTCCAGTTAATGAGACGATTCTTTCAGAGCCGGAAAAAATCCCCCAGCCCCGTAATTTTCCGGGTAACAGAAAATTTGTCTAGGAAGTTCCATTAGTTGCCCATTACATCACCTCTTGAACCCAGAAAAAACTCCCCCATCCCCGGAATTTTCCTGAAAATTCCGGCTCTGAGAAAGATTTTCCGGAAAAATTTCAATTCCGGCTATCAGAGTTCCGGGTTTGAGGGATTCCCGCTAACGGAGATACAGTATTACTGTAACTACTTGGTACTTACATTTTTTTTGTAACAATGATTTTGCCCTTAGCACCAAGAAAGCCTGTTATCTTGTTTATACAGTACAGGTGCATATATTTAAAGAAAGTACTAAATTTGGATTACAGAATTAAAAAGAAATGCATAGTGATCCATGGTACATAAAAAGGAATACCTTGCAATTGATATTTTAACACCAACAAATAAAGAGCATGGGTGTGTTTGTGTGACGTGACCATGTGTGTGGCCTTGGCATGTCCCCAGGTTAGAGCGTACCTGTAGTTACAAGCCCCGAGCTCTGCCCCCAACCATGGCAAGCCGTTTTTGTTATTTTTCAACTCGTAATTTCAAGTAGTTGTATGAAATTATATTTAATGTTTACTCTGTTACATGCACATACAATATTTTATACAGAATGTGGAAAAAAAACAAACCTAAAAGAATAAAAATTTCTTATGACCGTGGGAGTTAGCGCACAGATCATGGGAGGTGTGTACTGCATTGGGTATCTCAGCCTCCCCCCACCAGGCTAAGCAAGCTATGAGTTGCAATACGTATTGTTTTTCTCCAACTTGTAATTTTGGGTAGATACATGTATTAATTTTATTTTTTCATGTGTACACAATCATTCATACAGTATGTGTAAAATAAATAAAGAATAAAAATAAAAATAAATAAATATAAGAAATGATTATAATAAGGTCAAAAATATAAATGGAATAAAAATTTCTTACATGCACGGAGAGTTAGCACGCGGATCATGGGAGGAGGGAGGAGTGTAAGGGATTTCAGTCGCTCCAGTCTCCCGCGTATAGCGAAACTATTGCCAACTGACAATGAATCATTTTTCTTTTCTTTTATTTATTAGTACAGTGACCCCTCGTTTAACGAACGCCTCGGTTAACGAAATTTCGGTTAACGAACCGCCTTCCATAAGGATTTTCAATTCGGTTAACGAACAAAAATTCGGTTAACGAATTTCTTACGAACCGACCTCAACATGTTTTCGCTTGCACTGACCGGGCAACCAGCTTTAGTATCAGTCCGCCAATACATTAATCGGTTCTAGGGCGTAAATTCCTTACTATTTTAGTAAATATCAAGAAGTTTATACTATTCAATAATTTTAAAAGTTTAACATTCAATTTTTTAGTCATTTTAACAATTATTGAACATAATTGAAGGTAAAGTGACTAGTTTAATGCGCAGCATCCAGCCTCTTAACACAGCAAACAGGCGTTAGTCACTCTCTGTTTTCACTGGAGGTAACATCTTGCTTGAGACTCTCTTCAACTAAATGCTTTTTTTCTGTGTTTCCAAGCAAATTATTGGTCATTTTGAAATATATTTTACATATTGACAATATATAATGCAGTGCAGTGTTGATTTAAAGAAAATAATCTTGAATTACACCAAGAGAACTAAAATTTTATGGGTGAAATGGTGCCATGGGGTGACTTCTTCCACCCCAATGCCTTCTTCTTCCTTCTCCTCCACCCCCATTCTAATTCCCATCATCATCATCATCATCCAGGAGCCTTCTACATACACACCTCAAAGTAAGTGAACTTTTCTACCATTTTTGTTTAATTTAGGAAATTTTCGGTGAGCTGGAACCAATTACCAAAAAACCCATTGAAACAATGGTTTCGGTTAACGAACTTTTCGGTTAACGAACGACCTTCTGGAACGGATTGAGTTCGTTAAACGAGGGGTTACTGTATTATTTTTTATTTATTCTCCACATTTACTGGTACTACAGTACTCATGCGACTCTAGTCCCTAATAGCCTTGGATAATGAGGAAGTAGATGTGTAGTGGAGATGATGTGGATGTGTAGTGGAGATGACATGGATGTGTAATGAACTTTTAGGAATGCATCCCTTGCAATAACTGGGGTATTCCTGCACTGTACAGTATATATAAAAAGTGAGATCTTTTCTAAATTCTTTTAGTAACTGAATGTTAAGTAGATGAGGGATTGTGGCATAAACAGTAATTAAGACATGGCCAAGGTAATGGTATAAGTATTGTTGGTACAGTACCGGTACCAATAAAAAAAGTCTTCTGGCACTACACTTTGAACAGTACTACTGCCATAATTAATGTGATAAAAAGTAATGAAATACATTTACAGTGTGCAGTAGTATATTTGAGGAGTAAGAAAGTTAAATGACACTATGAGTAAGAAAATTAAAAGACAATACTGTACTATAATTTAATAATTATAAAACATTAATAGATATGGGGAAGCAACTCAAATGTTTAGAGACATTTTATGTGTGACCTTGATCCTAAACTTAGAAAATAGCACACAAAACAGAAAGAACGTGCTGAACTAACCTGTTCCTCAGCATCATCGGCCAGCTTGTCATCACCAACAATAATACGGATCCGAAGGACAAGTTTCTCAGCATTGTCGTCATTGAAGATGCAATTCAAGTCATCTCCAAAACCTGAGTTGATCTTTTGGGATATCTGTTCCATAGTTAGCTTCTTATCTGCATGATAAAATATATTTGATACAGGTTACATGTATTACAATATTCTACTTTATCGAACTTCTCAAAATTTTATTATTGGATTTAATTTCAGACAATATTTACTATTGAATACATAAAATTCCTAACTTTAATGTGCACTCATAACAAAAGCTGCCTACTTTCTCTTTTCAGGTTATATACAACATTAGTGTTCATTACAGACCTGTCATCTTTTTGCGGTCAAGTTCAATACGAAGAAGCCAGGGAGAAATCCTGGATACATCAAAGTCAGGCATTTCATAGTAAACATTGACAAACTCCTGGTCCTCAGTAATGCAAGTGTTCTGTGGGTCTGGATCATAGTAGATGGCAGTATTGGAAGTTACCTGTAAAAACCAAGTTGACATTACATAATTCTACCTTTTAATAATCAACAGATTTCATTAATACAGTACAGTGCATAGGTGTACCATATCTACAGTATATATACCATAACTTGTGACAATGGTGTATAAAAAATAAAACTTAACGCTGGAGCATCTTCATTTGGACGACAGAATTATTGCACCAAAACTTCCAAAAACCCAATCCCGACACAAACAATGAACACCAGTAGCTACTTATCACCGAGTCCTTAACAGTTCAAGAATTTACTGAATCTGCCTCCTAAAAAAATACCTGTTTCAAAACCTGTATATTTAGGATATGAGAAATGTATAAAACAGCTCCCCATCAGTCTTATTATTAGTAATATTTCCTGTACACCCTCTCTTCTCACAAAAAAACCCAGTAATTGTATTTTCACTTTCCTTTCACACACAACTTATCTTTTGTACCAGCAGATTGAAAACTGAGTAAACTTGCAATTGTTAATACAGTAGTACCTCTATACACTGGACTTCAAAACACCTGAATTTGCTTTCTTCGGACTTTCGGATGTGCTTGGGCCACTCCTCTATTCACCAAAAATGAAAAGTCTGTAAAATCCAGCATCGGTTTGTGTTCGTACATATAGTTGAATGTCTGTTTGTGGGTGTTGTGCTGCATGCTGCATGTGCCTCAGTCAAGTCTTGCCTTCATATGCATCATATCAGTCTGCCGCACCTCGTTATCTACACTCATTTACGTGAACTTTTTTTTACATAAAGTAGGCATTGTCTTTAACGGGGATACTTGAGGGTTTTAAGTACTGGGTAAGATTGTGTAGAGCATAAACTTTAAGAAATTAGAACAGAAGCCACGAATAAAAGTTTACTGTAGACACTTTTTCGTTAGCCGTAAATATTTTCGTTCGTGCCCAAGGTCAAATTGTAATGGGGGGTTTGTCCCTGGGAGATGAGATGCATAGTTAAGAGTCGAGTGAGATGCATAATTCAGACCCTCTTGAATCTTGGAGAACTCCCCCCGGTAGTACTGTATCCCGAAACATTACAGTATTACCTCTCTATACCAAAATAATTGGTGAGCAGCCAGATCGGTATAGGAAGGTTTTCGGTATAAAACAGATCCGAAAAATTCATTCAATACCGAAATTTGTTCGGTATACAGTTTATGAAAAAAGTTCGGTATTTTTAGTCCAGATAAACTGTCACAATATCAGACCTTTTTTTTTTGTAAATATAAGTTATAGTTTGGTAACAAAAGATAAAACATCATACAGCATCTGTATGAGTTAAGGTAAATAGTTTATGTAAATTTCTGTAATATCCTATATATGAGAATGAGTGCCAGTCTGTCTTAAGTTTGAAAAATAATAAAATTAACAAAGAAAACTAAGGGAATCCATCAAGACAGCATTACCATTTTTGTCATTTTATGAATTAAAACAACAAATCAAGGTGAGAGCACTGTCAAATTTCCCACAAAAGACTTCTTGGCAAAGAAATATTCATCAATTTAATCCCTCCACTGTAATGAACATGTTTCTCACATGCTCTACTCATCTCAATAGCCCATAAGCCTTTTCAATCAAACAATGGATATCAAAACCAATGCAAATTCTTTCCACAAGATGTTTATACCTACAAAACTTCAACAAAGTATCAGCACTACAGTTGACAATATCAGTAGAAATAATCTTAAACAGAAACCTTTATTAATATTATTGGACAGACAGTAACTGTATCCCCGCCATCTTAACCAAAAACTAATTCCCTAAACATTCTTTTAGGATGAGTTCCTACTCATGTCTTTCAACAAATAATCTTAAGGATTGTTCTCACCTTACGCAAGGTAGTGTGTTCCAGGCGACACAGGACGTTCTTTGCCTTCTCAGCATCCCTGGCTGAAGCTCCAACGAGGAATACTGTGAGGGAGGGAGCCTTGGGTTTCTTACTGATGTTGATGATTTCCTTGAGCCTTGGCACACCCAGTGTTACATTTTTGGATGATACACCAGCAAAATGGAAAGTGTTCAGTGTCATCTGGGTAGCAGGTTCACCAAGTGACTGGGCAGCAAGAGCACCCACCATTTCTCCAGGAGCAGCCTGATAAATAAAAATATTGTGATTTAGTCAAACTGTTGTGAAATGGTCTGTCTCAAGAGAAACCTAATATACATTGCTTGTACTTGTGTTCATGAATATGCAATACAATAGTCATCTCAATATTTACAACAAACTCTTTCAAGCTTCACCAGTCAGTTAATAATGTATCATCTTATAATATGAAACAGTGCAGATTAAAAGTCAATTATGATTAAAATATACACCGTAAACAGAATGCATCAGTATTGCAGAACTTGCAAGAGCATGAGCTATATAGTATGTAATTTGAGTGTAAGCTAATACATAGCTACCAGTATATTGTATTGACCCAGTAAAACAATATATAATGGACAACTCCTACAACTATACTGTACAGACACTAATACTCACAATTGCTTGATGGAATCTGGTTTCAATTTCACCAACAAGCCAGTTGAAGGATTCACTGGTAAGTTTATACTCCTCAGCTACTTTCTTGGTGCACAAAGTTGACCTGACTAAGCACTGGAAACAGAATGTAGCATTCTCGTTAGCCTGTAAGCTGATTCGATCATCACCCGATACAATGGTACACTTGTTTAACATTTCTCTTACACCATCCACTACTCTGACTGGTGATAAATCTGTTGGTGTCCTCTTGTTAATGTGGAAGATCTTCTGCACATTCCAGATCATGCGCTCCAAGTTGCATGGAAGTACCACCTGTAGAGATTTCATAATGTTATGTTATAGGTCAGCTACCAAATCCTTTTGAATTAATACAATAATCAGTATTTTACATGTTCATATGACAAACAAGTCAAAGGTTGAGATACATAAGTAAAACATATAAACTAACCTTGGTGTCACCCTTGGGGAAAACTGATCGCAATCCAAGCCTGTCTTCTTGAAGTTTCTGCCATTCACCTTCAAGGATGCTAATTGCCTCCGGCGAT
Organism: Homarus americanus; assembly: GCF_018991925.1. Lineage (NCBI taxonomy): Eukaryota > Metazoa > Arthropoda > Malacostraca > Decapoda > Nephropidae > Homarus > Homarus americanus. The sequence goes on from NW_024713129.1 coordinate 21,977,575, forward strand.
CCAATCAATTCACGAACAACATCTTCATTAAACAATCTGCGAAGGTATCTCTCGTTGGTAACATCAAACCTGTACTTGTCTTCAAACCTGCGATTTGACAGTTTGACGGTTGGCATCTTCTGGAACTCTACGTACTCTCCAGCCAAGCCGTCTTCACCATACCTGAGCTGAATCACTTGACTCACACTGTTTCTCACAGTACCATCATAGTTTACCATTACGCTCTCCATAGCCTTGATCAGACGTCGCTGGATGTATCCTGTTTCTGCAGTCTTCACAGCAGTATCAATAAGACCCTCACGACCACCCATAGCATGGAAATAAAACTCGGAAGGAGTCAGGCCGGCAAGGTATGAATTCTCCACGAAGCCTCTGGACTCGGGACCATAATCATCCTTGATGAAGTGAGGAAGAGTTCTCTTTCGGAACCCAAATGGAATCCTTTTACCTTCAACGTTCTGTTGACCCACACAAGCAATAACCTGAGAAATATTAATATTGGATCCCTTTGAACCTGACACCACCATAGCCTTTAGGTTATTGTATTCTGTCAATGACTTCTTGGCAGAACCACCAGTCTTGTCTCGAGCATCGTTGAGAATACGATTTACTTGATTCTCGAAAGTCTGCCTCAGTGTGTTACCAGGAGTAGGTTCAAGTTCATCGTTGTGAGCTTTGTGGATCACTTCTATCACATCTTCCTTGGCTTTGCGAATGGTATCCTGAATAACTCGGTATGTTGCAGGATCGGAAATGGTATCTCCAATTCCAATACTCATACCTTCCAGGAGCAACCAGTTATTAACGACAGTCTGAATGTTACCATAGAATCTACCAGCAATTTCTTGACCCAATTCCATCCATGCAACGTGCAACATGGATCCTGATGAAGCACCAAGGGTCTTTTTGCACAAAATACCCATGACCAGTTCTCCGTGTTCCACCAAGACCTGAAAAATTTTAATCAATATAAATAAAATTAAAATAAAATGAAAATGTTCATGAATGAGGCATCTGTAAGTATGAAGGAACCTATTGAATGCACTTCAATCAATGTACAAGTACCAAACGAAGTGCAATGACTAGGATATTGGGAAGAAATTTTATACATTCATTACAGAAACAAGAGGCTTAAGTCTCTAAAAAGTCAATCCAAAAGCACCAAATATTATCTCCCAAGATACTATTCTAGTATGTTTCATACCATTTGTTAGTTACTTTATATATGTTGCCCACCATGAGACAGGATCCTTGCTTGGATATCTAAAAATAATAACAGCAATTCTCACAATTTAGGAAGCGATAGGATATTTCAGACCCTTGAATCTCTTTCCGCTGCCCACTGAATCATATATTTGCTTTAACTGCAACATAAATGATGCAATTGTCTTGTCCCTGAAGTTCTTAAGGTATTTCAATATTGTGCCTAACAGGAAAATCTATAAAGCTCCTTTTGTGCGGTAGTTAAACATGGATGGATAGATAAAGTTGAATCCTATATTCCCCTACTAAATAAAGATAAAATTTTCAATTAATAAACAAGAGGAAAAAGTAGCATTGCCATTTTCAACATTTGACCTTCAACTGTGGCCATAACTTTTGACAGACTTAAATTTAATGTTTTACACTTCCTCCGATGATAGTACATGCTCCTAAATAGTTTATCAATACATCTGTGGTGATACAAGGAGTTTAGGGACACCCAGACAGATGAAAACCCATATCTCAAGATGTTCATCTTCAATATATATGTATACTGTACACGTTAATAATGTACCTTGGTGTCGCCGGGAGATATCCACTTGTAAGGCCCGTCATCTTCATCATCAGGGTGGGTGGAATGTGTCTTGACCAGGTTAAGGTTACCAGGGATGATGAGAGAGAACAGCTGTTTCCCTGTCCACAGTGGTTTGGGTTTAAGAATGGCTGGCTGGGGCATACGTCCATCCCAGATAGGCAAGAACATCAACAGGTTCATCATCTCGGACTACAAAGAATACAAAGTCCTGAATAATTACTTCAGTATCTAGCATTAACATTTATAGTGGTACTGATCATAAAAAAATTATACAGTATACAAATTATAAGAGACAATAATAACAGTGGAGAATCAATTTTCATCAAGCTTATAATGAAAGGCAGCTGTAAAAAAAAAAGTAATGCAGATGAAGGACTGTTGCTCTAGTCTTATCAATCTACTAATTCATGTGGCAACTGTACTGTAATTATGGTATTCTACAATTAAAAGGTATGTATGTAGCACCTTCTCAAGGAATACATCTCGCTTGGTCATCTTCCTAACAGCAGTTAGGGTGTCTTGTACAATACCCATAACTGGTTTGTTGGCCTGTGGGGTGATGATCATACGAGGAGTCACGTGCAAGTTCTCAATTTCAGCTCTAGTCTCCATACTCTGGGGTACATGGAGATTCATTTCATCTCCATCAAAATCAGCATTGTAGGGTGATGTTACAGACAAGTTCATTCGGAAGGTTGACCATGGCAAAACCTGGAATACAGATACTCATGAAAGCATATTAAAAAATATGACTTATGTAATCTGTTTCTTACTGAAAATCAACATAGTTATCTTGCTCCCAGGAGTCTACAAATCCAGATCATCCGTATATTAATGTTCATCATTTTTCCAGTCATCACATACTAAATCTGCTAAAAAGGGTTGCAAACATTATAAAAGTATAAATATTTTCTTTGAATATAGTGTAGGTTCACCTTTCCTGGTAAAAACACAAATGGTGCATGCAGAGTCTTCCAAAAAATGTCAGCTACTAATAATCTTCCCATCTTCAAGTGTTGAAGACTGAGTGAGCAAGTCTTTACACCTTCCAATGAATTTGTATATACACAGCACAGTATTTCTAAAATAAAGTTATAGAGTGCCGCTAGGTCTCACAAATAACGAAAACATTAATGAATGCTGCATTAAATGCTTTGTGTATTCATGTTTTATATTTTGTACAATGTATTACTGACCACAGCATCCGGTTTCAAGTATGTGCGGTTTCCTGGATAATTCCAGCACAGTATTGTATATTGGGAATGTTAGCTGGATCAGGTTTATCAAATGGTTTGTCTTATTAACTTCATTGTCTATGTTCCTCAAATGACAATTTGTTATCTACTGTGTCTAGACCCTCTCCCTTCTTGGCTCTTTAAATCAATGTTTATTATCATCCTTCATATAATAAACCAAATGGCTTTCTACTCTGCTGGCAGTAGTCCTCACTCAACACTCAGAGATGAGAGTGGAGTCAATATGGAAACACCATTTTTTGACCAAATTGAATTATGTATATTAATTAATCGAGAAAGTGTTATTTTTTGGTGTAAAATTAATATTTGAAAAATATATTTTTCATTTACTTTCCCATCAATATAGTTAATTAAAACATATGCAATAACACAAACATGAGAATGAATCACTCTCACAAACAAATAACACTGAAAAAAGGGAGAAATAAACACAAAGAAACAAGCTACATCCACAAGTGTGAGTGCTCTTGGTTAGATGAGGAGTGCTGGTGGCTGCCAGATATGAACCTTATATATGTTCAGCTCTTGCACATACAGTACAGTACAGTATTATATTGTCAAAATAATATTAATATTTTTTCTTATACTGTATCATTTATACACACATTTATGTATTATAACCTTGTAGGGTATAAATACTTCAAAGGCATATTTACACTGTTAGAGGATGTGTTGAGGTCAGGCTTGGTGTCAGGGTGACCAACCCATTATACTGTCTTTTATTTATTATTTTAATAACATGCACAGTGTACTGTCTATTATTATTATTTAGTATAGTATACAGTAATTTATTTCAAGTACTTTATACAATCATTACTTATTTCTAAACTCGAGCTGTACATCACAGAACATTAAGTACACTATGTCTCTCAGGGGTCATACCCTAAACCCTTCATTTCCCATTGGACACAACCCTTGCCAACCACAGGAGAATTCTACAATATAACCAACCAGTCCCAGTTATGAAGGGAGAGTTTCACCCAAATACGCTGCATGATAAGTTTGGCGAATGAGGGCTTAGAGGTGGCCAAGTTGTAAGTCAGCATCTTACCTTTACTCTGTGTCCCATCATGGACATTTTATGCAGAGTGGGTTGACGGTTGAAAATAACCAAGTCACCATCTGTGATGTGCCTCTCAACCTTATAGCCACACTGAAGGTGGAGGTCAGATGGTTTTGGATGATAACGCAAATCAATGCGAGCCCCGTTGTCACGTACAATGTACTTAGCTCCTGGATATTGGTTGTTACCACGCTTCACAAGCTCCATCATCCTGAAATGGAAGATAAATTATTGAAATAAAAAGCTGTTACACATATATAATGGTGGTTTTATACAGTACAGTATGCTATGAGAAAGTCTGGTGTCTAATAGCAGTGAGCAGCCGAGTTCAAAAACATTTATAATGCAAATTTCTTTACTTTCTACTCTCAGAACAAAAAACCCTGAATATTTGGTAATAACCTATAGTACCTCAAAAGTAATCATGTTGTTTTCTGTATATAACATGCAAAATGTAAATACAATTACAGTAGATGAATACTGTATAATGAAACAAACCACTTCACCCCATGAATGATAAGCCCTCATCAATGACTTATGGCCATTTTCCACACTTGCATGGATTAGCCATGATTACCTGATGGCTCACCACAGTGCCAGTCCAGAAAATGCAGCAGAGACCAGGGGATGGGCCTGTTCAAGTCAAGCTTTAGGGCTGGATACCTTTCCTAATGTCAACCCAAAGGATAAATTTGAATAAAAGTTCTGAACTCTTTCAAGACGAAAGTGAAGAAAATATTGAGAAAACAATAAAGAAATCTGCAAGAGGTTGAAAACAATTTAACTGACCCCTTTTACATTATGTTAAATGGTGACAATGATTAATGTCCCAACTCAAAAATGTCTCAACTTTTGAGTGAGAGTTTACAATAGATTTGGTACCAATATTTATAAAACTTACTTGGACATATTAAATGGTGTTACAATTTCTGGGTAGGTAAGATTCTGGGCAATGGATCGAGGCACTCCAACTTGGTCAATGCGAAGGTTAGGATCGGCTGTGATGACAGTTCGAGCAGAAAAGTCCACACGCTTTCCCATGAGGTTACCACGAATCCTGCCTTCCTTACCCTTGAGACGAGCTTTGATGGCCTTGAGCGGCCTTCCGGATTTTTGTAAGGCTCTGGGCATTCCAGGCATGTCATTGTCTGTTAATGTGGCCACATGAAACTGGAGCATCTTTAAGTTCTCAACTATGATGTGAGCAGCTGCACCAGCTTGTTCATTGCGCACAAGTTCATTGTTGGCCTTAATAATGTCTGCCAGTTTGTGCGTAAGATCATCCTGGTTACGGGCTGACCCATGCATGACGACAGCTGGTCGCACTGGGAGAGGCGGCACTGGTAGTACTGTCATGATCATCCAGTCAGGTCTTGCATATTTAGGGTCCATACCCAGGAGGTAACATTCCTCATCTGATAAAAAATACTGTGTATTAGACAATGCCACATATTATTGGTTATGATTTTGTACAAGTTTTCTCCAATTTTTTGTTGACCAAAGACCAAATTGCAGCAGTCACTTCCAAAATCCATTAAATGTCAGAGGTTCTCCAACATGAAGTACAGTCTCATGCACAGCAGCATGATTATGAGAATAAGCACGTACAATATTCCACACTTTGAAATTTGTGACTGCCATATTAAATTTAACATTTGAAAATCCCAGTGAGTACACTAAACAAAGACTTGTTTATTAAGTTGAAATTCGTTATAAAAATAATTGCAGCAAGCATTTGCTGGGAATGTACACAATTTGTACAATACTGTACAGTATTTGCATAATTATCATAGTAGAACATTTCATCACTGGAAAAAGGTTGCTGCCCACAGCATGTTCTTATGAAGTAAAAAAGTTACCCTTGTAATTTCTGAATTCTTTTTGTATTCAATTTATAGCATCTAAATACAGTACTGGACACACAATGTGGTGAACAGGCTGGTGAATACAATAAAGTATGTCAACTGATAAATCTATTTAAAAATATCTCTTATTATAGATTTGAACATTCTCAGTACAGTATAAGATATAAGAATACGTAGAATACTTTATTTTACAACTGATTCAGTGGCTCCATGAAAAGTCTACTCATCTTCATGTGAATTAGAGGAATAAGTTATGTGGTGGGTGCACGAAAATAATACTGTACATCAAAATCTTATTTGTAGACTTAATATTTCTATGAGTGCTAGAGAATAATGAGGTCAGTGTACAGGTATTTGTGGAAACTAACAATATAGTCTCTCCTTGACTACGACGGTCATTGTCGTTATATTACGTTAAAATATTTTACATTATTTTCGAGTCCAGACGTTTGGTCGTAAGGTCTAATGACGCCGTATGACAACTTCGGCTGCTGCGTGTGTACAGCATCCACGTCGGTTCCCACTCAGTTAATGTATTAAAAAGGTAAGTTTTACAATTACTGTATTACATAATACGTATTATTTTCGTCGGTTCAACTTACAACTCAATCGACTTACGACCTGGTCGTCGGAATGGAACCCTGTCGTAAGTGGAGAGATTGTACTGTAAGTATAAACAAACTGACACCAGTACTATGGTATATTACATGTTTTCCTTGGGCACATGAACATGATAGTATCCACTTTATGAAATAATCCATTCAATGAAAGCCTCTTGGTCCCAAACTTTTCAGTTGACAGATACTTTACTGTAAGGTGAACTAAGAGTGGACTAGAAAGTAACTATTTTTCAAAATATCTTATTTAATTACAGTGGATTGTAGTACTCTTGGTTGCAAGTCCAATGTACCTCAACCCTAACACCCCCAACCAAACTTATTTTAGAATTGGACCTAATATAAGAAGGTATCCCATTAGCTGTGAGGCCACTTAGTTCTGAGCCCAAAACCTAATAGCTGGGTTAGGTTTGGGGTCATCTGACTTATGATTTGTCCTCAATTTAAGAGATATTTAGATTCAGTTTAGATTTCAAGTTACAAATTTTTTTTATAAGCATCTAACTTTTATAAGTGGTAAGATTAACTACTGGAAAAGCTGGCCTTAAGCCAGTACATTGTCTGTTTAGTTAAGCCATGAAATGGTTATTCTTACTATTCAAAAGACAAGGGAGAATGAATGGTTTTGAGATGATGTTAAAACCACACAAAACTAGACAGCACAACACGAGAAAGTAAGACGAGTAAAGTCTAATTACTTCAATTAAACTTAAAATATTAAAAATTAATACACACATTACTTCACTAAATTAGTATAGCATCCAAATAATATCATCTGAGTGTTATAAGACTGAAAACAAAATGCAATTAAATCTTCAAAGAGAATTCATTAAGTCTTGTAAGGTGTAACAACAAGATCAATAGAACTCTCACAAAACACATGCACACACTTCTTTGATTTAATTTTTACCACTATTAGGGGGCTTGAGAAATAGAAAATAAATGCATACCGTACAGGTAAGTAATGAAACATAACAAAATACATCAGAAAACAACAGAGAAAACCAATACGTAATAGCATGAGGGCGCGTACATGCTCACCCACAAGGGAGGAGACGAAGAAATTGTAGATGCAAAGAAACTGCCAAGTGTCTATGGTGTAAACCTATAGGATGAAATATGATTAATCTTCTCACTGCACCAGATACACTGTACAGTCCCATGGGCAGTACAGTGTGTATATCAGAACATGTTAAAATCAAGGGAATAATTAGATTACAAAGAGCCCTTACTCTTAAAATCAATGATTGCCTACAAACTATAACCTGTGTTCACACAATTAAGAACAGAAACTTTTGTAGGTACCTGAAGTTAGGCTAGAAAAAATCAAATAGTCAGGCAGATAGAGATAAGTAGGTACCACTATCAAGAATATAATATTGTACTGTACTTAAAGAGACACTGCCCTTCTGTGGTAAGTATTATCTAATTTATTTTTACTTAAAGTGTTTACAGTACAAGATACAAGAGTTGTGAAAAGAGATACATTGCTAAGTTACACTCAGCCATTCCCTCTCATACACAGTCATGCATACATGCAAACATTAAATGTATATTTGCATGACCTTCAGTTTTTGTTACACACTTAACCCTGGGCTTCGGGCTATTGTCGGCACCCCCCCCCCCCAGGCATATTCAGGATAAAAAAAAAAAAAATCTAGTCTTACTGACTGGTTATGCATGATATAAACAAGAAATAAATATGTGTCCTTACTGCAGGTTGGCAACACGGGCTAGGAAGAGTCGAGAATGTTCGTAAAGTGGCGTATGTATGACACAATAGTACGAGGTAAACAACACTAATTTGTAGGCAGTATGAAGTACAGGACACTTGTTTTACTATGTTATTACTATTTACACTGTTAACAATCATTATCACTACGCCAGTAATTGATGACAAAACTAAACTTGTATTGGGGGGTAGAAACACAAGGTGAAGTGAGTCAAGACCAAGGACGAGATTCCTACATCACAAAAGTTGAGAAGCTACTGAGACGAGACTGGGAGGCTCTCATGTGTGAGTGAGTGAAAGATAAATACCTACTTGGCAACACAATCTAGCCAGGCCCGCGACATCAAAACGATGTGTCGTGACCCGAAACTCTACAGACACAGGTCACAGGACATAACCCAAAGCCTAGGGGTTAAGAATGGACGTTTAAGATCTACTATCTGGTAAAGACTACAGAAAACCCCATAATTCGAAATAATAGTGACTTTAACCTTACAAATTATGAGGGACACCCTCCAAGTGAGGGGGGAACTTTTTTGTTATTTGCCCCAATCAAAATTTAAACACTCCTAACTCCAGTACTGTACCAGATTTAGGGTTATCAGACATAATCGCTCGAGCACTGGGCAATGATGGAAAAACAAGAGGAAAAAGCTTGCGCAATAGAACGTAGATGTGCACTCCACGACTGACCAACGTGAACTGACTGTAACCAAGACGCGTACAGTATTTGTTTATATTGAGGAGGGCCCCCAAGTTCGTGGACTTTTATTTTGAGGTCCTATTATTCGCGGATGACACCCTGGATGTACAGTCTCACCCAAAAGTTAGTTAACTCTCCCAGCCAGCTATTGCTGCACTGCCTGCTCCAGATATTTGAAACTGTCTCAGTACCAATCAGAACATGAAACTACGATGAATCTAAAGGTTCGAAGTAACAGACTCAAGTTCATACATCTGAAGTAGGCAGTGCAGCAATAGCTGGGTGAGAATATACCCAAGAATATCTGTGGGTAGTTTTAAAGTTGCCGTCATTTTCAAGGCTGGGGCATGGAGCCATTCGTTCTAGAGACAGTAATTTCCTTTACCTGTATTGTAAATATATGTGTGTGTGTGTGTGTGTGTGTGTGTACATACTATTCAAAGTCCACATGTTATATGGACTAAAAATGAAGTATATATATATATATATATATATATATATTTTTTTTTGTACACAAATTTGGGGGCCCCCTGTATATGAAATCTGTAAATGTCGCCCATAATCTAAAATTTTACGAAAATTGTAATACTGTATATACGTATAGTAATATTTCTAAATGACTCTCATACTGTATTTAAAAATTTCAACAAATCTTAAAACTTTTTTAATATACAGTGTATAACGCAACAGCAAAACATTACAATTTATGAGTATGTGTACAGTAAACCCTTGAAGATTCGAACCAGGGAAATCCGGATTTCCGAAGAAACGGACAAAAAATTTAGGGGTTCTGGGCTAAGAAGCCTCCAAGAAGTTTCCCTAAGAAATATTCCCAAACCAGAGTAAAGAATATTTTAGGCCTGTGGGCGCTGCTTGACCCATGAGTTGCTTGGACACAGTTGCCCTAGGAGGTGGGAAACATAAACAGAGTTAACAATTGTTGTTTGTGGGAATATTATTTCATTCACTCTAGTAATGATGCAATGATTCTTATTATGTTATCATAGGTAAATGCCTGGTTTATATATGGTAATTGGCTACGGTAATTTGCTTATCACTACATTAGTACTGTATTTTTGGTGTTTCTTATATCATTTATTATTCGGCGGAAAATCCGGACAATCGGCTTTTCTGGACAGGTGGTCCCCCCCTTTTTAGTCCAGAACTTCGAGGGTTCACTGTAATTTCAAATTTGAGGGATATGAATTATGTTTTTTTTACTGAATTCATAAAATATTTCTTTTAATACCCTGAAGCATAAAAATTTATGATACACAATCACCATTCAGTGAATTTATTCCTGAAATGGTATTAGAGAATTGGTGATTGCTGGGTCAGGAAGAGTTCAGGCACCGTGTGCCGAGCAAAAAGTTCACTTAACCAAGCAGTCAGACAGGATTGGTTTACAAAGAGCTGCTGGTGCAGCTGAAATGAAATTTGTATACTGTAAAGTAACTCTTAAACCATTGAAAGACATTAACTGACCTGAAATATGCTTGAATATTTCATACACGCGCTCAGCCGTGAGAATCTGTTTCCGATCTTGAGTGTCCTCATTCACATGCTTCCACTCAGCAACAAGCTCCAATCCCACACGCTTAATGTTTGGCTGATAACGACCACAACCACCATGGCCGCTTCCCTTTTTGCTCATGTTGGGGTCCTCTGGATCTTTGCTTACATCAATTTCATCTCCACCTTCACAAATCATCTTTCCCTTACACAAGTTGTAGACATGTTGCAATCGCTTTCGAGGTTGGCCCTTTGACTTTGTTACAATTTCACGAATCTTTGGATATTGCTGAAATTAAATAAAGCCATGTAGCATTAGTACAGTAAAGCAACTAATATAATCTAGGTGAAAATTATCCTGACCCCAAAATGCTTATTATGGGAAGCACAAGTATGGGTCAATAATGAACTTGCTATCCAAAGAAACAGTTTAATTTCTAACTTTGTTGTTCATCCTGTATACTCCATGTCCTCAAAATGTATAGCAAAGTCTTGACCACAGCATTAGATAAAAACAAAAACAACCTTGCAATTGTCAGTTCTGTCTATTTGAATACAGTACAGTACAATATTGGTAATTTAAATTTTGTTTATCTCTTCTGAATACTTACTGCATTAAAGAGAAGTTTACTACAATAGAAGCAGACACAACGTAAAATCTTCATAGTTTTTGTTAGGAAGCCCACGTGAAACACAGGCTTGGCCAACTCCAAGTGTCCAAAGTGTCCAGGACAGTCTGTCATATTACCAGCACATGTTGTGCACCGGGTGTTCCTGTCTAAACATCCTTGACGTGGATCCATCAGCCCACCTAGCTTGGGTCGCCCATTCTCATATACTTCAGCGTACTTTATACCACCTTCTGTGGCTGACATACGCCGCTGAAATGCAAATTGTAAGAAGTGAATCATAATAATTCTAAGTCTCGGCCATATTATAATATTGCAAATTATGATAATGCTAATCACTATAAACTAAACATTAATTTCTTCTTGAAAATCAATCAAACTTCTTAGTTTAAACAGAGTAAGCATGAAGCACAGCAATAAAAAAAGAACAAATAATTATTAGGCCAGGTTATGAAAACTGCTTCAATTAAAAAATTTCATAAAAAATATTTGACTAGATTTACCAACATTTCTAGCCACAATCTATAGCAAATATTTGAATAAGAACATGCAAAACATGTTTCACTAACTAATCTTTTAATAAAACATTTAAAATTTATACTCACAATTTCATCTGGGCTTAAAATACCAAATTGCACCCTGCGGACTACACGCAGGGGAGCTTTGCTTTCCATTGCCATACTGGCAATGGATGTCGGTGTTTCCTGGATAAAATCACCAGTATTGTCTTTTGGATGAAAGGTCCAGTATTCTGGAAGGCAATTTTTTTTCTTTTAGAGAAGCATTTCAAAATAAACTAAACAGGTTAATACAAAGTCCATTAATGAACAGAGGTTATTATTAGGGATCACAAATTAAATAACATATACTGAAATAGGTTAAGTACACAGCAGAGAGGAAGAGTTGGTCAGTTAATAGTTAGTACTACAGTACAGGTAAGCCTTGAGATACAATATCCTGAGAAGCGATAGTATTCCGCTTAAATGATGGTCACAAATTAAGATCATGTCGCTATATACGATCAAAACAACTCATTTTAACGATATCCATTGATTATTTTTTTTGTCTCTAGTGCAAACTATGGGTTGAATATGCTAAAATTAATTGCTGTCTTACAAGGACTCCAGCAATTAAATTTATTTTTCTATGTGAAGTCAGTGACAATTTATAAGGAAATAATTTTTAACCCTATGCATGACACATCTCTACCTTCACTTGTAATCTTCCCCCGCACCGCCACACGGCCATCCTTCACACTATAGCCGTGTTTGCTTCCTTGTCAATCATGAACCAGCCATCGCATGGCTCCACGATTATCAGCCAGCATAATACATTGTACTTATCAAAGGTGTTTTTCGTATATAGCGAGAGGACAGCACTAACAGCACCTGTGTTATGGTGACTGTGAAGTGACATTTTCTGAGCTTTTGTGACTAAGGTGTGTCGACTCTGTTGTTTTGAAAATGTGAACAGCATCAGCCACTATCATTGTGAGCAGTGTAACTTTGAAAATGTCTGGAAGGCCAAGGCATCCAAGACAACCATGTCTCCAAGGTGAAGCTTGACATAGTTATAAGCAGCATGAGACTCCCCAGAGGCTGTTTGGGAGTCAGAGTGACGTCTCCACTCAACCTACAAGAGGCCCCTTAGCCTCGAAGGGGACATGTGATGATTACCAGGTTTATTCTTCAGGATGTGGTGAGTGTTGTGTGTTTTGTACTGATAGTAGTACCGATGGAATTTTTTTGTTGGTGATACTTGTGTGTTTGGGGACGGGTTGGAAACGTATCCCATTGAACCCCAAGTTATAATGTTCCCTATCTATGATAATTCACCTTGTGATGGTTTTTACAGGAACCTAACCCAATTGTATCTCGAGGTTTACCTGTACAGTAGTCACTTACTTCAACAATCTATTTCAGGTAGCAGACAACATTAACCAACGAAACAATCTTAAGTTTTAGTTGATCTTGTAGAAACTGCACGGGTGACCTTTCCTACCACCTAAGGCAATACTGTACCATACTCTGAAACACTTAGGCTATGTCCATGTGCGAGCGTGACAATTGTGAACTCTTGGAACAATCCGCCAGAGTGTATTGTGACGGCACAGAGTGTGAACTCTTTCAAGAGCAGACTTGACCAACACTGGCAGTTATGGATACATTCAGGAGCCAGTACAAGTCCAGTACGTGCTAATCAGTGGCAATGGGGATAAAAGTAAAAAATTAAAAATCCTAACATAGAAAGGAAGTGGATGTTTTGCCATGACCAGTAAGTTCCGCCTAATGCTATTTTACTGTGAGTGCGCTGATCAAAGTGAACTAAAAAAAAATAAGAAAAAAAAATCGTTAGTAGGAACTTAGCTGGTCATGGCAAAATATCCACTATGAAATAAAAAAGATTGCCCTATTTGTGTCTTCAGTGTTTAGTACGTGGTGGGTGTTGTTTTTGGTGTTCAGACGAGGGACACAAACTCAAAAGCAATTTCAAACCTTTTTACAAGTTAGGTAAGATTTTCAAAGATTTGTTTGCTGTTCTTTCTCGAGTTTTATCCCACATTTCCCCTCCATTTTAAAGCATGGTAAATTTCTTGGAAGTTTTGTGATAAAAACTGTCTAGGAGGTAAAATTATAGTTCGTCACCCCTGTATATAGATATCAAAACTAATCTAATCTAAAAACCTAACCAAACTTAACCCTTAAGCCCCGGGATAGGGTTGTTGCTGGCAGTACACCCCCTCCCCCCCCCGTGGGATAAATGGAGAAAAATCTACCTTAAAAAAAAAGTGGCGGGAATAGGCAGACGTTCTGGAATGTCACCTGGGGCCTAAGGGTTAATGTAACCTAACCATCCTAACCCAAATGATATTATTTCACTTGTTGCCACTACACGAATCTCGGGAATTTTATATTTGTATATAATCAGTAGTTTAGACAATTCTAAGACACCTTTTTTCAATGGTGTTTCTAGCGCAAATTACGTTTAAGCGAGATGTTTAACATTTTATTATGTACGTTTGTAATTTGTACGTAGCGGTAGACACCCAGAACATCGAACGCCGTGCGGTACAAAAGCTAAACATCAAACGACAGTGGAGCTCCCCAGTAAGGTTGGTTAGGGTTTTGTTTTCCAATGGTTTTCGATGTGTTTTGAACACCCTTTACCTTGATTTAATTTTTACCCAGTAGATTCTGAGATGGTAGGGGGGCAGGGCTAATATCAGAAACTATTGATTTGTGCCAGAAATGAAGGTCAAATTCGTTCATTACACATGAAAAAGCCATGGGAAGGGGGGAACATAGTCTCAACCAAAATAATACCGTCTAGGATTTAAAAAATTAAAGGTTAAGATTGATGACTGACCTGCGGACGAGTTATTTGTTTTACTGTTTATTTTCTTATTTTATTTTCATCAGTGAGTTCTGATATGATAATCCTCTCTTGTGCAAATTCTTTGTTTGATAGACAATTAGGCGCCTAGGCGCGCACTACTTTGTCTTCTCGGCAGTAATGCCACAGTGACGTCACATCCCAGGATGTAAACAGCCATCATAATGACGTACAGTACAGGTATTTCAAAACACTCCGCCGCCCGGGCTTGATCAATGCCGATGCTCAGTGTATGCTTAAGAACCATTCGTTATGGACAGCTGCTCTCGCGTCGACCAAAAAACGTAAAATGGCACCGTATCATAGTAAGATCTTTCTGTTTGATATTCCAGGGTGGGCAGTGCCGAATACAGTCCAACTCAGCCCATTGCCAACTTGGACCACTTAGGTTTACGAACACATTTTACACGTTTACTTTTGCATGAATGATAAAAGTACAAAAGTACAATGATATAAAGCAGCATAAAAGTACAAACATTACATTCCTTTAATACTCTGGCAACTATCTCACAGGGACCTGGTGACTTATTAGGCTTTAGCTTGTCTATTTGCTTACTAACATCGTTACTAGTCACTACTATCTCGCTTAATCTATTTTCTTCAATATCTTTGTACAGTGGTCCCTCGGTTAACGAACGGTTCGATTAACAAATTACCTCCCATAAGGATCTTCAATTCGGTTAACGAAATCCTTACGACAAACACGCTTTGTTGTGAGCATCAGCTGATGGGTTAGTCTGCCAATTCAGTAATCTGTTCTATGTTTACATTCGTTTCCAGTGGAGTAAATAGCAAGGAAGTTGTGCTCTTTAATATTTTTGCATTATTTATATTAAAATTATTAGTCATTTTAAAATTTAGTTAACATAATGATAATATATGCAGTACACGGAACTAGTTTTTTGTGCGCCCATCAGCCGCTTGACTCAGCCACCAGGCATCAGTTTGGCTTTGTTTACAGTGCAGTGAACATTGATTTTGTTGGTGTCTTGAAAATTTTTGCATTTTTACATTAAAATTATTGGTCATTCTGACATTTGGTTAACATATTGATAATATATAGCACAGTGCAGTGTTGATTTAAATAAAATATTCTTGAATTACACCTAGTGAACTTAAAATTTATTGGTGAAATTACTGCATCAAGCATGGGTCCACTGAAAGGTGATTTCTCATCCATCCCCACTTCCTTCTCATCTCCCTTCTCCTCCACCCCCACTTCTAATTCCCATAATCATCATCAACCAGGAGCCTTCTACATACACACCTCAAAGTAAGTGTACTTTACTGCTTTTTTTTTTCACTTTGCATATATTTTTCTGTGAGCTGGAACCAATTACCCAATATCCCATTGAAACAATGGATTCGGTTAACGAACGACTCTGAAACGAATTGTGTTCGTTAACCGAGGGACCACCATATATAGTCGGTGCCTCGGGTATCATGTTTAAATTTTCGGCGGTGAAAACTGTTGAAAAATATCTGTTCAGATTATTGCTCATTTCTCCGTCATTATCAGTTAGCTCGCCGGTATTGGTCCAATCTTGTCTCGTGTTTTAGTTTGATACATTTGAAAGAATTCCTTGGGGTTTATCTCCGCCTACCTTGGTACCTTCAGTTCATTATTCCTCTTCGCTTTTCTTATCTCGGTCTTAACCCTACCGGCCACTACCTTATAATAATCTTGGAGGTAAACTTCACAATATATTCTCCTACCTATAGTCTTCCTTTGTCCAATAATATTCTTTAAATAACTATTTATCCATTTAGGGTCACTGTTATTTGACATGTGTTTTTTGTATGGTATGTTCTGCTTTTGTGCATTAAGTAACTCATTTAAATATTTGTGGAACTTGTCAACCTCGTTATCAGGTCATCCTCAATTGTCATATTTTGTGAGGGTGTCGTCAGGTCTCCAGATAAAGTGATCTTAATTGTGAACTAAATATAAAATAAAATTATATACATAAAAGAAATTAGATCACCTTTTCCACACAGTCTCGTTCAAGATTCTTCAAACACTACTGGCAACTCAAGGCCGTTTGTTTACTATAGTACGTAATAAAAATTATGAATTAATGTAAAAGTGATTGGTTACTTAGTTCACAGTTGCTTAAATAATGGTTGGATCTATTTTATGTGTTAAAAATCCCAGATGCGAAACTGATATAATACCAATTTAGAAAGGGAAAAAGAGCTAGAGAATCTATATTGGTTTGAGAATTTTGGGTGAAAGGGCGATCATTTTTCATTAGCTACCCATCACCTTTTTCGCGAGTTTTCTTACCGTTTTAGATGATTCTGATATTTATCCTTGAGACCAATCACTTTTTTTTCAGTTAGATTACGTTTTCTTGATGTTTAGTTGGTTATAAATGTCAGAATCATCTAAAGCAGATTGAAAACTCGCCAAAAAGGTGATGGGTGGATAACGAAAGGGCTTTACAAGTACCTGTATCCTGTGCTTATAAAATATTCATTGTCGAGGCAGCACTAAATTCCACGAGCAAGAGTTTTCCATCCACGAATTTTAGTAGAGAAATACCATCAAATCAGCTTGTACGGAACTTGCTATCACCAACACAAAACATTTCCAACCAGAAAGGTCATGATCAAGAGGTTTATGCCATTTATTAGAATTCAGGTTACAATTGACACTGGCGGCAATTTACAACATGGAGACATTAATGTTTGTTATCTTGTTTCTCACACACCCTTCCTTCCCTGGGCCACGCTAGACCTTCCTCCACCACCACTAAGTTCTTAACACACCGAGGCTGACACAAACAAGGGCATAAATCTGTGTCAATGAGTTATTTTTGGGCAACAATGGAGAGCTTACCACCACAGTTTCTCCTTAGACTCTTCCTCGACCTCGACGATTGTGTTGTATCTTGTATCAGGTGAGGTGAGAGATGCGCAACAAAGTAAGACTCATATTGTGTCTTTATTCAGTGTATAGTAGGGCATATTACCAGCTGGAATGTATTATTTTTACTTATAATCTACATATGAACATTTTGTGTTTTTCTAAGATATGTATTAGGACCTCTGTGGAAGTAAGCTATTAATGGCTTTCTTGGATTATTATTAGTTGATTCGATTTACTGTTATCCCCTGTTTGTTTTACTCATGCATATATGCCGAAAAAATATAAACGTATTTATGAGGGTTTTATTGAACAAATATACATCTATCCAGGAAGACTAAGGTATTTTGTTGATGTTCAAAACAATGGCGGATGCGCATGCGCAGGATAATGTTTGTAAATTGCACTATATTACGAAATAATCTCAGTAATCTTATCTGTGCTTGACATGCAGAAGGAAAGTGTACGTTTATTTTGGTAATATGGTATTTAAGAATGGTTCTGTAACATTTTTTATTAAAGTGTCAAATAGGACAATTGTTGCTTCCGTACGTGTATTGTCAAGGACTCAGGGTTGTAGTGGATTCCTCCCCTACAAACGCTTGTCGCTGAGTAGCCGACCCCGCGAATTCCCCAGTGTATGCCTCGTGGTCTAGGTCAACCAGCGCCGCCTTACATGACGGAGGTCAACTATCTACCCACGCCTACCTCCGCTATAAAAGACCTGACCTCGTGGTGACCTCTCTTTTTTCTACCTACTTACTTCTATCATATCTCCCCGCACTCTTCGTCTTTTTAGGGAATGCAAGTTAAGTTTCTTTAACCTATCCTGATATTGAAGGTTTCTAAGTCCCGGAATCATTTTTGTCATTTTTCGCTGCACCGACTCTAGTGAATTTATATCCATTCTATAATAGGGGCACCAGAACTGAACTGCATAATCGAGGTGCGGCCTGACTAGCGCAAGATATAGTTGCAATAAGACCTCTGCACTCTTGTTACTTGCACCTCTAGATATAAAACCCAATACTCTGTTTGCCTTATTTCGAACATTAACGCACTGCTTTCTAGGTCGTAGGTCCGGGCTTACAAGTACCCCTAGGTCTCTTTCACAAGTCGACTTCTCTAGGTTGATGTTGTTAAGGCTGTATACATTATCAGTATTTGTTCTTCCAATATTAAGTACGCTGCACTTGCTAGTGTTGAATTTCATTTGCCATTTCTCAGACCACCCCTGCAGTTTATTTAGATCCTCCTGTAATGCATTTGCATCCTGCCCTGAATTAATCTGCCGCCCTATTTTGGTGTCATCCGCAAATTTGCTTATGTCACTGCTGATCCCAGTATCTAGATCGTTTATGTAGATTATGAACAAGAGTGGGCCTAGTACTGACCCCTGGGGAACCCCACTGGTTACACGGCCCCACTCAGATTTAACACCATCTACGCTGGCCCTCTGCATTTTATCGGTGAGCCATGATTTTATCCAATTTAAAACTTTCCCCTCGATACCATGAGCCTTAATTTTTCTCAGAAGCCTCTGATGCGGTACTCTGTCAAATGCTTTGCTAAAGTCTAAGTAAATAACATCGTAAGTTTCGTCATTATCTACTACCTCGAAGACTTTCCTAAAAAACGTTTGCAGATTTGTTAGACAAGATTTTCCCTTTGTAAACCCATGTTGAGAGTCGTAGATTAATTTGCTTTTCTCTAGATGCGATCGGATGCTATCTGCTATAATTGATTCAAGAAATTTCCCCACTACTGATGTCAAACTGATCGGCCGGTAATTTGACGCTGATGCTCTGTCTCCCTTTTTGAATATGGGTACTACATTTGCCTGTTTCCACAAGTCTGGCACAACTCTGGTGTCTAATGATTTTGTAAATAAGTTTACGAGGGGTCCGCTAATCTGTTCCCTACACTCTTTCAAGACTCGAGGGAAAATTTCATCTGGCCCTGGGGATTTTGTTTTCTTTAGTTTATTTATCTTCTTAAGAACATCCTCTTTTCTGATAGTGATATTCTTTAATTTCTCTTCTTCCTTTCCTTAAATATCAGTTCCACCTCTGGAATTTCATCGCAAATTTCTTCTGTGAAAACTGATAAGAAGTAGCTGTTCAATGCTTTGCTTATTTCTTCACTGCCATTTATCACTTCTCCCCTCCTGACTTTAAAGGCCCAACTTTGTCCTTGACCTTTGTCCTATATACCTGGAAAAATCCCTTGGGATTCGCCTTGGATTCTCTTGCTATTTTGATTTCATAGTCTCTCTTTGCTTTCCTTACATTCTTTTTAACATTCCTACATAGTTCATTATACCTATTTCTGAGCTGCTCCTCCCCTCCCTTTAATTTCTTATATATTCCTTTCTTTATTCCTATGTCATGTTTAAGTTTTTTGGTCATCCACCTTGGCTCATTCTTATTTGACCTAATTTTTCTGTATGGTATATTTTGTTCTTGTGCTTTATGTAGTGAGTGGCCCTGACATGGTGCATCCGAGAGTGCTAAGAGAGTTGAGCAACGAGCTGGCCGAGCCCCTGAAGATCCTGTTCTACTTATACACCTCAACTAGGTCACCCCTTGCCCGTCTGTAGTATAAGCTAGGTAAGTTCAGGCACTCCAATCTCTCAGGGTAACTGAGGTGCCGAAGTGCAGGCACCAGTTTGGTGGCCCTCCTTTGAACATTTTCAACCAACTGACAGTCCCTAGCATATCTCGGGGACCAGACGGGGTGACAGTACTCCAGATGAGCAAAAGGTCCCCAGTGATTGGAAAATGGATTATGAGTCCTATTTTCAAGAAGGGTGATCGTCACTCCACGAATAACTATAGACCAGTGAGCCAGACCAGCATAGTATGTAAAGTAGTGCACCATGACCTAATAATTTAGTTGCCTGATTCACCTTCTTCTCACAATGGCCCGAGAACTTTAGTTCCTTGTTTACATACACACCTAGGTCCTTTTCACATTCAGTCTCAATGCAGTTTCTTCGGCCCGTTGAGACATGATACGCCTCCTTGCCAGTGATATGTCCCAAGTGCAACCGCCTACACTTCTTTTATCCTTTTCTTTTTACTTTTACTTTTATCCTCTTCACCACTGATCGGCTCGTTAGCCGCTTGGGCGATCGGTCACGTCTCTGATTACTTTTCCTTTTCTTTTATCCTCTTCACCAAAAGATCGGCTCGTTAGCCGCTTGGGCGATCGGTCACGTCTCTGTTACACACTGTTGGCAAGTACTGGGCATGCACCGGCTCCTGAATGTGCCTGAACCCGCTCCGATGTTGGTCAAGTCTTGTCTTGAAAGAGCTCACACTCGGTGCCGTCACAACACTTTCTGGTAGAATGTTCGAAGAGTTCACAACCCTCACTCCGAAAAGTTTGCCCTCAGTTTTCTGGACTTGCGGCTTCTTCAATCTTGAGCTGTGACCCCTTGTGGGGCGAGCGTCCGCCAGCTCCAAGTAAGGACACTCGACTGAGTAGTGCCCCTTGAGATGCTTATACACCTCAACTAGGTCACCCCTTGCCCGTCTGTATTATAAGCTAGGCAAGTTCAGGCGCTCCAATCTCTCAGGGTAACTGGGTCGATTCTCCTGTTTTTGTACAACAGTTCTACAACACCTACTATATCGGGTTGATGTACCTTCTGTAGTGTTTCAAACTCCTCTCTCTTATCAAGGAACGTCTCAGTATTAGTGTACATGACTTTCAAGCTGGAATTTGTTCTCGGTAACGTCTCTGCTCTTGTTAGTGACTCCGGCCCAACTCCATTCTCAGTAGCTGCAGCATTTGCTAAATACATTGTATTTTGTGGGGTGTGGTCGAACATGTTAGTTAACGTAAAATCAAATGATCCATATTACGCTCAATAGCCCACAAAACATGTTGCTATAACTTTATTATTGAGTACCCCATATGGGACGTCCGTTTTCTTACCGCCTTAGTACACCCAAAACCTCCGTTTTCTCTCGTGTTCCACTGCGAGACAAATATCTCTTGATATCTCATATGATGTTTTCAGATTTGAAAGTCTAACTGAATGCGTATGTTTTACATTAAGCTAGATATGTCTACTTACAGATGAAACATTCAAAATCCATTGTGAGTGATGTTGAAAACTTCAACTGCATTTACTTTTCATAAAATTGTCATGTAAGTTCAGTGTCGAGTTTGGCAGTGTAAGTGGCGAGTCCTGACATTGTTCTTGGGGACGCCCTGAGTTTCTAATTGCTACTGAAGTTTGGTACTTTTAATTCCCAAGCATCAGAGAATCTGTTTATATTGAAATTATTGTCAGTTTTATATTTATGAAAGTAATTAATCTTTTGAAAGAAAATGCCATTCTCTTATTGCCCTAAAGTCTAACGGTGAACTATCAGTAGGCCCTTGTTCAGTTTTTGATGACATTGTAAGAAAGGACGTTATCAGCTTGTGTGTTTGACATAAATTTCATTATTGACTTGAAATCTCGTACATTGTTTAGATTGTAGACAATAGACTTAATAAATTAATCTGACCCATAATACTGATTTTCATAGACAAATGTTCAGCAACTGATTTAAATGAGATGTATGTAAATGTGTGAAGTGGCACCTTAGACGTGCCTGTGTATGGAATCGGATTAAAGCTATACAGGGTACTCGACGGAGGCCTCCTCCCCACCCTGACCCCGGCTCCCTTGCCTGCTCTTTAATGGAGGACTGGGCACGAGCTTCCTCCCCTGAGGCACTTCCAGATCCAATGCAGGAGGCAGTGCAGGCCCGCATCGATGCGTCTGAGCCTGTTGTTCGTGCTGCTCTTACCTCCCCTGCCCCCACTGATCAGCCCATCACACAGTTCGAGCTTGACAGTGCTCGTCGCTCTAGAAAAGACACCTCTCCTGGGGATGATCAGATAACCTACTCCGTCCTCAACGCCTGTACTAATATTCCTAACGGCCCCTTGCTTGCTCTCTACAATATGTCTTATGAACATGGGGTTCTCCCGTCCAACTGGAAAAATGCCACTATTATCCCCATCCCTAAGCCGGGAGATCCTGGGAAATATCGACCCATTAGTCTTACCTCCTGTGTTTGCAAGATGATGGAGAGGATACTCCATCGTCGCCTTCTTCACACCATAGGCGGCTTCCACAACTCCCTCAATGGTTTCATTCAACATCGCAGCACAGCACACTCCATTGCTTCCTTTTATTGCAATCAGACTGCCCGCATCTCCGTCTTCCTTGATATCAAGGGAGCCTTTGATACGGCTCAGCCTGCCCTCATTTTAGCTGAACTTGCGCGGTTAGGGGTTAAAGGGAGACTTCTACAATGGATCGCCTCTTACCTCACTGGACGTCAGGCCCGGGTTCGCGTTGAAGGCTTTATGTCTCCTGTTCAAGAAATGAACCTCGGCACCCCTCAAGGTGGAGTCCTGAGTCCCACCTTGTTTAACACTCTGATGCACTCCATTGCATCTCTCCTGTGGCCGACAGAAGTTGTCCACTCAGGATATGCCGACGATGTCCTCCTCCAAGCCCCTGACTACCTCAGCATGCAGGAAGTCCTTGATCTGGTCTCCAGAGAGTGATTCACTTGGTTTCCTTCTTTCAACTGCGAAAACAAAAGCCATGTGGCACAGTCGTGTTGTACCTCAACCCCTTCTCTTATCAGGAACGCCCTTGGACTGGGTTAATGAGACAAAATACCTGGGTGTGTATGTAACTCGCACACGTTGTCAGATCCCTGAAGTCCGCTATCTTCGAGACATATGCTTTCGGCGTCTCGCTCCCCTCTCTACCATGTGCAGGGGTTCCCTTGGTGCCACCATCCCTGTACTTCTCACCATGTACAAGTCCTTTGTCCGTTCCTGTGTCGACTACGCCGCCCCTGCCCTCGTCAACATTAGTCGGACTGCTGTCAACCGTCTCGAAGTTATCCAGAGGAAAGCTGCTCGTATCATCCTTGGGGCTCCTCAGTGGACACGCTCTACTTCTCTATATACCGAACTTGGTCTTTCCCCCTTACAGGATCGTGTCCAGGAGTTTTACCTAAAAACTGCCGTTTCCATTCTACGGGATCCTCGGGGCAACTATGTCCAAACCAACTTGACTACTGCTGTCCGAGACCGACCTCCATCTAGAAGACAGTGGCGAGGGTCACTCATCCGAGCCCTTCAGGAACACGACCTCCTGCCTGATATTGTTGTCACCCCTGCTGTTGGTTCGTCTCCTTCTCCCTGGCTGGATTTTCAACCTAAAGTGATTGCCCTCGGTGGACCGCTCCCGAAATCCCAGGTGAACCCTGTTATTCTCTGCAAATACCACCTCTCCAGGATCGCCCACTGGTCCCCAGGTAGGGTCGTCCTCTACACTGATGGCTCTGTTGACCCCGCTACAGGTAGGGCCGGGGCTGGTGTCTACATCTCCCGTCCTGATGCCCCTGAGCCTATCAAACTGTCTCTCAGAGTTCCTGACGGGGCATCCTCCACTCAGGCTGAACTAATAGCCCTCCTTGCTTCCCTTCTCGCTGAGGAAGAAGCAGATGGTTTCTGCCCCTTGCTTGTCTGCTGCGATTCCAGGTCTGTTCTCGACGGGATCGCATTTGGATCAGGGGAAAATAAGGACCTCGTCCTCCGAATACGAGGGTTAACATCCACACTTCAGGATGCAGGCCGTCCTGTGACATTCCTATGGATACCCAGTCATGTCGGTATCTTGGGGAATGAGTCAGCAGATGGCCTTGCCAAGACTGGCTGCAACAAGGCCACACCTGACTACGTTGTTCCTCGAACACTCTTACAGATTAGGACCCAAATTCGCCGCAAACAGAAAGAAGCTCGGGAAGCAGCCATCCCCCTGGACTCCCCGCCCACCTGGTTCGATGTCCTCCGTAAACTTCCTGACCTCTCGTACGTCTACGGGAAAGGGTCGCGGAAAGGGGACGTGATTGCTGCCCGTATCATCATTGGGGATGACTTTGCTTGGGAGATTGGTATCCCCGCATCCCCTGAGCAACGCTCTTGTGCATTATGCAGAAGACCCGACAGCAGCACCCTTTTCCACTACCTCCTAAGATGTCCCCACACACAACGCTTCCGTGACGCCTGCTGGACCACCACTCCACGACCCCCTGACGGAGACACGATGATCCTCCCCATACTGGCCAGATATTTTGTAAATAATATTGATTATGTGTTGAAGGAATATCCTTCCTTCCTTAGGCTTTAGTAAGCCCCTTTATAATATTTATACTGTATATACTTGTCACACTTGCCAGATGCTTCTGGTGTCATTGTACAGGGGTACCTATTGACAGCACTTGGATCCCGCTTCCTCTATCAAGGAATAAACAATTGAAATTGAAAAAATTGACGTGCCTGTGTTGCCATATGCCTCATATATAACTGAGGGTGCGTGGGAGAGAAGTTGTGGGGTATGAGCTATTGGTTCACACTCGGGATGGGTTGGAGAAAGGAAACTCACAATGTGCTCTCTGTATACATATTGTATTGGATGTACAATGGAGCTTGGTGCTGAGGAGTGGCAGCGTGGGTCCAAGCGTGGTGTAGAGAGAGCTGGTTGGTGAGGATGCTCAGAGGAGGACACACGCAGCTTGTCGGTGGGGGGCAGGTCATGAGGAGAGCGAGGGCCACCAGGCAGGGACAGAGGAGGAGGAGGTGTTGCTTGCTGGGGCTGAGCTAGAAGAAAGAGGTAGGTCGGTCGGTCGGTGATACAGAGAGAAGAGAGCATTAGCTCTGAGGGTGCAAGAAGGGTACAGTACAAGGTAAAGTTCAGAAGTGGGAAATAGAGGAGGAGGTTAACAGCAGGTGGGCTATCCACCTTGCGGAGACGGGTTTTTTGTCTTCCGTCAACAGTGCTGCATTAGAGGACTCATGCGGTTAGGGAAGACCGGTCTCAGCCAAGCTAAGCTAAGTTGTTCTATTTGATGTTTCCTTGGGGCATATTATGATAGGGGGTGGGGGGTCCCTCCAGGTCCTTGTGTGACTGGAGAGTTGTGCCCATCTTTTGGTTCTTTTTTATTGTGTATATAGAGGCTCTGGTTCTTCGTTATCAGTTTTTCTGCTTCTAGGCCACCATCTGTGTGATGTGTTGTTGTTTTCCTCATTTAGTTGGTTTAGTATGGGATCCTGTTCTTGCTGGAATTTTTCCCATATTGCATTTGCTTGGGTGTGTATTCTGGTGTTGAGTGGGTCTATACTGTGTTCTGTGTGTATGTCTTGTGCTGTTTGTGTGTATGGTGGTTGGTGTTTTGCCGCTCAAGAGGTAAGTCACGGCCACGTGAGGTCTTATAAAGCGGGGGTAGGCGTGGCTTGATAGTTGACCTCCTCTTTGTTAGGCGGCGCTGGTTACCGACCTAGACCACAAGGCGCAAGCTGGGGAATTCGAAGTGGGTCGGCTGGTCAGCGACAAACGGCGGAAGTAGGGGAGGTATCCATTACAAAGTCACTTTTCTGACGCTCCTCCATCGTATCTTAGATATGTAACTAGTGCCTCACACCCACCATATTAAGTGAATTTAACTCAATTGAACTTTGTTGAATATCAGTGTTTATGTTTTAACACAGTTGAAAGTCTTATGTGCCAAGTAAGAAATAACTTAAGATATCTTCTGTGTTGACACCATGCGTTTCTCTTGCCAGACATGTGTGATAATTTGTATTTGACTTTAGATATTTCTGATGCTTCTCCATCGTATCTCAGGCACAGTGTGTGTTGTGGCTGATGCAGTATTCGCAGCTATCGGCGAACGGTAGCTGTCAACCAGCAAGATGTCCGAAGCAGGATGTCCTTAATCCAGCGAAACCATAAAATATTACCATTACCAGTAGTAGAGTTTGTTATGAATTGTGAGTAAGCCATCAATGAATACTCACAGCTGAGGTGATGGTATATGTCTTGTAATAATAGCCTTTTGTTCTAATTAATACCATCATTCTATGCTATTAGCAAGTGTGTAAAGTAACCATCTTTATTGTCAGATATATACTGTATAATAATACCCTTAAGGAAGTATAAGTGATGAATGTTAATTGAAGATCTATTCTGTTACTTATACAGTAAGACCAAGTGGTCCATTTTGTCTCAGTGTTACAGTTGTAACGAATAACTGAAGATCTATTTTTGTGACTGATACAGTGTTATGCAATGCATAATGTACAGTGGTACATTGCATTGGGCAAAGTGAAATATTATTTAGGCATGTTACCCTCAACTTATGTAAATAAAATATTTTGTATAATTATGTGCAAGTAGGGCTGGTACTTGATACATTAAAATTTGTCTGTTTGTATGTAGGTATTTTTGCAGCTTCATGTGGAAGTTGTTTAATATTAGTGTTAGGCTTGTACTCCCCTGAGGTATGGAACTTTCCCAATTGCAAGAACACTCGTGGGGTGTACGACGACATTTACGATGACCTTCTTGCCCTGATCTTGTTTCAGTTATACCACCCTTTTGAAGCTCTGGAGAGATCTCGAAGTTTCGATATTTTGAGTACAGCACTAGCTAATAATTCCCACCAGGAAACTTGTTTCGAGACTCATCCAAAGCTTCGAAAAGTACAGAATTCCATGTGTTAAAGGCGATATTGCTGAAAAAAGACCAAGGCAAGAAGGTCATTGTAAATGGCGCCGTACACCCCATAACCGTTCTTGCAATTAAATTTGTCACAAGGTAGGTAGATAAGTTATCTACCTACCTTGCTTTGTAGTCATTGGCTGGCCTTGGAAGTGGAAGGATGTTTGAGTTTGTCAGTGGTGGATACTGTAGTGGACGTCTCCCTACAACTGCGTAGCCGCATTCCACCTGCTACGTCTTCCCTAGCAACCAAACGAGCGGCCCAGGGGAGGGCGTCACCAGATGCCACAGTATCCTAGCAACCAGCCACCAGCTGCTACCGTTCCCTAGCAACGGAGTCAAAAGACCGGCGACTTCCCACGGTCTACTTCCGGCGGCTGTGTATATAAGCTCTGTCTCTCCATTGAGATTCATTCTGGCCTCTCTTCTTGAACACGCAACACCTCCTCCTCCGCCGCTGCCTGGCTCCGCTTCTCCCGCCTGCCTGGCGGTCCTCGCTCCCGCCGGCGAGCATGGCGACCCACCAGCTGTCCTTCTCTGAGCGTCCTCACCAACCAGCTCTCTTATTCTGCTCTCGGTTCCTGAACACGCAACACCTCCTCCAAGCAAGCTCCTCGCTGTCCCGTTCTCATTCAACCTGGAGGCCAGCAACAGGCAACATCTTCTCTAACGAAGCTCCTGCACATCTACCTCCTTCAACACGCTACTCACCGAACGTGTCTACTGAGCAGCTCCTCACCACACGGCATCTCCAGCACCAGACTGTCTACCATATAACTTATATTATATAAGAAAACCACCACCTTAGAGTTTCCATCCATCCTGAGTGCTAGACAACATAATATCACGTAACCCCACAATACCTTTTCAAATCGGGTTTAGTTGAGTATTAAATATTCAGTGCTGCTCCATTATTATTTATTGGGTGTAAAGAGCAATCAATGGGGATATTACAAAGTAGTTTATTGTTTATTTATTTGATACATTAAAATTTGTATTGTACCTTACTGTGAAGTGCCATGGATAGTTTTATTGAACTTCTGAAGAATGGTGCCCCATAACTCAATGAGGATCCCAGTTTCTTACACTGGAAATTCATCAGTTATTCCCAATGCCTCATGTCTAGTGACTTGCTTCTCTTCTTGATCATTTGCAATTTCTTCCAGAACAGAACGGATTTCATCGAAGCTCTTTTGTACTCAGTAGCGTATATCTGAAAGTCGTTTAAGCACTGACACTTCTTGTCTAATGTCTTAACAAGAATTGCACAACGGCGATTTTCTGAAGTGTCAAAATATTTTACAGCAGAAGGCCAGAACCACCTCTAACCAATTTTAACGAATGAGCAAAGCAAGGTATGCAAGTTGCAAGGGCATTGAAAGACTTAAAGTGAGCTTTAACACCATTGTAGCTACCCGACATGATAGATGCATTTGATACATAATGCCGACAACCAAGGGTTGGAGCTGGCAATAGCACCGAGACTGTCCCTCCAGCCTAGCTCACACATATTATACGTGAATGATTTAAAATGACTTTGAATTATATACTCTGCGTACAAAAATTATAATATAATATTCTTGTCTTCCTCTTTGCAATATGTATGATCATTATAAGAAACTTTTTAAAATCAATCAATTCGGTGCTGAAGTATGAGAGTGAATTTGTTTTCTGAGGCATGGGCTCAGCACTGTTCTCGATTCCATAGCTTAATATGGTAAACTGTTCCATAGGTCTACCTCCTTTTGTGTGGAGAAGTATTTCTTTATGTTCGGTCTGCATGATAACTTGGCGAGCTTGAAGTTGTCCCCTCGTATTGGTGATGCGTGACATCACAAAAAATGACACGAGTTCAGGTTTCCCATCCCATTCAAGGTTTTGAATGGCATATATAAGCACCTCAAAGGATATTACTCAGTGAAGCTGGAGGTATATATATGCCCTCCTCACTAGAGGTCACAGCCTCAAGTTAAAGAAGCCACAAATACAGAGGAGTTGTGAACTCTTAGAACAACCTGCCAGTGTGTTGCGACTGTATAGAGTCTATACTATACAGCCCCCACTGAAGTCTGCCGATAATTACACAGACTTGTCCAACACTGATGCATATTCCGGTACATTCTACAGCCAGTACATTCCCAGTACTTGTCAACATTGTTTAACAAGAGAAATAACCGACCACTTACAGAGTGTCGACAGTGGCGGAGAGGCTAAGGTAGTTTTATTAGGCCCCAGTAATATTGGGTTCCAGTTGTTGTGGCCTCAGTCTTAATGGTTCCCAAACCTAACTATTAATAAGATTGAGACCCATTAGACTTCATTATGACTGGGGTCCAGAAACAATGGGACCCATTAGAATTGGTCCAATTAGGACTGAAACTCATGAAGACTGAGACTCATTAGGACTGGGGTCCATCATTACTGAGGCCCATTAGGCCTGAAGCCCATTAAGACTGTGGCCCATTAGGACTGTGGCCCATTAGGACTGGGCCCATTATGACTGGGGCCCATTAGGACTGGGCTCATTAAAACTGGGGCCCATAAGGATTGGGGCTCATTAGGACTGGGGCCTATTAGGACTGGGACCCATTTAGACTGGGCCCACTAGGACTGGGGCCCATTTAAACTGATGCTCATTTAGACTGGGGCACAACAAAAACTACCACAAACCACTAGTATCAGCTGATCTGAGGGTAGCCTGTGATACACGGGGTCCTGGCCAGACCCTCTCCCTCGCCTCAGCCCTCTCTCCCCTCAGTCGTGTCTGGATGGTTGGGGAGTGAAGGCATACTGCGTCCCTCCTCCTCTTCTGGTGTGGCGGGCAACGTGTTTCCAGCCTTTCATTACATAAGAATTTTCTCATTTGTTTTCACTCATAAATGTAACCAAAAACGCTGTAAAATGATATTTTGATGGACACATGTTTCTGAAGTGTTTAATTCACCGTGGGAAAAGAGATAAAAGTACAACAAAGTGATTGCTGCAATAATCGTACGTACAAGTGTGGCTTCGTGGTACAAATATTTACCGCTTAATTGGACAAAAACCTATTGTATATAATGCGAATTTTCTCCCATAAAGGATAATGAACATACATCTCATATGATGAAATAAGACGAGAAGTTATGGTACATTATAATGATTGGGGAGATAACGAGAGATAAAGGAGACTAGTGCTGACGTAATTGAGAATAACAAGTGAGTGGCAACTAGTGAAGCCAGTGGCAACTAGTGAAGCCAGTGGCAACTAGTGAAGCCAGTGGCAACTAGTGAAGCCAGTGGCAACTAGTGAAGCCAGTGGCAACTAGTGAAGCCAGTGGCAACTAGTGAAGCCAGTGGCAACTAGTGAAGCCAGTGGCAACTAGTGAAGCCAGTGGCAACTAGTGAAGCCAGTGGCAACTAGTGAAGCCAGTGGCAACTAGTGAAGCCAGTGGCAACTAGTGAAGCAGTGGCAACTAGTGAAGTGAAGCCAGTGGCAACTAGGTGAAGCCAGTGGCAACTAGTGAAGCCAGTGGCAACCAGTGAAGACTGAAGACAGTGGCAACCAGTGGCAACTAAGTGGCAACTAGTGAAGCCAGTGGCAACTAAGTGGCAACTAGTGAAGCCAGTGGCAACTAGTGAAGCCAGTGGCAACTAGTGAAGCCAGTGGCAACTAGTAGCCAGTGGCCAGTGGCACTAGTGAAGCAGTGGCAACTAGTGAAGACCGGTAACTAGTGAACAGTGGCAACTAGTGAAGCCAGTGGCAACTAGTGAAGCCAGTGGCAACTGGTGAAGCCAGTGGCAGCTAGTGAGGCAGTGGCAACTAGTGAACAGTGGCAACTGGTGAAGACAGTGGCACTGGTGAGCCAGTGGCAACTAGTGAAGCCGTGGCGCTGGTGAAGCCAGTGGCAACTAGTGAAGCCAGTGGCCTAGTTGAGCCAGTGGCAACTAGTGAAGCCAGTGGCTGGTGAGACAGTGGCCTAACGGTGGTGAAGACAGTGGCAACTAGTGGAGGCCGAGTGACTAGTGAAGCCAGTGGCAACTGAACCAGTGGCAGCTGGTGAGCCAGTGGCAACTGGTGGGCGTGGCAGCTGGTGGCCAGTGGCAGCTAGTGAAGCCAGTGGCAACTGGTGAAGACAGTGGCGGACGGTGGCAACTAGTGAAGCCAGTGGCAGACTAGTGAAGCCAGTGGCAACTGGTGGAGAGTGGCAACTAGTTGGAAGCCAGTGGCATCTAGTGAAGCCAGTGGCCTAGGGTGAAGCCAGTGGCAACTAGTGAAGACAGTGGCAACTAGTGAAGCCAGTGGCAGCTAGTGAAGACAGTGGCAACTGGTGAGCCAGTGGCAACTAGTGATGCCAGTGGCAACGGTGGTGGCAACTAGTGAAGCCAGTGGCAACTAGTGAAGCCAGTGGCAACTAGTAAGCCAGTGGCAACTGGTGAAGCCAGTGGCAACTAGTGAAGCCAGTGGCAAGGCTAGCGGCAGTGGCAGCTGGTGAAGGCAAGGCAGTGACAACTAGGGCAGTGGCAACTGGTGAGAGGCAAGGCAGTGGCAACCGAAGGCAGTGGCAACTAGTGAAGGCAAGGCAGTGGCAACTGGTGAAGATAGTGGCAAATAGTAAAGACAGTGGTAACTAGTGAGACAGTGACTAGTGAGGACGGTGACGACTAGTGAAGACAGTGGCAACTAGCGAGGCAGTGGCAACTAGTGAGGCAGGCAGTGACAGCTGCGAAGGCAGTGGCAACTAGTGAAGGCAAGGCAGTGTGGCCTGAGAGGCGGTGGCAACTAGTGAGGCAAGGCAGTGGCAACTAGTGAAGGTAGTGGCAAATAGTAAAGACAGTGGCAACTAGTGAAGAATGGCAGCTAGTGAAGACAGTGGCAACTAGTGAAGATAGAATCAGCCAGGGAAAACAACAGCTGAGTGAAACAACAGCTAGTGAAGACAATAGTTGATATTGAAAACAATAATAGCTAGTGAAGAAACTGCAGGTGAAGACAACAGTAGCTAGTGACGACAACAGTAGCTAGTGAAGAAAACTGCAGCGAGTAAAGACAAGTAGCTGAAGAAAACTGCAGCAGTAAAGACAACAGTAGCTAGTGAAGAGACAGGTAGCTAGTGAAGTCAACAGCAGCTAGTGAAGACACCATCAGCTGAGTGAAGTCAACAGCTGACAGTGAAGCCAACAGCAGCTAGTGAAGTCAACAGTTGATAGTGAAGCCAACAGCAGCTAGTGAAGTCAACAGCTGATAGTGAAGCCAACAGCAGCTAGTGAAGCAGCTGATAGTGAAGCCAACAGCAGCTAGTGAAGTCAACAGCTGATAGTGGCAGCAGCTAGTGGAAACAGCACCTAGTGAAGACAACAGCAGCTAGAGAAGACAACAACAAACAGCAGCTAGTGAGACAAACAACAGCTCGTGAAGACAACAGCAGCTAGTGAAGCCAACAGCACCTAGTGAAGCCAACAGCAACTAGTGAGAACAACAACAGCTCGTGAAGATGTGACAGCCATGCACACGGGTCAAGTCTTGCTCGCTGTGTTTAATTGTACTGACACGACCGGCCCCGCCAGGTGTGTACCTCAGTATTAATATATATATATATATATATATATATATATATATATATATATTTTTATATATATATATATATATATATATATATATATATATATATATATATATATATATATATATATATATATATATATATATACATCTTAATAATCACACGGGAAAGGAAACCAGGCACCCGTGTGATTTTATCAAGATTATCTTATCCACGTTTTCATTGTGGATCTTAAATATATATATATATATATATATATATATATATATATATATATATATATATATATATATATATATATATATATATATTGTGTGTGTGTGTGTGTGTGTGTGTGTGTGTGTGTATACTGTATATGTGTGCATGGGTGGGTGTTTGTGTGTATGCTGTATGTGGGTATTTGCGTGTGAATATCGATATCATAATAATAATAATAATTAACAATATTACTACTACTACTTTTTAACATATGGCCTCAGCCTCCCTTATTAGCCATACCTTCCGCACTATTTTATTACCTAGTTATCGTATACACGAGTATCTGCCCTAGCTGAGTTAGTTAAGACGGGATATATGTGTTTTTGCCTGTTGCCTCATAGTCTATGTCTATGACTGTTGTTGGTTTAGGGCCAATGCTCTTGTTACCCTGAGACGCAGCAGAGCAAAACTGAGTAGAGATAGGCGACACCTCAACCAGACCACGGAGTAACTTCTGGTTGCTGCTTCTTCAAAACACCTTGGTCAGTCTGGCATAGAAGCAACTTGCCGATTCCATTCCACCCGATGTTGCACCAGAGGTGGCTACCCTGGTCCACGTTCTGGACTGCTTATTGTCATTCTCGTTCTTCTGTGAAGCCACGAGAGACAGGTCGTGACATGCGGCCAGGGTATTAATTCTTATGTCATAAGTCTCGTCCAGAATCCTGGGCTGGTTATGTTAGCAGTCCGGAGGAAGGACTCATCGACCAATGGGGGAAGGTCGATTTCCTGTATTTCCTTCATATTCGCGGGTTCCTTACTTCGGTTTATACAAAACTTATCATCTTTTACCATGTCACAGTTATGTTGTAGTTGTAGGGTGCTCAAACACGCACTGTGCCAACCATACCTTAAGGGGTGTCTGTGAATAATTGTTTGTTAAAGCTGGCCCTTTGCCCTTGTTAGTAATGTTGTAAGTTCAGTTTGAGGTGCCATCTCCTATGTTGTGGTTACCTTTCTCTTCACGTTCTCCGACAATTGTTAATTTTGTCACTTTGGGTGCATTGCCTCCATCATAATGGGACGTCGAATTTTGCGTGGTTCGTTGATGTCTTCCTCACTTTCCACATTTTGAGCTACTATGTGCTCAGTGAGGACTGCCGCGACCTTGGCGGAGTTCTGATGTTCCCTGGTTAGTGATTCCCATTCCCTCTTGTCTCTGGTAGTGCAAGGACTCAGGGGTGACCTTCTCTGCTGGGGTTTGGTGATGGCTTTTCACATGATGGAATAAATGTATTTCTGATGGCTTCTTCTGGAGGGCAGAGGAGGTCAGATATCAGGGATAGTGTGCTAAGGTAGTTCCAGTAATGTTTGACTCGGGTGTGGATTTCCATTAAAACAACATTAAATGACAGATTAAATGAAAGTTCGACACACGTAAACAAGGCTTGTGACTTTCCACTACAAATGACAACAGCAATATTCAATTCCAGTTAGATCGTGAGGGCTAGACGGGGACTTGTAGTTTCCACTGTGCAGGTAGGTAGGTTCGCACACCACGTCGGACTAGAGGGTCAAGGCGTCCTCGTTGAGTGAGTCGCTAGAGGAAGGTCAGCGGCTGATTTAACTCCGGGATTAATTGTCAGTAATGGTTAGTGTTAGGTGAGAACAGGTCTGTGCCTTCTGAGGGCCGAGTTTGAGTGAAGGTCAGGACAACTTGAAATTAAAGGAAGTGATTGCGAGGATGAAGGAGGAAGACACGAGATAAGAAAGCCCGTGTCTGACAGACACAGGCGAATGGAGGTGAGGCGAGGAACGACTAAACTGGTGGTGAAAAACGACACCAGAAACAACAACAGTTTAGTTCTTTGATGGACAAATTGACGGTAACATAGTCAGGGACAGGGCTGACAAGGAAAGTACGAAAACCGTAATTGTTGGTGATTCAGGTATGGTACCTGGACAGAGCTTTTGTGGTAAAAAATATAAATGGATGTGAGTGTGTTTGCCAGGAGCTGGGTGGGGATATAGTTGACAGGATGGACAATATCTTGTCTGGTAATGGGAACAAACCCATTATGTGCCTCAGTGCAGGAGACAATGGTATTGGCCGGTGTATGAGTGAGGAGCTCCTTGTTAAGTTCAAGACAGCTATCGAGCGTATTAGAGTGAAGGGTCCTATCATATGTGGTGTCCTGTCTAGAAGGAGAGTTGGCAATGAATGGTTGTCAAGGGCAGTTAGTGTCAATGGCCGTCTTGGAGCAAGTCAGTATCAGTTCAATTCTGACAACTGGGACAACTTTTTTTGAAGGCTTTTTATACTAGGGATGGGGCGGCAACCTAACTGGCTCTCTCTAGAGGGCAGTTCAAGATGTCAGTCTTTAAACTTCTATGGGAACATGTGAGCATGGGGATCGAGGAGACTGCAGTGGGCTGGTAAACAGAATGAAAAGTTACAGAGAAATAGTGCTAGGAATGATGACAAAATAAATTAGGCAGGGAGTTAAAACCTAACGCGACAAAGAGAGGACTCAGAACACGACTAACTTGCTATGCTATGCACCAAACAATAGAAGTATAGAAAGAAATTGGATGAAATCAGTGTGTTGGCATATACCGAAAAATCGATATAACAGCATTCACCGAAACATGGATAAACGTAGACTCACGTGAGTTACCTGTCGAAATCAAATTAAAGGTTAAATATTCCATACCGATAGGCAGATTAGGAAAGGAGGTGGGACAGCAATCTATGACAGGGCTAATCTGAAGTGTGTCAGCAAGGAAATAAAAACTGAACTGAATACGAAAAAATTTGGATAGGCTGGTAGGTAAGCGGGGAGACAGGTTGTGTCAAGCCGGGGCGTCTGGCAAATAGTTGCAGAATGTTTGTTGGTTTATTCAGCATCAGTAAGGTGGCTAGGGAGGCGGAGGTAAGTCTATTGTTTTAAACCACATAGTTCTTTTTTAACACACAACTGACTGATGTTGGTCTCTTCAGGTGATGCAGCTTTGTAGGAGTAAGTTCTTGCAACGAGTTCTGAGACTGACTTTCTTGTGAAGGGACCTGTGGGTTGTTGTCGTTGACATAAAGGCCCTGTCCTCTGTTGTACATGTCTTTTTATGCGGTGTGATCCAAGGCAGATCAGCTGCATGATCTGACCGGACTTCAGGAAGAAGTGGCGGTGAGCTTCCGTGGTGATGTTAATGTAATTTGTCCATTTGGTGTCCACGTCATCCACATTTAGTATATCAGTCAGGATGGTGAACTATCCACTGTCCAGGAGACGCGTGGGAGAGTTAGTAACCGGCCTGAAGGTCTTGTAATGGCTCTGCACGTGGCCAGTCGTGGGACCTGGAACCAACACTGATAAGTGTGTACTTCACACCGATACGAGGCATTGGTTGAGGTGGTTGGCACTAGTCAAGGGTGTATCTGTCTGTATGTACATAGTGTGCGTACAGTATGTGTGTTCGTATGGTGTATATTTTATGTTATTAATCTATTTTGTACGATATAAATTTATCAACTTCTGTATAGTATTAGCTTATGCAATCTGTATAATGTATTCTCTTACCACGTACGATGGCACGTACCGTATACTTAACATAGTTGTCTATGTAAATCCTTCCTCCTGAATAACTGAATCGCCAATAATAATAACACCTGCTGATGTACGCTCAATAACGTGGTCTTGTACCATTCAGGAGTCGTGAAGCTCAGGGCGTAATCTAATGATCGGTGGATATTAGGTCGGCTAATGCATGCCTCCAGTCTCCTGCCGAGTCTCGCCCGACTTAACTCCACCTAAATCGTCATATCCTCGTTGATTTATGGACTGGATATCGGGAGGTCACTATTGTCGTATGTCAAGACCACCAACACCAACAATTTTGTTTCCATCCACCACGAACTTGTGGTGTCAGGCGTAGTTTCTCGTTTGGTTTATTAGCTGGACGATGGAAACCTTTTCCCTGTTGTCATGTGCCAAGATCACCAACACCCTACTACTAACTTAACTAATGGTGTGTAAGAGTCGTTCCTCTATAAGCTGAAGTGCCATTATTTTAGGTATAATTAACGGGAGGATGATATGTAAGATGAGAGATAGAGCTGGGTGTGAGGTTGGGTTTAAGTTATAATAGAATAGGTTATGTTATGTTAGGTTAGGTTAAGATAAGTTAGGTTAGGTTAACATTGGTTGTAGAATATGTTGGGATACTATTGCTACTACTAATAATTTGTTCACACTTCAATTTCCTGCATCATAACATTAGATAGCTGAACCTTGGTTGCTATAAAGTATTTAGGTTCGTATATGACTCTATGGTTGTTGTATTATTTGTGTATTATTTATTATCTAATTTATTATCTACTATTTTGTGTTTGTTCGCCGTTCATTAGGTGTTGTGTTTGTTGTTGTGAGTAGGTGTCTTTGTTCTGCCTAGATATTACTGTAGTATGGTTTGTTTTCTTTGTGTTTCGTTAGGTGGTGTTGTTGTTGTTGTTATTTGAAATCAAGACAGAATAAGTTATCTCTCTCTCCATCTTCTTTCTTAACTTTTCCTTCCTTCTCCTTCCTTCTCTACCCCTTCTCCTTCTTCTCCTTTCCTCCCCTCATCCATTTCTTCCCTTTCCTTCCGTCTCTTTCGTTCCTTCTTTACCTCTTCCTTTCCTTCCGTATCTTCCTTCCCTCCTTCCTTCCCTCCTCACTTTCCCCCCTCTTCCCTCCTCCTTCCATTCTTCTTCCCCCTTCCTTTTCCTCCCCTCTTTAACTCCTCTACTTCATCCTATTCCTTATCATCTTTCCCTCCTTTCCTCTTCATCTTTTCTCTTCTTCTCCCTCTTCCTCTCCTTAGTTTTCCCTCTTCTCCCTCACTCTTCCTTACCCGTTTCTCTCCTTACTCCCTCCTTCTTTCATCCCTTACCCTTCTCCTTCCTCACCTCCTTCCCCACCTCCATCCCCCCCTGTACACCTAACCACCCCGTTTCCCTTAACTACCACTCATAAACTACGCCACTAATCACCCCTCAATTAACACTATTTTGCCACTATCCGACGGGAGAGATAATTTTTAACGGTTTTGTGTGCAATATAAAGATGTAGCTGAGATGGTGACCCTGTGTGTGTGTGTGTGTGTGTGTGTGTGTGTGTGTGTGTGTGTACAGTAGATACAAGCATGTACATACTAACTCCTGCTCACACCACTAACTCCCGCCTAACTTCCCACACACCAATAACTCCCCACACCAATAACTCCCCACCAGTAGCTCCCCACCACTAACTCCCCCACCAATACTCCCCACACCACTAACTTCCACACCACCAACTATCCACCACTAACTACCCACACCAATAACGCCCACACCACTAGCTCCCACACCACTAACTCCCCACACTACTCCCCACACTACTAGCTCCCACATCATTAACTCCCCACCCACTAGCTCACACCACAACTATCCACACCACAACTCACACCAATAGCGCCCCACACCATAATCCCACACCACTAACTCCCACCACTAGCTACCCACACCACTAACTCCCCACACCCACTACTCCACTACTAACTCCCCACCCACTAACCACACACTAACTCCCACACTAACTCCCCCACTAACTCCACCACTAGCTACCACACCATAACTCCCACACACTAACTCCCCACACCACTAACTCCCACCACTAACTCCCCACCACTTCCCACCACTCCCACACCACTAACTCCCCACCTGCTCCCCACACCAATAACTCCCCACCCACTAACTCCCCACACCACTAGCTCCACACTAACTCCCCCCACCAGTATCCCCACCACTAGCTCCCCACCCAATGCTCCCACACTAGCTCCCCACCATGACCCCACCACTCCCCACACCACTAACTCCCCACACCACTAGCCCCACACCACTACTCCCCACATGCTCCCAACTAGCTCCCCACCACCACCACTAGCTCCCCACACTAGCTCCCCACGTCCCACCACTAACTCCCCACACCACTAACTCCCCACACCATCTCCCCACCTAGCTCCCCACAGTGCTCCCCGCCACTAGCTCCCACACCACTAGCTCCCCCACCCACTAACTCCCCACACACTAACTCCCCACACCACTGCTTCCCCACACCTAGCTCCCCCACTAACTCCCCACACTGCTCCCCACACGCCAGCCACACACCACTAGCTCCCCACGCCACTAACTCCCCACCACTAACTCCCCACCACTAACTCCCACACCACTAACTCCCACACCCTACTAACTCCCCACACCACTAACTCCCCACACTAACTCCCCACCCACTCACTCCACACTACTCCCCACACCTGCCCCACCCACTCTGCCTCCCCACCACTAACTCCACACTCCCCACTAGCACCCTCCCCACACCACTAGCTCCCACACACCACTAACTCCCACTGCTCCCCACACCACTAGCTCCCCACCACTACTCCCACCACTAGCTCCCGCCACTAGCTCCCCACACCACTAACTCACAGCCTTCAACTCCCCACACCACTGCTCCCCACACACTAAGCTCCCCACCCACTAACCCACACCACTAGCTCCCCACCCCCACTTCCCCACCACTGCTCACACACTATCTCCCCACCACTAGCTCCCATCAATAACTCCCCACCACCACTAACCACCATATCCCCACACCACTAACTCCCCACACTGCCACACCACTAACCACACCACTAGCTCCCCACACCACTAACTCCCACACCACTGGCTCCCCGCCACTAGCTCCC
Organism: Homarus americanus; assembly: GCF_018991925.1. Taxonomy (NCBI): domain Eukaryota; kingdom Metazoa; phylum Arthropoda; class Malacostraca; order Decapoda; family Nephropidae; genus Homarus; species Homarus americanus. The sequence goes on from NW_024713129.1 coordinate 22,017,101, forward strand.
ACTAACTCCCCACCACTAACTCCCCACACCACTAACTCCCCACCACTAGCTCCCCACACCACTAACTCCCCACACCACTAGCTCCCCACACCCTAGCTCCCCACCACTGGCTCCCACCACTATCTCCCACTAACTCCCCACTGCTCACACCACTAACACACCACTGTCCCCACTAGCTCCCACACCACTAGCTCCCCACCACTAGCTCCCCCACCACTAACTCCCCACTGCTCCACCACTAACTCCCCACACCACTAACTCCCACTAGCTCCACACCACTAACTCCCCACACCACTAACCCCCACACTAACTCCCCCACCTACCTTCCCCCACCTAGCTCCCCACACTGCTCACACCACTAACTCCCCACACCAATAACTCCCCCACACCACTATCTCCCCACCACTAGCTCCCCCACACACTAACTCCCCACACCACTAACTCCCTCCACCTAACTCCCCACACCACTAGCTCCACACCCTGAAACCACACCACTGCTCCCACACTGCTCAGCATCCACACACCACTAGCTCCCACCCCACCACCGCTACCCTCCACACAACACACGCCCACACCACTAACCCCGCACCACTAACCACACTAACCACCGCCAACCACACACTGGCTCCACTGAACTGCTCCCACCACTAACTCCCGCAACACACGCTCCACACACCACTAACCCACACCACTAACTCCCCACACTAACTCACACACCACTAACTCCCACCACTTCTTTCCCACACCACTAACTCCCACACTAACTCCCCACACCACTAACTCCCCCCACACCACTAGCTCCCCACACTAGCTCCCCACCCACTAACTCCCCACACCTGCTCCCCACACCACTAACTA